>NC_091848.1:15984987-16292643 GCF_037783145.1 Equus przewalskii
ACCATACCCATCCTTTTGTTCTCTTTCAATAGTTTTCATCCCAGACTTCTTAGAGGACTAACAGAATTCTGACCATCTTTTTGTCATAATTTAAATCCTAGATTATCACAAATAACAAATATCCAGACGTTATTTTTCTCATCCTCTACAAGTGTCTATTTGAACACGTAGAAAGCTTTTATGGGAGCTAGGTATTCCAATGAAAATAATGCAATCAGTGGCAACTTGAGAATTTCTATGTAGAAAGAACTTGGAGATAGTAATTTGGCTGGAATCTGAGGCTCAGAGACTTATCTGAGAGATGTGTTGGCCATGCATGCTCACTGTTCTATTGGAGTGTATGTTTTGTTTGGGGAAAGCTTAAGAAGAGGAGTGTGGCTGATAGAAATTGTGAAGGGGATAAATATTTTCAAGCTGTCCATAGGTGTTGACACTAAACACCATGTCTACCTGGGTTGTTGGGATTTTTGGTGTGGGTTTTCACTTTATGAGTACACCAAAAATAACAAAACAAAGGATTTAGAGTTAAGATATCTGAAAACAAATCTGAGTGATCATAGTTATGGCTATTTCTGAACTGGAAAAATTAAAATTATAAAATGACAATGGTGGGAATCGGTGTAAAAGCTTTCTTCATACTTTATTTAAAGGCATAGAAAAATTAGTAAAAGAGCCCTGCCTCTACCTCCCTCTATATTAAAGTTTATATATAATAATTGGGCAGGATCTCTCACTTCCTATCACTTGACTTGAATGAAGGACACTATTGCCTTTGCCTGAGGAAACATTATGAAATTGTGGGATTCAATGTCCTAAATTTCATTGAAGGCACAATAGAATGGGTAGGAATCTCTCACTTGTCTTAGCTTTTACTTGAGCAGAATTTGAAGTGTGTGCCATCAGACAACCACACATTTTCCCTAAACAATAGTTTTTATCCCCTAAACTCTTTTTAGTTTAGGGTGGCATAATATGACAGTAAGTGTCTCCAAGTACTAGTCGAACCAAATTACACTCTTGAGCCTGTGCGTGCTCTGCTTGCTGATGGGATTGTCCCTGTTCTGTCGTCCTTCCTCATCAACTTTCTTGCTAAAGTGTGCAGTGAGTAATGATTACAGAGTGATATTTAATGAAAACTCTACCCATGACTCTGAGCCAAATGTGACCCCTACTATTCTTCTACTATTAAAAAATAGTTACCCATTCCCCATGCAATTGCAGTTGCAGGTGGCAGAAATCCCAAGTTGCCAAAATGTGCCAGTAAACTATTCAACTTTATAAGTTTTTCAACATACAAAGTGCTAATATTGATAGAGAAATGCACAGGAAGTAAAAAGTCTGGCTCTTGGGAAAATTAAACATAAATAACCTTGCTTCCACTAATTTGGGTGAGAGTTGCAACATCTTTTTAAACTAGTTTTTACATAGGAGATAAAATGAAGATGCCAAAGATTAATACTGTCAATTTCAACGGCCAGCATGTATCCAAAAGACAAACATATAAATCTAAAGCAAATAGAACGTCATTGCTTAATTTCTGCTTATCATTCATTACACAATTGCCAGGAAGTTAACCATTACATTTTGCAAATCCATCACATCTTAAATTCATCTTGGAAAAGTTCCTTCTTCCATTATTGTATTGGGCTTTTATGGACCTTTGATGGCTTTCACAGTAATCACACTGGGGGATCTACAAGACGAGCGTAGAGTGCAGTTCAGAGAGAAGGAAGATGAATGTACACTGCATCATCCTCTGATTCTTTTCAGCGCCCCGAAACTAAGAGCATGAGCTCTTAATCTGGACTGACACTTTGCTTTCCATGACCATAATTCTAGCAAGGAAAAAAATAAGTTTAAGATTTCCAGTCACCTGTCACTCAATATAGACAAAGTAGTAAGTAAAGTGTAATTTTTCAAAATGCTCAAAGACAAACATTCTTAGCATTGAAAGAAATGCTTTGATATCATTTTAAAAAGTAAATCTGCTTTATGATTAATTTTTTTTGGTATTTATAAGCTTCACATATACTCACATTTCTTATTCAATATTCTATTCAATTAACAGACCCTTTCTTTTTCAAGCCCTGGGCTAAATAATAGGGCTCAAGAAGAGAATATAGAAACATTTTCATGCCTTTGAGAAATGTTTATTTTAATAGGCCAGATAAACATAAACTAACCTGGTAAATAAAGATTTCATATATGTAATAATAGAAGCAGGTACAAGGAAGAATAGAGGTACAATGGAGCAAATGGCCAATTTGAGAAAGAGAAGGAGTAAGATGAAACATAAACATGGTCCAAAGGCTTCATGGTGGAGATGACTGTCAAGCTGAGTCTTGAAAGATAACAAGTATTTGCTATGTACGTGTGGTCGTCTAAGAACATGTCCACACATTCTTCGACACTCCTTCCACCAAGATGTGGAGTCTAAATCCTCTCTTCTTGCCCGTGGGTAGTCCTTAGTGACTTATTTCTAATGAATGGAATGCAACAGAAATAGTACTGTGAGACTTTCAAGGCTAGTCATAAATGATATAGCTTCCACCTGACTTTCTTGCTCTATTGAGACATGTATTTTTCAAGGCCTTAGCCATCATGTAAGAAGTCTGACTCTCCCAAAGCTGTCATGCTGGAGACACCATTTCAAGAGACCACACAGACGGAGATGCCCAAGGAGCCAGATGTTCCATATCCCAGCTGTTGGAGTCTTTCAAGCCCAGGAACCAGACATGTGAGTTAGCAAGTCTCAGACAATTCTAATTCCAGCCACCAGCTGACTGCATCCACATGAGAGACCTCAATGAGCAAGAAACAACTAGCTAAGCTCCACCAACTCCCAGGGCCAGCACTAAATGTTGGCATGATTTATTACATAGCCGTAGATAACTCGAATGGTAGACAATGGGAGCAGCCTTTGAAAAACTACGGAGAGTTAAGACATCCTGGTGTTTCCAAGCAAGAACAAGTAGCTGAGTATGGCCAAACAACACAGTATGAGTCAGGGCAAGACAAGAGACAAGACTGTCGAGATTAGCAGAGACCAGGTCATGGAGGTCCTAGTAATTCAGGCCATGGAGGTTTATTTTCCTCCTGGAGCCAATGGATGGATGTTCATCCATATTGGAAACATATTTATTTATAAAGATTCATTGTCAGAATATTATTTATTAATTTGTAAACACATCGACTACATTGCCAGCTTAAGAAATAACATGCTCTGTAAATGTGCTGGTTTTGTTAGTATGCATCCTCTTTAGTCCTGGAAACTCTGAAGAACTTACAGCTTAGATTAGCACTTCACTACCGAAATCAAAGCAACCCATCCTGGATAATGGCTTCTCCAGAAATATTATCCATCAGGGATTATTTTCTAGTGAGCAGTTTCAGTGGCTCTGGCTTTATTTAGAAGGATTTCAGTGCTTCCTTGAAATGGTTCATCTGAGCTCTATGTGCATGGTTAAACTTTTGTGACTATAAAGATTACTTAGTAAGAGTCTTTAATTATAAGAACCCTGAGTGGAAGAGACGTTAACATATTGGTCAAGCTCACACAGCTATGTAGTACCAAGGCCAAAAATAAGATCTATAGCTTTTTTCAATTAGCAGTTCTTTGCAAAACACTTTTGACCAGCCAACTAGTGACCATGTTGGAAAGAAACCAGAATAAAGTGGTAAAGTTCTTAATGCTTGCTTGCAACTATTTTCATAGAAATACTATTTCTTTGGCAAATACTGACATTTGACAATCTATAGTTACAATTCAATATTATATTTGTAGCAGAAAACACATATCTCGTGTTCATAAAAGACAACAGAGGTATAAACAAGTTTCATGATATAAGGTATCTGCTCACTTTGTATATTACGTATACATTTATTATCAAATTGAACTTCTAGATTAAATAGGACATTTGAATAATGTGAGTAGATCTGCCCAAGGTGAATTTTGGGAAACAGCATGTTATAGTGAAAAGACTATGAACTCAAAAACAGTACAACAGGGCGTTAAATGGGGCTTGACCTATTGTCTCTGAATTTCAGCTGAAGCCCCAAGACTAAGAAAAGTGGATAACAGATACTACCTACCTTCTAAAGAAAGGTGTTAGTCACTTCCATGTGGGAATGACTTAAGGCAGCAGCTCAGTGTAATAACTGACCCCTACTTTCTAGCTATATAGAATAACACTAGTTCATCAAAGTTAATCTAGGTAGAGTTATCAGCCTTGTTGAAGTGTGCCTCTCCACCTCAAGATAAGCGACAAGGAATAAGAGAATTGGCATAAATATTAGAACTGTCTAAAAGGGGACACTGGGAATCTCACTCCCCATCTGGCTATTGGGAGAACCTGATATATATTCCTAGGGCCTATACAAACATGGAGCGTGGTCCCTGCCTCTCACTTGGGGAGTGCTAAAGGTGGGAGGATGGTTAGACTGCTTTGAATGGCAAGGGAAGTAGAGAGGGCAGCAGTGAGAAGCAGACTGCACTTACATTGCTTTGTGAAGCAAGGAGGTATGAATTCCCTTGTGCCAAATGAATTCCTAGGCAGGTAGGGTTCGAAACATATTGATGGACCCCAGCCAAAAGGGCATCCCACAGGAAGAAGCTGGAAATGTGCCTCACTGCTGGGAGAAGTGAAGTTTCAAGAAGTCAGCCAGAAGGTGAATCCCCTGTGTCAGCCAGCATTGGGAAACTTGCCATCCAAGAGGACACCGAGAGATCTGTTACTAGAGCCTGCTGAAGGAGAGACAGTGATTTTCCTCCTACCCGCATCTCTCTCCAGGCTCCCCCTCATCTCCCACCCCTGACTCTGAAGCAGCTAAGTGTGGAGTAAGCAGAGAGAAGGAGTGAAAAGCCTACAGCAGCTTTATCACATCCAATCGCTGATGGCCCGCTCAGGCCTTGGCTGAGGCAGGAGAAAATCTTTGAATTAAATGGATGTCTGAAGATTTGTTTTAAGAGGGATTAGACTTGGTAATACCTGAAAATCGAAAGTATCCTTAAGCTGAAAGTGACTTGTAAATTGTGCAATCTCCTGATCAAGTGATAGGGAGATACAAAGGACCTTTTTTTGAATGCAAACATAGAAGAAAAAAATCCGCATCCTGATTATGATCTATCAGAATATTACCCATTCAACAAAGTGGTTATATACAGAGATATCTGAATATCAATACTGTCACTTCAAATCTGTCTGAATCCAGCTTCACTTATAAACATGGGATAATAAGACCTGTGTCATAGGCTGTTGGGAGGAATGACTGAGGTAATGCATGCATGACACAGAGCATATCATTTATCGTAATCTTCTGATCCTTCTTCCTTGTCTTAGTTACCATACTTTTTTAAAAAAGAGTTAAGGCAGCTTATAATTAGATTGCTTAATTAGAAATTGAAAATCAAAATAATAAAAAGGAATGAGTGGCATATAAGCCAACAAAAAAGCCAGGTTTGTTAATATGATTAGGCTTCAAATTTGAAGTTATTAGAGAACAAAAGAGTTATAAAATTCCTATTATCTTATTAAAGGAAACTTTCCAGTTCTTTAAGACAGAGAAACTCTTTTCAGGTGCTAAACCCTAAAAATAATTTCATTATATAACATATATTATCCAGGAGACTCTCTTTTTATTTGTGCTACCTGGAGATTCCAAAATTTATAATTCAATTATATTGCAAAGGTTCATTATTTTTGTCTGTAATTTGAAATTCAGAATGGTATTCTAGGCCAGTCCTAAGAAGCTGCTTAAGCCACCATATAGCTAATTTTTACGGTGCTGTTGGCATTCCCTGAGTTCTATTTCCTGAGAGAATAGATCTTGAATATAGCCTTTCTGTGTATGTGTGGGTGTGCACGTGCATGCACCCACATGCACAGATAACAGAGGACACTTTTAAAAAAGTCTCTTTTCCTGTAATTCATCAAATCTATATCCAGTATCCTTCCTGTCCCACAATGTTGCCCCGCCCCCAGGCATGGTCCACCACAACCCAAGTGTCCTATGTTTTCAAATTATTTGCTTTCCTTTCTCCAAAAAATAACTCGTATTGCCAAGGGCCAGCTAAGTTTAGTAGGAAAACAACCTGATTAAAATAATTCATACTAATGTAAATGCTTAAAAGCTACTTACAATTCCCAGAAATGTTTTCAATTTTACCAGAATATTCTTTTTGAGCCTAAATATTCTAATTATAGGAATTTCAGGTAGCATAACAAAATGAAATAGGAAACAACTACCAACACCCAATCAACATGGCCTAGCCCTTAAAACTCCAGGTCTTTGTACAGCACCTATGCAGTGATTTCCTGTGCTGGGAGGATAGAGCAACAGACATAGCAGTCAATTTATGCATGGGCTGTGTATGAAATGGGCCTTTCTCATTTGGAGATTGACTTCCTTTATTACAAAATCTCATTCAATATATACCTCTCATCTATGTTGTATTTTTAATTAAATTGGATCATTTACAACATTTGCAAATGTTTCTAAATTGATAATAATTAAGCTAAATGAGAAAGAAAAATCTGCAAAAGAATAATACCACTGAAAGAAAGCTACTTGATTTGTCAAATGGGAATGAGCTATGAGTTACCTAAAACAGAAGCCAAGTAGCCTCTTCAACTGGTGAGGCCCACACAGCAAAGATAGCATTCTTCAAGGAAAGTTTGTGTTCCTGTTCATTCCAAGATTTTCAGTGTTTTGGAAATGACAATCAGGCTGCTCATTTATGTGTGATGAATGATTTTCTGAGCATCTCAGCTCTAAATTTAGAGAATTTTGAAAGGAGTGAATTGCCCCTGCAGCCAACAATGCTGAACAGGTTCCAGGGAGCAGAACAGTAGAAAGAGCAATGAAACATTTGTCAGCTCCTTTGATAACTCCTCATTTTCCCTGTGAATTAAGGCATTTTGTTTAATAAATGTTCATGTTTACTTGGTTGGGGCAAAGCATCGTCAAAGTGATTTTTAAACAGATAGAACTTCCTTAAATTTCTCTAAGCCCTCTTCATTTTTCAGAGGCTGCCTGGTAAGATGGCCCACATAAGACAGAAGTCTTAATTGTAATAGTATATCTGTTAGTAAACCTTCCTGTGACATTATTTAATCAATTAAGTTCTTTTTTTCTTTATTTTTAAAATAGCAAGAGTTAGGGCTGGCCCAGTGGTGCAGCGAAGTGCACACGTTCTGCTTCGGCGGCCTGGGGTTCGCTGGTTCGGATCCTGGGTGCGGACGTGGCACTGCTTGGCAGGCCATGCTGTGGTAGGCATCCCACATATAAAGTGGAGGAAGATGGGCACGGATGTTAGCTCAGGGCCAGACTTCCTCAGCAAAAAGAGGAGGATTGGCAGCAGATGTTAGCTCAGGGCTAATCTTCCTCAAAAAATAAAAAAAAAAAGTAGGAAGAGTTTCACTATATTCTGTGTTGTCCCCCTCATGCAACCCTGGCCATCTTCTCAGGCTGCACTGCATGTTCCACATGATGCTGTTAGCCCACAAAACCCACTTCTGACTCAGACAATGTTTTCAGGGTTTGTTTTCAACACTGAGGCTTGTACTTCCCAATGAATCAGCAATGAAATCCTGGACATTTTTGCCTTGGTATTTCAACTCATCTGCCTACTCATCTCATTTGGCCAATTTGAGATGTTGTAATAGCATACTTTATGGCTGATTCAGAAATCCTGATATTTGTTCTTGTTTTCTGGTTCCTCTCCCTACCCCACAAACTCCATACCTTGTAATCATAGCAAGAAAATTCCATAACATCATATTTTCTGTTATTTAGTACAAGCCACCTGGAAGCTAGAGGCCAAGAGCCTCCTGCTGCATCCAGAGAAAGAGAGGGAGCATCTTTGAGCTCTAAAATACTACGATGACTCTTTGATCTTAATTTACAAGTAATTTCATTATCTTCTACATCCTCTGAATTCAGTGCCTTGAGTTAATTTTTTTCTTTAATAGCTAGAGCCTGTAAATTTACTTTGTAATCAATTGTACTGAGTGTTCTTTCATAATCTGGCTAAAATTATCCTTCCACTTTTATTACCCAGAATGTCCATTCTTTCTTCTTAAAGTAATCCAACTTTCTTTTGTCTGCTCCATTTAGATTTTGGATTCATCAGCACATTAATGGGAGCTGCAGGCCTGGTAATGGATGAGATCACTCAGTATGAGCACAGATTGAGAAGAAGGCTAGGGAGAGCAAAGGAATACTTTAGGGTCAGACAATAGAGGAGGCATCAAAGAAACAGATCAAAAAGCATTAACAGGGGCCGGCTCCGTGGCCAAGTGGTTAAGTTCGCACGCTCCGCTGCGGCGGCCCAGGGTTCAGATCCTGGGCGCCGACATGGCACCGCTTGTCGGCCCCGTTGAGGCGGCGTCCCACATCCCACAACTGGAAGGACCTGCAACTAAGATATACGACTATGTACAGGCGGGGTTTGGGGAGATAAAGCAGAAAAAAAAAAAGCATTAACAGTAAAAAAAAAAAAGTTTATTAACAAAAAATAGAGTATTATCCAAGAAGCCAAGAAAGAGGAGACATTTCATGTGGAATGCAGTGTACATACAGGGAGCAGAGTTCATGTCAAAAGACCATTTAAAGAGATCTGACAATATGAAGATAATTAATAATGAATCAAAAACAGTTGCAAATGACAGTTTGCAGAGGTTTGAAATGTAAATGGTAGATAAGTAAAGTTTCACCATGTTTACAGTGAATGAAAGAAGAGTTATAATGCAATAGACAGAAGGGGAAAGTTTCAAAGGAAGTTGATTTTTGAACTGAGATTATTTAAGAAGCTTTATGGAAGAATGTTTATAGAAGTAGCTAGCAGAGAGGAAGAAATAGAAGATATGAGAAAGAGGATAAGTGAGGAAAACATGCTAAAAGTGGCAAGAGAGAATGAAATCCAAATCCAATAACAATTTGAGTAAAAATAAGTCCCCTCAATAGAGGAGACTTTCTTCCTAATTAACTTTTCAAAGCTGTACAGCTCCTGTCTTCCTTCCACGCTAGGTCTTCAACGATCCCTTCTCTATTGGAAGCGCTGTTTTGCCTTGTCTGTACCTAAGTGATGGCAGTACAATCCCTCTTACCATCTAGTTTATCAGTGTATCATAAAGTTTACTATTACTCATCCATAAATATTTTTAAAGGGTCTGCTTTACATATAAATATTTAGGTTTTACATAAGCACTCTGCCGATTAAGTTGGTACTTTTACCTTGTTCTCTTCAGATTCCTAGGTAATAAATAAGAGAAAATGTCCCCAAGAGATAATGCTGTTTAAAAAGCACAATTATATTAGAAGAAATGTATTCCCATGGAAATGAAACACACCCTAACAGAGCTCTGATGAAGGAAAGGCCATACTTTGAAAACTTCATTTCTCAGTTAAAGACTCTGCTGAAGCTTTGAAAGAGGAATTGCTAAAGCTGTCTTAAATTAAATAATGCCCTAGTGACAAACACCAAGAGGGTAATGTTCAGTTTTACTGGAGTGTATTTGATACCTGACAAAATGATTAGATCTAAGACAATCATTAAAATCATAGGCTACTAAATTACACAGTGAGGAGTATATAGGTCTTGGTCTTTTAACACAAGGAAAAAGAGCCTTAGTCAACTTGTCAATCACTTCCTTAGATAGAGCCTCCCATTTTGGATAAAATGTTACAAGTAATGAAAGTGTTGCAAATTAAGCAGCAGCTCTGTTTATAGAAACAGTACTTGAATGACTATTAAAACATAATGTAGTTTAAATGTGGCATCTGATAGAAACAGCTACACAGAGTACCATCACAAGCATCTGTCTTTGTAGTCTCATTCTAAAACAATTCCAGGTCAGCTTCAGTGGGACGCCCCATGATGAGTTAAATGATAAGAACCACACAGCCTAGAGCAGGGAGTCTGTAGCGTTTCTTCCCCACTTGGAACAAATCAGCCCTCCCAATTTCAATCCTCAATGGGGGTGAATATAGAATGTTTTTCTATTTAGACCTAATGTTATTTAAGCCACCCCACCAGGGCTCCTCGCTGTCCTTGTGGAAGTGAGCACTGTGGGGGACCAATGGACCACTTCCAGTGTGATCTCACAGCTTTGTTCTACAACTACAGTAGATTAAAAAGCCAAGCCCCTCTTAGTTAGAAAGTTCAGAGTTGATGTGAACACCTGCCTTTCAATTCATAAACAACCTATTCTAAATAAATCTGGAGCCATTTTGGCTTTTAGATTAAGCCATGCAATAACTGGAGATAGCCAGAGGTTTATGAACACCATAGAATGCAATAATATAAAAAGGAGGGGTTAATGTTAGTAGCTACGTTCTTATTCCTTAAATACAGGTATGTAAAATTTAGAA
Source organism: Equus przewalskii (assembly GCF_037783145.1). Lineage (NCBI taxonomy): Eukaryota > Metazoa > Chordata > Mammalia > Perissodactyla > Equidae > Equus > Equus przewalskii. The sequence goes on from NC_091848.1 coordinate 15,995,359, forward strand.
TTAAAATTAGAAATATGTATTTTTAACAAGTCAGTTTCTTCATTATCAGGAGAAAGTCAGGATTATGAAAATAAATACAATTTGAAGTCATGTTTAAATATTTTAATTTTTGCCAGTTTCTACCACCTGTGATTTCAAGAATTCAAACAAACCAAAACCTCCTCTTTTAGTGGTGATTCTAGGTTTTATCCAAGTACAGATTATAGTGTCTATAAACATTATCTTGCACATGTGCCATAAGGAATTAATTAAATAAATTCCCTATTAACTAGTCTGTAGAAGAAAGACATTACTACTGCTGGGTATTTACCCAAAGAACTTGAAAACACAAATGCATAAAGGTGCATGCACCCCTATTTTCATCGCAGCATTATCCACAGTAGCCAAGACTTGGAAGCAACCTGGGTGCCCATCAAGAGACAAATGGATATAGAAGATGTGGTGCACATACACAATGGCATACTACTCGGCCGTAAGAAATGATGAAATCCGGCCATTTGTGACAATATGGATAGACCTTGAGGGTATTATGCTAAGTGAAATAATTCAAAGGGAGAAAGTCACATACCATATGATCTCACTCATAAGTAGAAGATAAAAATGACAAACAAACACATAGCAACAGAGATTGGATTGGTGGTTACCAGAGGGGAAGTAGGGAGGTGAATGGGGTGATTAGGTGCACGTGTGTGATGACGGATGGTAATTAATCTTTGGGTGGTGAACATGATGTAATCCACACAGAATTCAAACTATATTACAATGTACACCCGAAAGTCATATAATATTAAAGCCCAATGTTACTGCAATGAAATCAATCAATTAATTAATTAATTAATTAATTTTTTAAAAAGAATTGTAAAAAAGAAAGATGTTATTAAAACTCTTTATTATATTTATTGTAAGGATGCTGTCAAAACCCAAGGAAGAAATGTCTCCTGAATCTCATTTTCAAGAGAAGCTGGCCTTCTCCTGAACAAGTAACTTGGTTTTTTATATGTGCTTTTATGTACTATGAGTCTTATAACTTGTTTCATTCTCTGCTTTGGCTATTAGGAAGCTCAGAAGAAATATGCAGTACATCGAAGGGAGCAGGAAAAAACAATATGGAACTTTTGTACTAACTTTACCCTGGGCTTCATCTTATTTATTCTTTCACCCCAAATTCTTCATCTACTTACTTTTAAAAAATTTATATCAGTATAGTCTTGGAGATATTTATTTTATACTTTGGGTTATAATGCAATGCTACTTTACTTATTTTGATGATCACGTTTTCCCAGTTTGGGCCATTGAGAGCTCTCTCAACCAGCTCCTGTGTCCCGTTGGCATACCTTCATTATTGTAGATTTTTTATTTTTCATTTTAAGCACTTCCTTACTCTCTGGCACAAGTAGATTCTCCAGGATCATCTTGTATATTTCCTGCTCCAATCCTAGAATCAAACCATTTCTCCAAGCAGCCCTGGGTCCTTTTATCGGAAACAGTATGACAAATCAAGATCTGGGCACTAAGTGTGTTATTGCTTTTAGGTCCTCTCAGCTGACAGAAAAAGAAAATGTGTGTGTACACTAACCCATGTGTATACACATAGCTATAAATATTTCTATGCAACCATCTGTATCTCTATTAACTAAGTAGGATTTATACTGATGTCTCTAATCCCTTATCACTTGGTCATTCTAGGCTTTTTCACTTGCTTATCTGTACATTCCTGCTCCAACAGTGAGACATCTGTCTCCCACTATCCACCACTCATTTGTTAATTGTCCACCTTCAGTTTACATGCATGAAAATTTCAGAATTATTAACTTACCCTCTCATGGGAAGAAATTTTATCAACTAGAGTACAGTGCTTAAGTGCAGTTCCTTTTGCTTTTAGTCTTACAGACTCCACTCATTTCCGAAAGTACTTAGGTCAGCACCCTTCCTTCCCACTCCAATCAGTGTGGTTATTTCATAAATTTGTAATATGGTTAAATTCTCTTGTCACAATCCTTCCTAGCAAACACTAACCTCCTAAAAAATTTTAAATTAAATTTATGTGCATTAAGCTTCACTTTTTATACTATAAATTTCCATGGGTTTTGAGAAATGCATAGTGTCATGTATCTACCATACGTGCTCATACCGAACAGTTTCTACACCCTAAATGTTTCCTCTGTGATTCACCTACTCCCCTCCACCACCAAACTCCTGGAAACCACTGATATGTTACTGTTGCCATAGTTTTTGCCATTTCCAAAATGTCATATAATTAGACTCATACAGTATGTAAATCCTTTTCAAATGAGCTTCTTTAACTTAGTAGTATGCAGTCAAGATTCATCCATGTCTTTTGTGACTTGATAGTTCCTTTCCTTTTATTTACTGCTGAATAATATTCTGTTATGTGGATGTACCATACATTTTTTTATCCATACGTCTATTGAAGGACATCTTATTTCTTCTAGTTTTGGGTGATTATGAATAAAGCTACTATAAATATTCAGACACAGGTTTTATGTATCTACATTCAACTGTCATTTAAGTGTTCCTACCAGTTTATGACTCTGGTTGCTTCCACTTGACATAAGCAGGTGTTGGCTGTGACTGTCTCAATTCACTTGTCTCTGCAGATTTCTAGGTGGCAGTCTGCCCGGTGACTTCTGTCTGATGGACTCAAGAAAACTTGTTGATTTTACATTTCTTTAGCTTTTTCTTGTTGTAAGGATAAGAGTGTGGACCTCCAAGCTCTTTGTATGTTGGAACTGAAACCAGAAGTTCCATTTACTTTTTATCCATTTATCAAACCTGTCTGCATTTTAAGTTTTAATAAAGCGAGAAAAGTACAGAGATGCAGGAAAAATATTAGCTTATAATTCTATCACTTAGAGTCCCAGTTTCCCCCTCAAGACTTATTTGTATTCAACTTTTTAATCTAATGTTGTATTTTCCCATGTGTTAAAAAATTATCCAAAATATTACTGTATTTTATCTTACATAATGAATATGCCAAGTTCTGCTTCAAGTTTTGAAGAATGTAGAGCTAAGCACGTGTTATCTTTTCCTCTTCTTTAACTTTGCAACTAGTACACCCAGACACTGCCGTATAAAGTAAAAGATCTTTACCAGATTCTAGTCAATCAACACCAGATTTACTAGAAATTTCCATTCACTTTGCAAAACTTACTAATATCCCCAGCACATAAACACTCATGTCCAGCAAACTACTCAGCTCCAATCATTTGAGACATACAAGTGCATAAAATAGCGAAGCATGAATATGACATATGAGTGCAAAATGAATGAGAATTAATGTCTTTATAACAATTAATTTACATAAAAACTAAGTTGAATGCTTTGGGAAGAACTAAATACAGATCATCTGATAAGGAGTGACCTATGGAATGGGAAGATTTAGAAGAAAAATCCTAAAAATCTAGGAAGAGTCTGCAAGTATTATTTTACTAAAAAACTATAAGCAGTAAATGATAAATAATTTTATAACATTTATGTCTTTATAATTATGTTTTTATTATGGCTTTATATTATGTCTATGTAAGAAATTTGACTTAGAGTCCCAAGCATCTGAACATATTCCATAATAACAGCTAACACTTACTTAGGATTCACACGTATTAAGCACAGTTCTAAGTGTTTTACATACTATCCTTTAATCCTCACAACAACTCCATGATGTAAGTTCCATTTGTATTCCCATCTTGTAGATGAAGAAACAGATGTAAAGACCATAAGGAAACTTACCCCAGGCTATGGAATTATGGTAGTCAAAGATGTAGTTGCTCTTGTCCCATATTTGTATAAATCGGAAAGCAAGTTATAAAGAAAACAATGTGACAGTTTCATAAAATGTTTACCATAAGTTAACCATACAGGCCAGTATTTCCACTTTTAAGATCTTACCCAAGAGAAATGAAATAATGTGTCCACACAAACGCTTGCATGTGAGTGCTCATAGCAGAATTATTCATAATAGGTACAATGTAGAAACAGCTCAAGTGTCAATGAGTGAATGGAAAAACAAAATATGGTTTATCCATACAATGAAATGCTATTCAACAAAAAAGGAATGAAATACTGATACATGCTACAACATGGATGAACCTCAAAAATGTTATGCAAAGTGAAAGAAGCCCAAAACCAAAAGATGACACGTTGTATGATTCCATATATGTGAAATGTCCAAAAAAGCAAATCTAAGGAAGTTGATTAGTATTTGCCTGGAGGTAGAAGTGAGAACAGGAGTAAAATCTAAGGAGACACAAGGATTCTTATTGGAGCGATGGATATGTTCTAAAACTGGGTTGTGGTAATGGTTGTATAACTCTGTAAATATTCGAAACTCTTTGAATTATGCATTTTAAATAGAAGAATTTTATGATATGTAAATTATACCTCAATAAAATTGTTTTAAAAAGTTATGGACAGGAACTAGATGGAGAGGGTGGGTGCACAACATTTGAAGGTACACTGAATGCCACTAATTGTGCACTCTTAAATGGTTAACTTTATGTTATGGGAATTTCACCTACTTAAAAACTAAATAAAAAGTTATGGACACTGTCAGAATGTGTTTTTTGTATGCATTTTTAAGATTGTTTTATGATGTCCCTATTCATGTATTTATTTTTATATATGCAATTCATATTTATTATATTAAAAGCAAGAAATAAGAAAAAAAAATTTTAATTGCCCGTTATACCACCAGCTAGCAATAACCTGAGTTAATTTGTGGGTAAATATCCTGCCAATCTTTTTTCTGTGTATTTTAACCAAAAATGTAATCATACTTTATATGTAGTTCTGTAGTGATTTTGCAGCATAGCAATATTCATAAATGTCACATTATGCAAATAAGACGACATGGTTTTGAAATTTGAAAACCAAATGCCCACCTCACTTAAAGATGAAACCCACTTTGCGGGAGACACAGTGGCATTCACCAAGCACAAACTGAGTCACCTCTGTCTATATGCCATGTGCTGTAGACTGAATTGTCTCCCCTCCAAATTCATACATTGAAGCCCTAACCCCTTTTATGATTGCATTTAGAGAAAGGACCTATAATGAGACAATGAGGGGTAAATAAGATCATAATGGTGGAGCTCTCACCCTATAGAATTAGTATCCTTATAAGGAAAGACACCAGAGAGCTTGTTCTCCCTTCACTATTTGAGGACACAGTGAGAAAGTGGCCATCTGCAAGTCAAGAAGAGAGCCTTCACCAGAAAACAAATTGGCCAATGCCTTGAGCTTACATTTCCCAGCCTCCAGAACTGTGAGAAAATAAATTCCTGTTGTTGAGGCCACCAAGTATGAGGTATTCTGTTGTGGCAGCCTCGGCTGACTAGTACACCATTTCTTCCAGGCAATCCTAGCTTCTGGACTAGTCAAGAAACTGTGCAATAGCCTTTCCTGAATATGAACTACTATATTTCAGGCATTGTACGAGGTACTCTAAATGTGTTTCTTCGTTTATTCTTAAAACCCCATGAAATCATTTTACAAATAGAAAACCAGGATTCAGAAAAGAAAACTAACTTGCTCAAAGTCACACAGGTGGTAAATGCCAGAGTTTGAACTTGAACCCAGGCAAGCCTGACTGCAGAGGCTATGTATCCACCCTGACTACACACTATCTCCCAATAGGAGACTTCTGGAGCTTAGAGACTGTGCTAGGAATTAATAGTGCAGGATATATTTCCAGCATAAATTTTTACCTAGATTATGCTTTTATTGATCACCTGCTATGTGCTAACTACCATTTATGAAAGGACATAAATACTAGGCTGTAGAGTTCTTATTTTATCCTGTAGTTCAGAGATCAGCTAACTTTTCTGTAAAGGGCAGGATAGTGGATATTTTAGGGTTTGTGGGGTGTACGGTCTCTGTGGCAACTACTGGACTTGGCCACTGTAGCAGAAAAGCTGCCATAGGCAATAAGTAAATGAATAAACATGTCTGTGTTACAGTAAATTTCATTTATGAAAACAGACAGTAAATTGGATTACATACTCATGCCATAGTTTGCTAACTCTTACTGTGGTCATTAGTAAGTGATTGAAGGTGCTTGAGAAAGATTTGATCAAAGATTTTTTTTTGAAGGTGGATTTGATAGTAATATACACAATGATTTGGAGAAGGGATAAATAGAGTCAGAAAAGGATGACTAAGGCTCAACAGATCTGGTATAAGGCATGAAGAAAAGGAGAAATGTATACCAAGTACAGATACATCAGGTTTTTAGATCGTAATGTTTGTCCTCTTTAGAACACAAACTTGGGGCTTTCCCTTTTGAAAATTCACAAGAGTAGATTATGTGTCAGTTTAAACAAATAATTGATTTTTTTATTTCTATTTTTCTTTCCTGGAAAAAAAAATATGGTAACTAAGAGCTTAGAGATATTCAGAAGCAAATCTCTCTCTCTCTCTCTCTCAATCTGTGTATCGTGTGTGTGTGTGTGTGTGTGTGTGTGTGTGTCTTATAATCCAAGGAACCACAGGAACCAGGGAACTCAAGAATATCCATCAAGTGTCTTTATTTGTAACTACATTACTTAGCAAAGAATGAAGATGCGAAAATAAGGATGTTGCTGAGGAGTTCATGCCTCACAAAATGCTATAACTAACACAAAGCTGGGTTGATGAATTAGAATAAACCATTCATTTACAGAATCTCCCTTTGGAGGAGATAGGAACTAGGCCACTTGGTCCTTTATTTCTCGCTACAAAATCCTCTTTTATAAAAACGTCAGCATGAGAATTTCCTTGTGAGGCAATGAGTGGATGGAGTTGACTACACTGTTGAGTAGCTGGTGGGGAGAAGACCCAGGGGGATTTTAATTTACTTGGTCAGGATCCCCCAATTAAACATTGCTTTATAGGAAAAAGACAAAACACTGTGAATTTCTATCTACATGATCTCACAGCCACAAACTGGAAAGTGAACAATCCAGTTAATGAGCCAATTTTTGTCTATGTGATGACAAAACATTGGTTTGGCTCATATTACTTTTAAATTAACCAGCTGTTTAGGTAACATGGTGCAAAACAAGAGGCATTCCAAACCACCCATTACTTCTTCCAATTAAATTGTATTGCTTCATAACTGTTAGCAAAAGAGCATTCACTCATGCATTGTTTACTGGTTAAAGACTTAGTGAGCGCCAGCTGTTTCCCAGGGCAGGGCACTGTGCTTGATAACAAAGGAAATACAGAGATGAGTGAGACACAGCCTCTTCCTATGAAGAGTTTACAATCTCATAGGGGACATGAGACAACAAAACAAATGTTGGTAAATAAATGGCAGAATGTGGTGAGTGTCGTGTGTTGACAAAAGTCAAGTGTTTACAACATACAGGGCTTCTCTTTGAGTAAAGAGCATTTGGTACCACTCTGGTATAGCAGATTCAGGTCCTGGTACTGCCAGTAACTAGCTCTTTGCCATTTCCTTGGTCACAACTTTTCTGGACCTCAGCATCCTTATCTATGAAAGGATATGTTGCCTTAAATGTTTGTTAATGTTTTTCCTACCAGTACTATGTTAAGTTTCAATATTTTAATTTGAAGAAGAACATGAATTAGAGTATACTTCAAAGAATAAAGAAAGCTGTAATGAAAATGGTAGAAATATAGATGTCCTTGAAGACACAAGAACGGATCTTAATTGATACAGATGAGTTAGACACACTTTCTAAGTAAGGGGAGCAGCATGAGCCAATGACATATGTAAGGAAACATAACAGTGATAACAATAGTTACATTAGTGGGGTAAATGTCTGGAAACAGAATCTGCTCAGAAAACTGGATGGAAGTGTCAGGCTGAAGCAGATAGAAATGTTGATGATCAGTATTTGATGGACAAAAGAAAAAGAATTCTTTGGGTCACCTCCTTTTCTGCATAGACAGCTGCATGAGAAGAGGGAAAGTATGGAAGTAGGAAAGACTATCTAGTGCAGCATGTGACATCCTAGCAGGTCAGTCTTGGGTACCAAGAAGCCACAGTGGCACCAGTAGCAGAATGAAGCATCCTTGCACCCACATTTCAGGGCTCCTGGAAAGACGCACAAGGATTTCTCAGGATTCAGTCTCCATACTTGATGTGTTGTGGGCTGCAGGGACCACTTTATGGAACTCTATAGGACTATAGCTGACTAGGTCAAGGTCAAATGAATGAAAATTATAAGCGAGATCTGGAAGTTTAATTCACAGCAACACCATGAATTTCCTCACCATGAGTGAGGAAAAAGATCTTCAGTCCAATATTTGTGCTGGAAAAGCTGTTGTAAAGAGCAATAGACAACCTCTTTTCTGTGTTAAGATTAGCAAATCAGTCTTATTTAGAGCAGTGGAAACAGAAGCTTTCTAACAAACTTGACCCTTGGAAGCTTTGGAAGCCTAAGAGTATGTCAGACACTTGAAGGATGGACCCCTTTCCCTGCTTTCTCACTGATAATGAACTTTTGTCCAAGAGGAGAAGGCAAAAGCAGCAAGTTTAGAAGCTTATGAGACCGAGTGTAAAACTGAAGAAGCAGTAGCTGTGGCCTAGCCTAGGCCTTCATGGTGGGCATTGCTGTGGGTATAGATCTGTATCCTGGGATCAAATCTATGGCATAGAGGCTTCTGTAAGTATGAGCGGCCTGATGTTCTTCCATCTCCCCAAAACACAACCCAATTCCCCTTCTTTCCCTCCTTCTTCCCCCCAAAAAGAAAGAAACAAGGCCTAGAAAGACTCTCTGAGCCTTTCCTTCTGCTAGAGATGTAGGGAAATTTCAGTAAAGTAAATATCAATGATAACACCAGGGAATCTACCCTCTCATAATCAGAAACTATAGATTACAAGGGCGGGTCAGAAAGCTCCCACAGTAGATCAACAGTGGGAGAACACTGTGGAACAGTGGAAGAACAGGGATAAACTCTCCTAAGGATAGATTCAACTCAGATCTGTTGCCTCTACCCTCAGGAACAGTAGACCATCCAGAAATTAGGAGGAAAGAAAGACCATGCCATACAAATATCACGCCCAAGTGCTTCTAGAGTTAATATCTGATCCAACCAAGACTGAGCTTGGATACAATAAGCAAGTCCTACCAGTTACAATATTACGATACTGAAATCTGCTGAAGAGATCATAAAGGAAGAACCAGTAAGCAGCTGTGTGATGAGTCTGGCTCCACCAGGTTTGGCAGTAGTGGATCTGTTGAGGGATAACTCTTCAGCTTGTAGAATACCATGGCCAGCACCAAAAACTAGGAGATATTTAACCACACTAACCTTGTCCAATGTACAGTGCTTTAATTTCACGTGGAGACAGGAAAAGAAAATGATCCCTTCTTTCTTAGCATTGTCCTAGAAGCATCCATGGCCTAAGCCTACTCTTGCACTTTGTGGTATCTTCAGCATCTGAGCATAAAAGGAGTTTGAGGTGAAAACGGAAGTCAATCCCTACAAGCCTGACTGTGGGATGTGTCCAAGTGGACCAGCACACCATCATGTTAAATGACTCAAGGGCATTTCCAGAACAATCTAGGAGGATTGCTTTGTGGGAGATTAATGACCTAAGGGATCATTTTAAAGAACTGTTGGTTAATAGGATCATTACTGAAATGTAGCCCATATGCCTCCCCAATTGTGGTAGTGAGAAGAGAGTCTGGAAAAAGTTGAGAGTGTATGAATTATACTGTTAATTGCTGAACTAAGAGTGATCAATAGACTCCTTGTAAAGAACATTTAGAATTCACCTTGTTAGATTTGTAGAATGGGTATTACCGGATAGCACTTACAGCTGATAAGGATAAAGAGAAGAGCATTTTTATGAGACGAGCAAAGTTTCCTCCATTTGAAATGATGCCTCCGGATATCTCAGGAGGTCCTCCATGGAAAAAGCTGTTTGTGACAAGAACTAACTTTCGGTATATTCTTCCCTTGATTTGAACATCTATGGTTTCTGAGGGCAATAGGTGAACCACTTCTCACCTGTGTCTTAGCAAAGGCTCCTACTACTCAGAGAGCAGTTGCTGTCCATGTCCCACTGGTATCTTCTCAGTGCTCACATCTAAGCTGAAGGCTGCTCACTATGAATAAGTGCAACTCCTTACTGGAGAGCTCCTCACCCCACCCCTACCACGCCCCTTGGTAGCATAATAGGCCAGCTATCAAGGCAAGATAAAACTGCTGGGAGTTAATTTCTTGAGAAGCCCCAAGGTCTCAAGCAATGAAGAATACTCATCCCTCCTTTGAGATAATTCTAAGGTATGATCTGCATAGACTCCCCAGAGTCCCCAATGGGATTGAGCTCCAGTTGCCCACGGTTGTGACTTGCTTGATAATTTACTTTCTGTTGGTCTCCTTCTCTTTCCTGGCTCACTTCCCCACTCCCCTACTCCCCTACTGGTGCTTCCTAGGACTGCTTCCCTACTGGCTCTCAAATCTTTGTCTCAATGTTTGCTTCTGGGAGAATCCAAACAAGGACACTCAGATAACAAGCCTTGTTACAAATCAATCTCAATTATTTTTTGCTCTTCATTGTGCCTAAAAATTACAAACACAAACGTCTATACACTTCAAATTTAAACACAAATGCTTCCATCTTTTTCTATCCCTTGGCTCAAAATAAAAAGGAAGGGCAGGAGAAGTCTACAACTTCAGGATACAACTCACCCATCTTACCTATCTGGCGGTCATCTGAGCACCCTAACTGAGGAGAAAAGGGGAATAGGAAGTCACATCTGCAGCCTCTAGGTTCTTTAAAAACTTGCTACTCAAAGTTTAGTCTTCAATATCACTCTGGAGCTTGTTAGAAAAGCAGAATGTCAGATCCCAACCAGACCTACTGAATAGGAACCTGCATTTTTTTAAACAATATCTCCACGTGATTCATATGCATATTATAGTTTGAATGTCACTGCTCTCAGATACGAGGCTGTGGTCTTTTGGAGGAAGAGGAAGCAGTATTCTCATTAGCGGATCTTAGCAGCTGCAGCTCTTTGCTTAGTTGTACAGTGTATTACCACTATGTCAAGTAATTCAAAGAGGAGTCCTGGTATTTCCCTTTACCTACGGTTACCTGGGTGTAGATAAGACTTTACCGGTTGTCACCAGGTGTAACAAGCTGTCTAGTGTAACAATGCCCCTCAGCCAAAGACCCAAGAACACATGTAATTGAACAAGTTGAATTTGTTATGGGTTGCCTAAAGAGAAAACACATATCATGGGGAATCCTGGGATGTCTTAGTAAGAGGATGTCAGAAAGGACTTAAAGGATTTGGATTTTGGTTGAGTGATTTTGGAGAAGATCCAAGGAAGCAGGGCTTTGCTGTGAATAGGGTGCTGTCAGAAAGCAGGGATAATTCTGTAATTGGGTATCTCAATAAATCTTATCTATAATTAGGGCAGACTAAAGTGAAGCTAAAGGTATAACTGGAAAAACCACAGTGTGAGAGTGAAACAGAAGATATGAATCTGCTTTTTCTTTTGTAGGTCTCAGATACCCTATGCCACATTTTATTACTCTTAATTTGAATCTGGGGATTAAAGATACATACTACTTGTACAACACAAACTTTAAACAAACCAGCTCCTTCCTTTAAGACTCAACAGAAGAAATAGTGTTGTGTTCTACAATTAAAAAAAAAACCTGGTTGCATTGGACTTATTGAAAAATGGTATTATTCAATCATTTATTGAAAAAAAAATTCTTACTGAGCAACTACTATGTGCCACACAGAATTTTTCTGTTGCCTACAGATACTTGGTGAAGAAAACAGGTAATGTCCCTACTCTAATAAAGCATGTAAATAGTGGAGTGGGACAGACAATAAGCAAATAAATAGGATAAAAATTCAAATAATGAAAGTGCTATGAATAAAATGGAACATAGTGGGATATAGAAAAATGCAGAAGGGGGCCACTTTAGTTATTTTAGTCAGAGAAGCGTCCTCTGAGAACATGACATTAGAGCTGAGACCTGAATGATGTGAAGAAGCCAGTCACATGCAGACCTGAGGGAAGAGTCTTTGGGACAGAGAGAACAGACCATGGCCAGCCCCTGAGTTTGGCACAAGATTGGTGTTTTCCAGCAATAGAAAGAAGGTCAGAGGAGAAGGAGGGTAGGAGAGGGTGAAAGGGGTAAAGCTTTAAGTATATAAGTTCTAGAAACCACGTGTAGCAACCGTTAGGTGAAGAAAGATAAAATGATGGGAAAATATGGCTGTTGATCTAAGCAGACATCCTTGGAATGGGGTGAAAAATTGTAAGGTCTTTTAAATATTTTTCAGGTAGGATTGCAAGAGGATGAATTCAGTTGTCCTGAAGAACAGTATCCTTGAGTTGAATCTGCTTATCAATCTCTGGGTAAGGTGGAGAGTGGCTGAAACTAGGAGAGGAAAAACACATTTCTCAGAGGGCAGTAAGAATGGGAGAAAAAAGGTGAAAGGGAGAGGATTCTTGGGTATTATGAGGCAGAGACTAAGATACACCCGTGCACTGACATAGGGATTAACTAAATGTGGCACAAACTTTAAAGGAGGAAATACTGTTTAAAGACTGGAACAAACAGCCTTAAAGTGATAGCGGGGACCACCGGCGTCTTCAGATTTGAGGACTTTGTTTATCTTATCTCACTAACATGTTCCATCTTTTCTCTTTCTAGTATTTCTGTTAGTTGGATCTTGGCCTTCCCAGACTAATACCCAAATGCTTTAATTCTAATTCTCTTACTTTTTTTTTTTTGGTATTTTTCATCTATTTTCTTATAATATTTTTCTTTAAAAAATCTTTTAAAGTACATATAAATCATGCATGTAACATTTTAAAATTTTTACACGTAAACAAGAAACTTTACATAAATGGTTATATTTAGGCATGTAGTGATGTACTGTTCTGTACTTTTTTTACCATGTGAATGATGATTTTTTTCAAATAAATTTTTTGTCAATTAAAGAGACTGGAAAGTGCATATGATGAGGAATGGATACAAAGTTCCTATTATTTGGTCAAAAAACTCCACTTTTAAGAAATAACTTAAAGAAATAATCAAAAATAAGATAGAGTTTTATACAAAGAGACTCAGTATGGCATTATTCATTCAACATAATCATTAAACCAATATTTCTTTTTTGCCTACTCAGTTTCAAGTACTATTTTAAGCTGGCTTTGCAGAACAAAAAAAGACTATCCTCATGGATATTACATTATTGTCTTGTTTAAAATAAGTAAAACTGTGAGAACAGCCTTAATCTCCTATAACATAGGAAAGGTTAGATAAATTACACCCATGTGATAAAATGCCGAGTGGCTATTAAAAATAAAGTTTACCTACGTGGATTAACTCAGAAAGTTCACCAAGATATATTATAAAGGGTATGTATTGCTCACTAGTGCCTAGCATACAGTTTTCAAAATGACAATATCTGGCATACAAGTGAATATTTTTAAATATTAATATTTGTCCTGCTATCTTTGAACAGTTAAGATATAGTGATATTTATTTTCTTAGGTACAATATATTCTGTATTTTCAAAACATTTACCACTACCAGGTATTATTCTATAATCAATAAATGTATGTTAATAAATATTAACAGTATCACTTAATAATATTAGGTAATATTACTAATATTTTAAACTATTAATACTTCTTTCTGGCTATAAATGAAAAGTCTAATATTAACCTGGAAAAGCACTAATAGTCACAATAAATTGGAGAAAACTTCACTGAAGCACTAAGACATTTTTTTCCAGGTCTTCTTTCTTTGTGTACTTACCAGGAATCTTTGTTGAAGGAAGAATAATTTGTGTGTGTTTTAATATTTGCGTATCTTCTCTCAGTTAAAGACTCTTGTCCTATCTCAAGAAGAAAATCTGGAAGTACTTCCATTGTTCACATGGGACTCCTTATAATCCTTTAGATTAAAGATATAGACAAGAAAAATAAAATTTTCCGCCATCTCACAAAAAATTGACTACACAATTTTTACGGTTAGAGTCTTGAAATTCTGAGAAAATACAATGACTTAAATGTGATAGGGGCAATGAGAACCCTGAAATAATAATGTTAATTTTAATAATAACTACTAAGTGAATTAAAATCTTAACATATTCTAGGATTTGTTCTTTATACATTACATGCATTGTTATCTCATTAATCCTTCAAGAAATCTATTATGCAGGAACAGTGATGTTCCCCATTCTACCGATGAAAAAATGTACAGTGGTTCTTGACATCTGTAGCTAGTCAGTGGTAGAACCCAGATTCAAATCAAGGCCTGCCTTGGTCCAGAGCCAATGGTTGTAATCCCTCTGCTTTTTTTGCACGTATAAGGTAATTCAGAACCCAAACTTTCAAAATTTCTACTCATGAATTTTTTAAAATGAAGATAAAACTTCCACAGGAGAAAGGGTATAAGCCTCCTGCCTTTTTACCTAAGGGGTATTCTTTAAGTTCCCAAATTGACTGAGACTATTGGATGTGTCAAGATCCTTTCTGGCCAGTATTGGATCTACAGCTCCAATATCCCAGTTTATGGAAGACTGCCCCTGCATACCCAAACCAGGGTTTTCAGGCTATGAACTCCACAATCTCTGTCCCCTTGAGTGGTTTCAGTACCTAGAAGACTCATCATGACTGGGTCCAAGAATATGAAGTTAGTAACCAGCTCAAGAAAAGGAAGAGACAAGACCAATTAAGTGGAAGATCCAGGGAGCAAGCAATCCCCTCAAGGGAGCCAAGAATCAGACAGCCCCAGGAAAAGCACACAATGTTTATTTTCATTTATTTATCCTCCAAGTTGTTGCATAAAAATATTTATGAAGCATAATCGATAGGCATCTATACCCACGTACATATTCACGCACATGTGCTTAGCACACGCACACAAGCACAGTAACGAGATTACAGAAATTGGATGCAAGCAAGAGTAAATAAATCATTTTAATCTTAAAATTCATAACAATTATTTAAAAAATAGTGTCCAGCATAGGTGAGCTCATGGAGAAAGTGCATCAGGAGCATTTCCTACAGACTGGTAGAATCTGAGGGGCCCTTCTCTGGTGAGTTACAGAGGAGTGTAAGCCATTCCGTACTTTGTTACTCTTGGTTCCAAACCTTGAGAGTTCCTGGGTGAAATCTGAAACTGGCCACTGTACACAGAGGGCAAGGAGAGCCTAAAGAAAGAGGCAGACCACTCCAGATTGGTAGGGGCCATGTTTAATAAGCAAGCGAACTTACTTACAAGGCTTGTCTCGGGCAGTCACAGATGAGTAGATCTCCCCACCTGCCCACCAGAGGCCTTAACTGGGTTTAGTCACGTATACTGCCCAGATGGTCTCAATAACACACTACTCTCTCAAGGCTGCATCCTTGAAAACAGCTCCAGCTATGAGAATGGTGGACATAAAGTATATTCCAAGGACAGGGCAGGGGATGAGGAGACTTTCATTGCCCAGGTCCAGCTATGGATCAATCAGAGGTCAAGTCCTCTCAATGACCTCCTCCAACAGTTACTTAATCTCTATAAAGCTCCACTTTCTCATCTGTTAAAAAGAGGTAAGAATAACTACCTTAAAATCGTGTCATGTACTTTATAAGAGATAGTGGATTAAACATGCTTAAATAGTGCCAGGTATTGTATAAGGACTCAATATTTGAAGAAACTTCTTCAGACCCAGAAACATTATACCTCTGAATGTCTAGTCTTTTGGACTAACAAAGATAAAAATCCAATTCAAAATAAAAAATAGTACAATATTTCTTAAACAATGGTGCAAACCAGCTGTATCTCTCTCCAGGTTGATTTGCTACGGCTATGACAATTAATTTAGATGGGCTACACAATCTTAAAAAATGCAAAAGAAACGATAACTCTCAAACTTTCGTTAACATACAAGTTTGTACAACTGATAGAGTCTTAGGTAACATGCACAAGTTCACATTTTGAGAAACACTAGCACAAAGGTAAGGCTCATTCTCTGGTATAAACTATAGCGCAATGAATAAATGTAATTTTTCTACTTGGACTGATGCTGTCTCTATTTTGTTACTTCAATAGCCTGGAGCTAATAAAACGGCACTTCTTTTCTTTGCCATTCTATAATTTAGAGCTTTTGTGAATTTAGATAGAGTTTAACAAGTAATATTAATTAGCAAAGTTTTACTATTTATCCAAATTTTATGTTAACTATTTATTACTTCAAGTATTCAATAATTATAACTCCTAAGAGTTTGAACTGTTCCTTGCAGTTTATATATAATTGATATATTAGTAGTTTAGAAGGAAATATTCATTTCCAACTCTCTTAAATGTTGTTCCACAATGAAAATAGATTTATCATGGGTTTTTTTTAATGTAAATACACTATCATTGTAAGTTAGTTGAGTAGTACATAAAAGGGTAAAGAAGACATAAAACATCACCTAAAATCCCACCAGCCTGAGGTAAAAACCATTAGCCGTTTAGTGACCATGTATTCATACATTTCCATATGAATATAAACCTATACACACATATATATATATATGTAGTTGTGTACATATGGATGCATGTATACATAATTTTATATAAAAGAAATATCATATATACTCTTTTATCTTGAAGTTTTAATGAAGCTGTGGGGTTTTTTGCTTGCCTCTCTTCTTCCCCTCTAGTGCCCAACTCACTCTATCTCTACACATCCCCAATATCACATCTCTCTCCTCCACTGTGTAACCAACTCATTAGGTAACCTTTATCCTTCTCATATAAGCATGGACACAAATTTAGCATTGTTCATTTTACAAAAAACATAATCATCTTATATATGATTCTTTTGCATCTTTCTCTTTACAACTGGGATAGATCTCACTCATTCTTTTGAGTCCCAACCCTACACTTAGTAGCTGTGACTTTGGCAATCATTCTGTTCCTGAGTTATCATCTGTAAAATGGGGATAATTATAGTACCTCATTCATTGGGTTGTTCTTGGGTATAATAAATTCATATAGAGAGAATGCTTAGAACAGTACATTACTCAAATTAAGCTCCATAAAAGCATTAGCTATTATTATTTATAATAGTTGTGAAATATTATTTCATGGTATAGATGTACCAAAATGTATTCAACCAGAAAACTTCTAATGAGATAATGGATTTAGGCAATGATCATCAATGGATGCTAAACTCTTTGGGTAAGAGTAGTTGGTGATCAGACAGACAACACCTGAACCCACTAATCAATGTTAACAGTGAAAAGTGGGACAACTAGACATTATTTGCCTACAGATGTGATGTAACAGAAAGTAGTTAGCATCACCCATGAAATATTTCTTTCCAAATAATTTAACTAAACTCTAGTAGACCCGCAGTATCTAAGGACTGAGCAGTTTGCAAGAAAAAGTAAGGAATCAAGCAGTATGTTAAAATCACAAGGAAACAAACAGCTAAATTTAGAATGTAAAAAATGCCGTAAAACAAATAACCAAGTTTCTTCAACAAATAAATTTCATGAGGAAACGGGAAGGAGGGAACTCTGATAGATTAAAAGAGACTTGAGAAACAAACAAACGAAATACAATGTGTACATCTTGTTTGGATTCTGATTCACACAATCAACTGTAAAAAAGCAATTTTGAGTCAAAGAGGAAATTTGAACACCAGTGGACATTAGATATTAACAAATGATATTAATTTCCTGGGTATAATGATACTGTGATAGTTATGTTTTTAATTAAGAATTCTTATTTGAAGTGTTTATGGGTAAAATGAGAGAGTACTAGGATATGTTTTGATATTCCAGGAAGAAAAGAGTGGAGGAGTGGATACATAAAATAAAATTGGAAAAAATGTTGATAATTTTTTAATGTGATTTGATGAATTTGTATGGATTCATTGTATTATGCTATCTACTTTTACGTATGTTTACTTTTTTCATAATAAAAGATTTTCTCCTTAAAAATTTATTTAAACACACCCATATCAAGGGGTGTTTACTTGCTTCAGGTTCATTCGGGAATATGCTGTAGTGATACACGTGTGTGTATATATATATATGCACACACTATATATACATATATAAATACTATTACATACTAATGCTTTCTTCAGTTCTACAGAAGAGATTTCTAAGAGTGGAATTGCTAGATTAAAGATATGTATATATTTTTTAATTTAAAATCTATTACCACTTTGCTTTGCAAAAAGACTGTAACCTTTTACATTTCCATCAGCAATGTATGCTGCCTCATGCTAACCAACATTTGGAGTTAACGCCAGTTTTAAAGTTTACCAATCCAATGGATATAAAGTGATATAGCTCGTTGTTTTTTAATCGGCATTTTCCTTACTGCTAGTCATGTCATCACATTTTTAGTGTTTAACAGTCATTTAGATGTGCTCCTTCATGAACTGGATTTTAATATTCTCATAATTTTTCTATCGGGATATTTGTTCTCTCGTTTTCAATTTGTATGAGTTCTTTGTGTAACAGACATTAACTTTTTATCTATCATGTGTGTTTCAAATATGTTTTATTATCTATAATTTGCCTATCAACTTTGTTTATGGTGTGTTTTCCAGGTAATATGTCTTAATGTTGTTTGTTTTGTTTTGTTTTTTGTTTTGGTGAGGAAGATTCACCCTGAGCTAACATCTGTTACCAATCTTCCTCTTTTTCTGCTTGAGGAAGATTAGCCCTGAGCTAACATCTGTACCAGACTTCCTCCATTTTGTATGTGGGTCGCCACCACAGCATGGCTTGATGAGCGATGTGTAGGTCCATCACCAGGATCCAAAACCGTGAACCCAGGCAGCCAAAGCAGAGCATGCCAAACTTAACCACTGCACCATAAAGCTGGCCCATCTTAATGTTTTCCTAGCTAAATATGTCTATCTTTCCTTTCGTATACTTTGTGTTTCCCATTTTGATTAAAAATTTCTCTCCAAAGCCTAAGCTATACATATATTCTTAAAATATTTCTTCCAAATTTGTGCATATTATTTAATCTTTATTTTTAACCATTGAGTATATCCTTCAGGAATGTATTAATCAAGCTTCTAAAGAATTTATTTGTTTTATTAAACTTTTTAAGAATCAATTTTAGACTTATTCTGTTTATAATTGGTGTTTTTCCATTTCATTGACTTCAGCTTTTAGCTTTAAGCATTCCCTTCTCCTATTTTCTTTTGATTTTGATGCTCTTTCTAAAAACGCCTTGAGATGGATGCTAAGTTCCTTGCTTTATATCTTTATATCTTTAACTACAAGGATATTCAAGGCTAAATATATTCCATAGTATTTTTGCAGTGTTCCATAGGTTTTGAAACTTTCACTTTATTTCCAGATAGTTTGTAATCAAGTTTTTACTTTATCCTTGAACTAGGAATTACTTGAGAGGGTATTCCTTAATTTTCAAGCAATTAGAGTTTTAAGGTACACTTTAATTATTTATTTCTTATTTTATTGGACTATATTTATATTGTAGAATATATGGCAAAAATCTCTGTCTTTCTAAAAATATGTGTTAAAGTTTCCTTTGTGGTCAGGGAGGGATTTGTTTCTGTACTGTTTTTTGGACATATGAAATTTTTTCTCTTAAAGGATCTAAAGTTCATACATATAAGGATGTATATTAAACTATATATGTATGGATATATGTATTTATAATAAAGTTTGCTGATTATCTGCTTCAGTTTTTCTGTGGCTGTGCATTTTCTTTTTGGCCAAATCTGTCCATTTCTGAAAAAATTGTGTATTAAAATCTTCCACTGTAATTTTCTTTGTTGAGCCCTCATTCCATTTTTCATATTTTTCTTCATTTATTTTGCTGTTACCTTGTTTGATGCATAGAGGTTTACTGTGCATTCAATCACTAAAATATGCCTTTCTTTATGCCTTTTAACCTTAAGTTCCAGGTTGATTATTACTGCACCTCTCAATTGTTTTTAGTTTTTATTTGCCTGGTGTTTCTTCAAGTGTCCCTTTCTTTGTCACATCTCACCTTCTTTATCACATTGTCTCTTATAAACAACATATACCTATTTGTGGGTTTTTTTGGTTTGGGGTTTTTGGTCCTGAGCTAACATCTGTTGCCAATCTTCCTCTTTTTGCTTGAGGAAGATTTCCCTGAGCTAACATCTGTGCTGATCTTCCTCTGTTTTGTATGTGGGATGCCACCACAGCGTGGCTTGATGAGTAGTGTATAGGTTCCGTGCCCAGGATCCAAACCTGCAAACCCCAGGCTGCTGAAGCAGAGCCTGTTAACTTAAACACTACGCCACTAGGCTGGCCCCCACCTATTTGGGTTTTTTTAAATTGCAATTTCTTGTTTTTAGCATCATTTCTATCTTTAAATGAGAAAATTCAGTCCATTCATATTTAGCTAATAACTGATATAATGGAGTTCGCTCCTTTCATCTTACTTTGTTTCCTTACTACTTTACTATTTTCTTTTTCCCTATCTTTCTAGTTATTTTTTTCTGGTTTTTAAGTTACTGTTCTTTCTTTACTTGTTCTTTCCTTATTTAGAGTTTTATTTCATTCACTGTTTATCATTTCATATTCACATTTATCATTTAATATTCATTTATTTCATTTCATTTCTTACATATTCACTTACCAGCCATTGCCATATTTTTAAAGATGTTCATAATCAGACATATCTATCCCAAAATATGAAAACAAGATACCAATTATTCCCTTCAACAAAGATGCCCTATTCCCACAATACTTCCTCCTTCCCCATAAGATAAAACTCAGCATGCTTTTACTTCCCACCACACACCCCTAACCAACCAATCCCCAATTTCTACAGAGATGGTTTAGCACCACCACTGTTGGACTATTAGGAAATTTTCCCTAGAAATATTTTTTCTATTTAGAGAAAATCTAGCTATCTGTCTATCTATCTATCTATCTACATATCTATCTATTTACATATCTATCTATTTACCTGTCTATCTATCTATCCACCCACCCACGCATCCCTCCATCCATCTACTTGGAACTGTTTCCTCTTCATCCTCTCTTATCACAGGGGCTCTCTTCTAACTCATTGTTGAGATGGTGTCCTTTCTCTGTCCTCATCTTTGCACAGATAAGTGGAGACATACTCTCAAATCCTGCAATTCCACAGAAATCATTCCTCCTCTGTGGCAGGTGACATTTAGGCTGGATTGCAATCCTACTTTCTAGTGTCTATAGCTATAACTCTATCAGCTTCCTACTAATGAGTAGTTTAATGTCAATCTGATTTGTCTTATTTGGTAAGCAACTTCTTCTTCCCATCTACAGTTTGTAAAATGCTCTCTTTATTCTTAGAATCCAGGGATTCTATCATGATATGTCTGATCTGTCTTTCCCCTTCAAACCGGCATGGAATTTGCTAAACCCCTTCAACCTACACAGTCCAATCTAGTTTCAGAATAGGACATTTTCTTCTACTGCTTGTGAAATTAAATAATTTCTCTTTCTCTATTCCTTTTTCTACTTCTAGAACCCATATTATTTAAATTTTATGATTCTTGAATTTATTGTCTTTTCTGATTTCCCTTTCTTTGTGTGTTTTTTCTTCGTTTTGAGACATTTCTTTTGTTTAATCTTCAAGACCACTCATTCAAGTTTTAATGGTGACTATTTTCTCTTCAAAACTATCTATTAACTTTTTAGTTTAAACATCAAATTTCTCAATATCAAAAAAAAATTGACATTATTTATCTTCTGAAGTGCTCATCAGTCCCCTCCAGCAGTAGTTTGCTAAGAGCCACCATTGGTGGGGTTTTAATTTTCTCAGTGGGATTTGGGTCAACTGCTAATCCACCTTAGCAGTGACAATACCACAGGTAAAGGAAGATACAGCTCTCTCTGCATCAGTAGGATTCTCAAACTTTAAAGTGCCTGTAGGTCATCTGGGAATCCGGTTAAAATTATGGTTCAGTAGATCTAGATTGGGGCCTGAGATTCTGCATTTTTATTAAGCAACCAGATGATACCATTGTTGCTGAGATGAAGGGCCATACTATGCATAGCAAGGGACTAGCATGTACCAGCCAGCAGTTTGTCAGTCCCAAGCGGAAGCATCAAGAAAACTTCTTTCTGCTTGCAGCTTCTTCATGTGCAAACGCTAGCATTTTGCAGGCTTTGGTAGTAGAAAGGACCCATTCCACCTTTTTGGCTTGCCTGCTAAATGGGAGAGACCAGCTGGTTTTCCCAGGAACATTCATCTTTTCTCTTGGGCATCTGTGGGTCCCTGTAGGGAAAACTCTCTCCAGAATTCACATAATTTTGGATTGAAGAACACTTCATAGCTTTCCACCTTTTATATCCAGAGGCATCGGAAGACCAGAAAGACAAAAGCTCCTCCATTTCTTTCCATCTGTTCTCGGAAGAGCTAAAGCCTGACTCATACCCTCCAGGCCCCCAGTCATTTGGTCCAACAGCTGCTTGGTTCAGGAAAGGTAGTTTGCTATTGATTTGGATTTGGGGGACATGTTCAAGTTGCCATCTTTACGTACAAAACAAGCCTCTACTGATTTTTTAAGCCAAGAAGTGGTTTTCATGATAATAAGGAATATATACCTATTTTTAAAGTTTAATATCTGTAAGTCTTATCGAGGCTTCTATAAAGAGATTAGATTTTAAGCAGAAAAAAGAAGGGAAAGATGAAATGAAATTACATCACTGAGCTGTAAGGGAAAAGAGCTAGCAGTCTGTTGTAGGTGATTCCCTTTGACATCCACCGAAGAAAGTCAAGATGATACTTTATACTTTGGGGTCCTAAACAGCTAAAAAATCAGAGAAAAGATATAAGCAATTGAAAATTGAAAAGAGTTCAGAATTACCATATTCTCTGGTCCCTTTTTCCTATGGGAGAATCCTGACATTGTCAGGCATACAGGTAAATGAGAGTGAAATTAGAACATTGAGTTTTCCCCTCCATTTCCTCCAGGGAGTGTGGCATCATCTTTGTGTCTTTCCTTTGTACCATAAAAAGCCAAACATACATGCTATGCAAAAGCTAGCAGTCTTATTTTATTTTATGTCTCTTTATTCATTCTTGGAGATGTCCAGACACAACTTGTAAGATATGTTCTCTTTTTTCCAAAACTAGACTATCTTTTTTATATTTATAATAATTGGTTAAGCCAACATTGATGCACTTTCCATAGGAACCATTTTTACCCTGTTTTAATAAAGTTGGTCTGCATGGAGTACAAGGGAACAGAGCAGCTGCTGGCAGAATAAACGGGGCTGCTATGAAGCTGGAAAGGTCTCCCTTAGGAAAGAGCTGTGCCTTTAACAGTGTGACCTAATGGAAGAGCTCCAGACATAAAAATGCAGACTTCCCAAGGCATGAAGCTTTCATTCTTCTGTAACTGCCGTGGTGAGAAAAACTCCCAGAGAGACTGTAAAAGAGCAGTGGGGTTGTCATTATCATTCCTGTGTAAAGGAAAAAACTTTTATGTCTAAAGATTTCTTTTTCCATTTTATAAGATATCTCTGTTTGAAAACTTTTAAATGCGATTTCAGGACGCTGCTTCTAACCAATACACCAGCTCTAATATAGTAAATACTCAATTTCAGCTACTCAATGCAGCTCTACTTAAATCATTTTTTATAAAAGTTCAAAAGATCATCTATTTACAGCCTTGATACCACCTCTGGGATGCTATGGCACATGTGTGAACCAATAGCAATGCAGTAAAAATTCATGAATCTATAGATAATAAACTCTGCAATGATGAGAACTCGTGTGTTAAGCTATATTTCACCTACTATATTGGGGACATAATCATAACACTATGGATCTAGAAGAAACCTCTACAGACTATCAAATTTACGCATTTTTCTCCAAATATTGCAATACTGTCAAGACTGATGCTTGTTGTCTTCATACATATATTCCAGGACAGAGAGCTCACAATTTTCAAGTTTTTTTATCATTCAATTTATAAGACAGGCTTCTATTTATCCATCTAAAACCTCATTTATTTTAATAATTTTTTTCAAAAACTGTAGGATTTTTATTTTCTAGGGGAACCAGGGACATGAAATGAGGAAACTGAGTCCTGAAGAGAGTGAGTGGGATTAGAACTCTGTCTTCTAACCCAATGTTCTTTCCAGTATAATACGCTGCCTCAAAAGTGAATAAAAAATATAATGCATGTGAAGGGGAGCAGAGTTTGCCACCCCAAAATACTTCTTTTTGGCATAAGGATTATCTTGAGCTGATTATTTTTAAGAAACAGCAGACACAGGAGAAGCTCTGAAATTCAGTAGTAGTTACCCTTTTGAAAGAGACACTTACAGTTATAAGGGAAATTTCTATTTGTAAGGATATCTCCCTCTCCATACCAGGAAGAGCAGGATGACTAAATCTTTAGACACTCTTATCAATGAAGAAGATAAGCACTTAAATCTGCATAACAGGGGCCAGCCGCACGGCCTAGTGGTTAAGTTTGGTGTGCTCCACTTCGGCAGCCCGGGCCAGTTCCCCAGCACAGATTTGCACCTCTCTTCCACGGCCATGCTGAAGTGACCCACACACAAAATGGAGGAAGATTGGCACAGATGTTAGCTCAGGGCAAATCTTCCTCCACAAAAACAAATCTGCATAACAACCTTACCCTTGTTTTCTATTCTTTTCCTGGTCACCGCCCATTACTGCCTCTTGCCCCCCCAACATCTTTGTTTTGTCTTTAGCTGGAAATGGTATTTAAGGTGGTGACTTGGACCATTTCAGGAAGTTACTCAGTTTTCCTGGGTATATCCCATATATACTGTATACAGGAGGTATACATGTTACTAAACTTCTGTTTGTTTTTCTCCTGTTAAATCAGTCTCTTTATTATAGGAGGGTCTCAGGCAAGAACCTAAAAGGGTAGAGGGACACGTATTTTTCCTCCCCTACATGCGTAATAGTATTTTAAAATACCTTCATCCATTATGATTCAGAGTGACTTTATCTTTTAATTTTTATATCATTAGTTATGTCACCTTGTAGGCACAACATAAGAAGGAATGATAAAGAAACATGTAAATGCAACATAAATTTTTTTAAAAAGTGTGCTGAGATTGGTTAACAAATTTTCACAGATTAAGAGAAAATTGTTTAATCCAGACTATTATGCTCATAAGCAAAATGAAAAAAAAATTGAATTAGATGATTTCTAAGGCACTTTCTCATTTTAATACTATTTGAATCAATTCGATTTTGCTTTAAGAACATTTTCTAATGCTTTCAACACTAAATGTCACCCACTATATTCACCATAAAAATATCCAAGGCTTCATGATATGTAGCTTTATAACAGGAAACAGATATGAACTTTACAATTTAGTGTAGTGGTATTGATGCTGAACTTCTTAATCTCAAGTTCATGTACCCAATTTGCAATAAGCCAATCACTGAGACAGTAATGCTTGGAGGTGGAGAAAGGTTTATCTGAATTGGCCAAAACGAGAATGCTGCTGGACGGTTCTCTCAAATCTTCCTTAACAAAAGAAGAAAGCAGGGGTTTTATAGAGCTAAGGGGCTTGAGAGGAGGAGTTTGGGAGAAATAAAGGGGAAATCCCTGTTCCTTTCACTCCTGATAAGCCCTTGGGCAGTCAGACTTCTGGGCATCAACTGTAGCTGAGGGCTTGTTATCTGGTGCTCATATCTTCCTTGAAAGCATTCTTTTTCTCTGCAAAACAGCTCATAAGTCCTTATGACTCTTGAGTGACACCCCAGGTTAAACAAGAAAACAGCAAATTAACAAGATTAAGCTTCTTTTCATCTGTGTCTATGTTGGGAACAAGGTCGAAGGGTAATCATGTTCTTATTGAATATTTATAGTAACCCTGAGGTACCTGGCTTCAGTACACATAGAGAAGATCTTTCTAAATCCAGCCTGTGTTTCATGGCCATTTGTGGATGTGGGGTATGTAGTTACGACCTTACACTTAATGTTTTCCAGCTCTTTTTTGATATCCTGAAGAATTTGTGAGAAATTGAGTTTAATCAATCCATCAGAGATCAGTATGATAATTGCCTGCAAATTACAATTCCTTTTTGTACTTTAAAGTTCCTCTCCCACTCTCAGGAATACACTACAATTTCAATGACATACTCTTTATAAACAGAACACAGAAATGAATGGGACTTGGGGAATGGATAAGAATTGGTCTTTGAAAATAAGAGACTCTCAAGCTGCACATTCTTATGATAATCTGCAGTGAATGAATACTACTGTGGGCCTCTTGCATCCTGCAGCAGGATTTCTTCCTCCTAATGTAACTAAGAACGGAATGGCATCTCATCCCTACAGTACAAGAACAAAGACTAGAACAAACAATGTCAAAGTCATCACAACCTCCTCCAATGTTCCCCACCATACTCAAGGCTTCAACTTTACTTCACCTCATTAATGCCCTCACTACCAACAGATGGTCCAATCTTATAATGTTGCTGTACTGGAGTCTCCTGATTATAATTTCCTTAACTTCCTTTCCCACCTAAAAATTTCTATCACTCATTCTCTTTTCTGCATTATATAGAGGAAGCCACTGGGTTTAACAGACAGGTCTGCCTGGATCCATTACTTACTAGCTAAGCAACCTTATGTAAGTTATTTAATCTCTCTGATCCTCAGTTTCCTTAAAATGGGAAAAATAATACTTTCCTTACATGATGTTGTAAGGATTGAAGATAAAGTATACCCTCTCTATGTATGCTTAGTAGATTGGCTCTAGGTGGTACAAAATAGGTGTTCAATAAATGATTATTGTTACTTTTACTTTTGAGGGAAAAGTGTCTTTCCTCCTTAGCAAGGCTAATTTCTCCCATTTTTAAATGTCCTCCACTCCTACTCGGCTTTTTAATCACTAAAACAGGGTTCCTCTTGGGCTTACAAACAAGTTCAGATCTGCCCTTTTTATATACAATTTTATGAGTGTTTACAAATATATACTGTCATGTCACTACTCCCATAATAAAAATAAAGTTCAATTACCCATCTAAATTTGTCTGTCTTCCCCTCATTTCCAGCTTCTGGCAATTACTAATCTGTTTTCTGTCCCTACAGTTTTGCCTTTGCATAAATGTCATAAAAATCGAATCCCACCAATACATAGCCTTTTGAGCCTAACTTCTTTCATTTAGCATAATTCATTTGAGGTTCATCCCTGTTGTTGCATGTATCAGTCATTTGTTCCTTTTAAGTAGTATTCCACTGAACAGGTACACTATAGTTTATGCTCCAGTTGTGTGTGTTCTCCATTCTCCAATTGAGGGATATTTGAGTTATTTCCAGTTTTGGGCAATTACAAATAAACCAAGGCTGAGATTTTTCATTTTTACATTTAACTATTTGAGTTTGAGAAGCAGTTTTCTCTTCCGTCCCTACGTATCCATAAATTTGTAGATTCTATTATACAGTAGTCTCCTCCTATCCACGGTTTCACATTCCACGATTTCAGTTACCCTCAGTCAATCATGGTTGGAAAACATTAAATGGAAAATTCCAGAAATAAACAATTCATAAGTTTTAAATTGTACACTGTTCTGAGAAGATTGATGATATCTCGAGCCATCCTACTTCGTCCCACTTGGGACGTAAATCATCCCCTTGTCCAGCATATACATGCTACCTCCCCATTAGTAACTTAGCAGCCATCTCAGTTATCAGATGGACTGTCGTAGGATCACAATGCTTGTATTCAAGTAACCCTTAATAATGGCCCCAAAGCTCAAGAGTAGTGATGCTGGCAATTCGAATACACAAAGAGAAGGTGTAAAGTACTTTCTTCAAGTGAAAACGTGAAAATTCTTTACTTAACAAGGAAAAAAAATATTGTGTGTGCTGAGGTTGCTAAGATCTATGGTAACTTTTATTACAATATATTGTTATAATTGTTCTATGTTATTATTAGTTATTGTTGTTAATCTGTTACTGTGCCTAATTTATAAACTAAACTTTACCATATGTATGTATGTACAGGAAAAAACAGTGTCTATAGGGTTCAGTACTATCCATGGTGTCAGGCATCCACTGAAGGTCTTGGAACGTATCCCTGGCAGATAACGGGGACTACTACAGTCCTTTTCATTTCTGCTTGCAAAGTGGCAATTTCTATCTAAGCTAACTTTCTTGTAATATTTTGCCAGACTCAGGCTATGTCAACCAAAGCTTGCTACTATCATTCTGTTTTCTGATCTTTTCACCCTAGGACAAAAAATTCATCAGGTACGTGATCAATCATCCACTTCATTGTGAGCAAGTTTAGGATAAGTTTTACTACCGCAGAGCATGGAGAAATATTCCAGCCTCCAGTAATAATTTTCTTCCCACCTGCTTCCCAGCTTCCAAGACAATACAAGAAATGTTGGGGTTTTTATTACAATATCTCCAAAATTCTAGATATCAATTTTTACATTAATCAGTTTATGCTATGGTGGCAAACCCGTCCAAAAGTTGGTAACTTCACATAATAAAAATTTACTGTTCCCTTGTGCTTCCTGTCTAATGCAGGCAGGTAGGGGGATTCCGTTCATTGTGCTACTCAAAGAGCCAGTCTGACAGAGGTGCTGTCTCAACACATTCAGTTATCACTGCAACAGCAGGAAAGGAAACGGCAAATTGCATATCACCTGCCTAAAATAAATACACGTTACTTCCACCTGGAAATGCTACTTATGCTTACATCTCATTGGCCAAAACAAGTCACAAGACCACACCTAACTTCAAAGATGGTGAGGAAATATAGTCCTATTGTGTGCCCAAATGTAGACAGCCGAAAACATACAAAGGATAGTACTAATAAATGTCTAATTTTTCCCCAAGCATTTAGCCAATTTTTCTAAAACCATCTTTTAAAGATTATATCCTTTGCCCAGCAAATTTAAATCCTACTAAACTCTCATATGTAATAAGTCTGTTACTGGACTCTATTCCATTTAGCTCTTTATTGCTTCCCATAACAGTATCTCAAGCACAATAGCTATGTAAAATTTTTGATTATGGTAGGGCAGGTCCTTCTTCACTATTCTTCTAGTTCAGAACTTTTATGGGATGTTCTCACATGTTTATTCTTTATAAGACTTATTTTTATCAATCCTAAATAAAAATAACCCTGAATAAAAATAATCCAACAATAAAGAAATATATATAAATCAAGCATAAATGTTCCTCTTCAATTCCCTTTTCCATTCTCATTCTATTGTTAAGAAGTAATCTTTGATCTATATTCTATCAATTCTCTTTTTATACATGTATATGCATGTATTTGTAGATATACAGAGTATTGGTTTGTTGGACTAATACTGGTTAACATAAATAAGATCATACTATACATATTGTTCTACTACTTTTTTAAAATTTAATTTTTTGTGGACAGGGAACATGATTTCAAAACTTTGAATTTTGTTATTATTTATTTTACAATTCAGGATCTGATTTATTTTAGTGCATGTTCCATGTGATCTTGAAAGGAATGTATATTCTGCAGTTGCTGGATATAGTGTTCTGTAAATGTCACTTAGATCAAGTTGATTGATAGAGTTCAAATCTTCTGTGATGATCTGTATTGATATTTTGTCTACTTATCAAATCAATTACTGAAAGACATATTAAAGTCTCCAACTTCGGGGATTTACCTATTTCTCCCTTTAATTCTGTCCATTTTTGTTTCACATATTTTAAAATATTATTATTAAGTGAATTCACTTTGTGATGTTATATCTTCTTGGACAAATTGACTCCTTTGTAATTATAAAATGACCCCCTTTTTGTCTGCTGATGCTCGTTGTCTTGAAGTCAATGTTGTCTGACATTGATATAGCATACTAGCTTCACACGCTTAGTGATTCCATAGTGTATCTTTTTCCTTACTCTTATGTTCAATCTGTCTTTATCATTATATTTACAGTGGATATCTTGTAGCCAGCAAGTAGTTGAGATTTGCTTTTTTGTACAGTCTGATAAACTCTGAAGTCAAATTATTGATACAATTGACATTAAATCTCCATCATGCTATTTGCTTCCTATTTGCTCTGTTTTCTGTTCTTCCTTTTCCGTATTCTTTCGGGTTAATAAAATTTTTAATATCCCATACTATAGTTTAGCTAACACAGCTTTGTGGAGTTTGTCTTGTTTTGTTTTCTTGTTTTTTAGCATCTTTGCTCTAAGAATTACAACATACATCCTTAATTAATCACAGTCTTCTTGCATTAATATCATATCACTTCACATATTATGTAAGAAACAGTGGTAAAATTTAGTTTGCACCACCTCTTTTCTTTGTGATAATGTGCCATATATTTACTTTTACATGTGTTATAAACCTCACAATATATTGTTTTTATTTTTGTTTTAAATAGTCTATGACTTAAAGAATTTAAGAAAACAAATCAAAGATAACATCTTATATTTACCTGTGTATATAATATTTCCAGTATTCTTCATTTCTTCCTGTATATCTGAATTCCCATCTGGTATCAATTTCCTCAGCCTGAAGACATTCCTTTAGCATTTCGTGTACTGTGGCAAATTCTGCTGGCAACAAGTTCTCTCAGCTTCCATTTCTCTGAAAATGTATTACTTTTCCTTCATTTTCAAAGGATACTTTGCTAGACCTAAAATTCTAGGTGAAACTTCCACTTATAGCCATGAGGGAATAGGATTGTCAAAAATTACCTCTTACTATCAATTGGAAAATAGAAAAATTATAGAAAACAACTATATTCAGAAAGTGGATGATAAGTAGCCCAGGACTGTGATCCTTAAGAAAAGGAGAACAAATGAGACGAGTCCTATCATTGTTTTGGCTCTGTGACTGCAAGTTATTCCCACATTTTAGCACAGGGAAGGCAAACCCAAGAAGAGTCCCAACATGCTCACTGAATTGAGGAGACAGAGCTTGGAACAATGCAGCTAGAATTTGCAAAGTTCAGAATAAGAAGATACAAAAGAGTGAGTTTTATCAACCTGCAGTGGGGGTCCATTCTTCCAAGGTTCAAACTCCCTCCAGTTACTGTCTGATTTTGGTTGGCTTTAAACAATCTTGTTTCTAATGTTTTCCCCAGAATTTATAATTATTATCAGCAGGAGGATGAGTCTGATAATCTTTTATTATTAGAAGCCAGAACACCTATGATTTTTTTTACCTACCATATGTCTTAGAGATCTGTTGCATCAATGTCACATATCACATCTCATTCTTTTTATTGCCTACATAGCATTCTATAACACAAACATAGCACGATCTATTTAACCATTCTTCAGTGAAAGACAATTAAGTTCATTATAGGATTTTACTATTAGAAATCATGTTATGATAAATAGCCTTACAAATGTATCTTTTGCACTTGTTCTAACAATTTTATAGGTTAGAGTTCCAGAAGTGGAATTGCTGTGTCAAAGGGTCTAAACATTTAAAATTTTTATAGATGCTTACAAATAGGTCTTACCAAATTAAAATTTACAATACATATTTTCCTGTTTCATTTACTCTTCAAGAATAACTTGAGAATCAACTTACCAAATTCCACTTTTAAATACCATTAGAATTTAAATTCAGATTATCATTTTCTTATTTTGTTTATTTACGGATTTCACATTTATTTTAATTTTCTTTTATATTTTTAGCCCATTAGAATTTTTGTTGGTGGTGACGCCATTAATCGTTGATTCTACTGTTAACAAATTTGGTTTTATATTTCCAGCATAAATAAATAAAACACCAATTAGGGAAATTTTTAAAAACACAAAAGAAAATGTTTTTAAATGAGGAGATAAAGCATTCATTTTCTTTCTTATTGGAACATTTCCTTCCAATCTTTTTTCATGTGCACAGATTTTGCTTTTAAATAATTTTATCACATTGCATATAAAATATTATAAGATACTCTTCCACTTAACATTATATGAGAAGCACTTCCAGTCTTGGTAAATACTCAGATGCTTTTTAGTTTGGATTATTTTAAATAGCACTGCACTGATTTTGTATAAGGCCTTTATTGCAGTTTTCCAGAAGTGGAACCACCTGGTCAAAGGTTATTGAGATATATCTAATAATTATTACTAAATTGTTTTCCAAAATATTTGAGTAGTTCACATTCACATTACTAAAATGTCTATTTCATTACATCCTTGACACTGATTTTTTTATCTCTGCTGATTTCATAGACAAAATAAATCATTTCTTATCTTTCCAATTTATATTTATTTTATTAATTCTAAATTTGGACATTGTTTTATAGGCTTATTAATCAGTTAATTTTCTCCTATTGAAAATTATTAATGTCCTTCAATCATTTACTTTTGATTCTCACCAATACTACTTTCATCTACTAATATCCTGATAACTGTCTCTCATTTACTAAAGGCTTTGTAAAATCACTCAGACTTTAAGTTCTGCAATTATTCTGATTATCTATCAAGGTGCATCTAATATCTTTGCCTCTCATTTTATGACTTCCTCACTTCCAATGACTTCCATCTCCACTTCACGTTTGAAACACTCTCCTGCCTCACACCTCACTGCAAATGCTTCATAAAGTCCTATATTCACAATTTCCTTCTGACCTTAACCTCTCTCATCCTTCCAGTTCTCCTACTTGGTTATTACTGTAATACTTTGTTTTCATCTAATTGCCTTAAGAATCATCAACATTCTCTCTGTTCATCAAAATCTATCTGTAAAAAACCCCTTATCTTCAGATCCACATCAACTCCATGAAATATTTCCATAATCATCCTTTAGACCATATTTCTTGGCCCAGTTGTCTTCCATTATACATATTCGTTAAAAAAAAAAACTCAACCCAGCTCAATTCACCTGTCCTCCTTCTGTCTGACTAAACTTTGCTTGATGAGCATTGCCAGTGATTGGCAGCATTACAAATTTAAGATCTTTTGTCTCAACTGTGCCTTCACTGCGTCTCAGAAATCCTGCATATTTCCTCTAGTTGCTTGCGCTTTCTCCAATTGTCAATAATTACTACCACAAACTTTTTTCAAACTACCAAGAGACCTCTTTCAACGTCACTTTCAGAACACGATCTCAATCATTATCTGGTAGAAAACAGTAGCCAAATCTTCCTCAACTTTCTGCCACTCTATCTTTATTTTACACTCCGCCATTCTTTCTTTCTTCTTTCCTGAAAAATTAGGGGAGGATTTTTCCCCCTCACTAAAGTTAATGGTTTCCATCCTTACTTTCTTGCTTTCTCTGCTCCATTAATCACTCCTGCTGTCTCCTAAGTCTTCAACACCTCCAGTGACCAAGATTTTTCCAGCATTTAACTTTACTCACATTTCTCTCATATTAAAGAGAGATAAAGGGAAGACAGAGGGAAGGAAGGAAAGAAGAAAAGAAGAGAGTGAGAGAGGGCCGGAGGGAGAAAGAGGAACTTCATCCAAGACTTCCCTAGCTAATACGCTTGTCAGATAAAAGGTTATGATAAACATCTGTGGAATAAATATTGAGAAGCATTAAGTTTCAGTGTGATAAATCTTGATTCATGAGCTTCACAACGTCAAGGAAGAAAACTGTACCATCCTTCCAGAACTGTAGGTGTGAGTCCAAATAATGTCTCAAAGGACATACTTAATCCCTCCACCTATTTTGTGACAGCAAATATCACACACAAACCTAAAAATAAAGTGCTATGTACATGTATGTTTTCTAAGAATATAATGTAATGAAAAAAAGTGTTTAGCTCTTTCAGCAGAGGTAGAAAAGTTACAAAGAGACTGAGAGCTCCCTTAATTAAATTCTAAGAAATTTCAATATAAAAATTAGTTTTCCTTTCTTATTACCTTATAAACATATTATTTGTGTGCATTTGTATTTTATTTTGTTCAGTTTTCACTGGTTTAGGTTAGAAAGGAAATTTTGTAGTTCACAAACCCTGAAAATCTTTCACTGTGTAGCAAAATTAAGGGTAGTGATTTGCATTGAAAAATACTGCCATTAGCACATATCAAAAGAGTATTTCTTGGACTCAGCCCTGTGGCATAGTAGTTAAGTTTGGCTTACGCTGCTTTGGGTCCTGGGTTAGCGAGATTGGATCCTGAGTGTGGACGTACACCACTTGTCAGCCATGCTATGGCAGCAACCCACATATAGAGTGGAGGACGATTGGCACAGATGTTAGCTCAGAGCTGATTTTTCTGAAGCAGGAAAAGAGGAAGATTAGCAACAGATATAGCACAGGGCTAATCTTGAGCCAAAAAAAAGGGAGCATTTCTTCTGTAAATCTATTAGTCTTATCTAATTACTTGGTTTTAATGATTGTCTAAAAGAGTTTAAGAATTGTATTTTAATTAGAAGCAGGAACTATAAGATCATTGTACCTGTGGATTCTTATTAGGCTTCAGACTGCCTTTGAGAATAGATTCCTTAAAATGTTTCAGATATGCACTAAGACCTGAAATTCATTATTTCATGCACCAGGTGTCACTGTTTCTCCATGCTAGTAAAATGGACCAACAAATTTTGGCAGTTAAAAAAAACCAACTTACTCTATATTTCTATTCTTAATTGTATACCCAGCAGAAATGTGTAAGTCTGTAAAACAAAAAACAAGACCACAAATGTTCAGGGTGGCACTATTAATAATATCCCAAACTAGAAAACTATCCAAATGACAATCAAGAGTAGAATGAAAAAATGTCTCGGGGGTATGTATACACAATGGAATACTATGCAGCACTGAGAATGAAAAATCTACAGTCACATACAGCAAATCACAAAAACACAGTGAGTGGAAGAAGTTAGATAAAAGAGTATATATTGCAAGATTTCATATCTTTTGTAAAGCTCAAAAACATATAAAACTAATCTATGGCTTAAAAGTCAGATTAATGGTTACCCTTGGGGGGAGATTGTGACTGGAAGAGGGCAAGAGGGGGCTTCTGGGCTTCTGATAGCATTCTGTCTCTTGACCTAGATGATGGTTATAGGGGTTTATTCAGCTTGCGAAAATTCATTGAGCTATAATTTTGTGGTTTATATAGCTTTACTTATACGTGTTATGCTTTATTTAAAAGTTCAATAAGAAAATTCAAGTTTGAAGAGTTAATTGAAACTAAGTGAAAAAACTTCCTGAAGATCTACTGAGGACATAATGGAAATTTAATGATTACATGTGTTGGGTAAAACTGAAGAATTCCCAAGCTTTTCCTTTCAGTTGATTTCAAATCCTTGAATATATTGGTTTAACTCCCATGGCTGCTACCTCCTGTAGTCCAAGAAAAATTCCTCCACAGTAGCTTCCCATTTCATCCTGCTGTGCGTCCAAGGAATTCACAATTCATTGATCAGCTCCATTCTCCATTATCTCAACCATTTCCCATCTACTGACCCTTTCGCCTTAGCATATAAACCTACATAAGTTTCTTCCATCTTCAAAAGCAAAAAATCTTCTCTGCTTCTCAGCTCCTTCTAGCTAGTATGCTATTGTTGAGGTAGAACATACTTTTTCTTTACCCTTTTGTGTTCAGTATTTGGGGCCTGTAAATTAAAATGACAAAAGACAGATTAACAAGAGAAAAGACGTGTTTCTTCTTTTCAGTCAGGCTTCCTTGGCTCCATATCCTCTCTCCCAAGCACATTTCCTATGGCAACACATAATTCTATGAAAATTCTTCTCCTTGAGGTCACAAGAAGCCTTGATATTGCAATTAATTACCTTTGTGTTATTCCCTAAGGCATTTCACACTATTGATAACTATTTCTTGGGTAGAGCTAAGCTGTCTGAAAAATCATAAGTCCTCGCCTAATGGGAAATGGGAGAAAAAAATTCAGTCCTATGTAATAATTTAAGCCACATCATTAGGTCTCCTTGTCTTTAGGTAAAAATTCTTATCTTCTCAGATATCTATTGCCATCCCATAAACCTCTCCAAGATGACATCTGGGTCCGTAGTAGGGTGTTCCTTCTCACTTCTTCTTGGCAATGAGGAAAAATGGAGATCCTTTAATCCATGTAATGTACTTGTGCTATTTTGACATTTTTCTTTCTCCTGAGAATATTTCTTGTCTGTCTGATTACTGCTCCCCTTAATGACATTTGTGGTTGAAATCCGCAGGATAGAAATTAGCGGTTTTCCGTGAGCATAGTACAACCCTCTAGGGGATGTTTTAGAAACACGGGGGAAGGGAGAGAAGTAGTGTTTGTCACAATGATTAGTAGATACTGGTATTCGTCGGGTGGAAGCAGGGCTGTTAGATATGCTGCACAACCAAGAATTGTCCCATATCCCATAAGACTTTATAGTGTCCTACCAATGGTCCCATAGATGAAAAATCTCTTTATAACAATCTAACCTGAAACCTAACTTCATTTTATATGTTGAAACAATATATTTTTTGCAAGTTTAACAAATACACTGAATTTTCCAACAAAGCTATTACTGTGTACGTTGAAGGAAGACTTTGCTAAGAGTGTTCGCCATTGCTGAAACTCACAGTGACAATACTACTTGTAACACTTGATTTGGCATTAAACCATGTTCCATCAATCCAGATTTGTGGTTATAGCATTCACAGGGTTTGTACACACACAGGTGCAAACGTTTGTCCACTTTATTATACCTTCTAGTAATTAAAGTGATGGAACATTTACATATTAAAGTGCATACTATTTTATTGTAAATTGCATTTCTTTTACTTCTGTATATTACATTAAATATATTGATTGACTTTTATTACTGTGTGGATAGGTTATATTAACTATGAATTTAACTTTCACATTATAAAGAGAGTATTACAAAATGTTTGTTTAAAAAGTGGAGCCATTGATATAATAGGCTGGGAACCATTGGTATAATTTGTAGATCAGCCACAATCTGCTACCTGAAGGCCCAGTGATGCTCCCTGGCTGACCATTACCATCTTCCAGTTTCACAAATAATCCATAGTGATGGCCAGAGGGCAGAAGAGAGACTGACTTACTCATAAAATATTCTCATTTTGAAGCTGATTGGTCTCTTTAGTACCTCAATTACCTCAGTCTGACCAGTGCCTGAGGTATGTCTTAAGGGGATACTTGCAATAACTCCGATAATTTTGATCTCTTGCCCATCTTTTGCCTGCCATCAACAGTCAACACTCTTTTATAGGTAGAGGCTAAACTCAGTTTAACTTAGGCATTCAAACTCTCCAACTATTAGGAAAAGAGTCAAGTTTCCGGCAGATAAATAAATAGAATAAATTGTTCTCTTGGTGGTGGACAGTGTATGACAATAATTATCTGTACCAGGCATAGATCTAAAAAACTCTGATGTATTCCCTCACTTTATCCCTGCCATGAGGGAAGTTTATAGTATCATCTCCACTTTACAGATGAGGAAATTTAGACACAGAGAAGTTAAGTAACTTACACAGAACCACAGAGATATTTTTTTTAATGAAAGAGCATTGGGAATATGAATTCCCACTGTCCTACTTATATCTAGGAAAATTCTATCCTACTGTGAGAGTCAACATTATCTAGATATCTAACACAAAGAGTAAATTATGTAGGACGAGTCTGCCTAAGCTATGGTTCAATATCAGATGTGGCTGAATCTATTGTCACATGAAATGAGGGAATAAGCTATAGCTGGCACTATCAAATCCGGTTTCTGTTTTTGCTTGTTGATTTTTTTCTTTGCAGAATTTCTGTTCAACAGTCAGGAGGAGAGGATCTCTCCCAGTATACGTATCAATTTCCAGAAATGAAGAATTGGAGTAGAGGCAATTCTGTAACCCTCGAAATGGCTTCAGAAAGTGTCTTTTTCTCTTTCACCTCCAGACAGAAATCCAGAAAAGAGTTTAGTAGAAACCTACACCTTAACTGTACAGAATGACTAAGTTAACTACCTTCATCATTAAGATCCTTGAAAAGTTATACCACTTTTCAGATAACTACTTTTTCTCAGTATTGCATTTTTTTACCCAAAAACACCTTAAATGTTTTCTACGTGCAATGATATTTTGACATTATGGTTTCAGGCAAAGACACAGCAACTTATTTGTCACAAGATTTTCTAGTGAGAGACTATCATATGAACAAATTTGAATTGTGCACTATGTTTGGATATAGTCAAAGGAATGAAGAGTAGCATATTCTTTGAGTTTTTGGTCTACTCTGAACCTGGGCTATTTCTATATATTTTGTAGCACTCACATTTTGGCCCCAATTTGGTCCTAAATACCTTTGTCCTAAAATTGTTTGTTTGAGCTACATCTTAAGAGAAGTTTTATATAAAATAGCTGTGAGCCTCAGAAGGACTGAAAAAAATGGTTTAAAAAATGATATAAAAAGAATACACCGGAGCCAGCCTGGTGGTGCAGCGGTTAAGTGTGCATGTTCCGCTTCTTGGCGGCCCGGGGTTGGCCAGTTCAGATCCCGGGTGCAGACATGGCACCACTTGGCAAAAGCCATGCTGTGGTAGGCGTCCCACGTATAAAGTAGAGGAAGATGGGCATGGATGTTAGCTCAGGGCTAGTCTTCCTCAGCAAAAAGAGGAGGATTGGCAGTAGTTAGCTCAGGGCTAATCTTCCTCAAAAAAAAAAAAAAAAAAGAGAGAGAATACACCTGCCAAAGAATGATTTCCTTGCACCCTTACTCTTCACTCTGATATTCACAACCTTTTATCAGGGGTTCTCTCTCTCCATTGACAGGTGCAATAAACCATAGTTACAGTGCATTTGAGGTACAAGGTGTATTTACTTTCAATTTTTTTATTGCTTATATTAACATGATTTTGTTGTTTAATTGAAATGTTTTTCTGTCTGTGAATGTTCTTTGGTTACCTTGGATTGAGATGGAACACATCATAAATTTTCCCATTTAAACTAGTGGAAAAATTGTTTAATTTAAGAGCTTTCACGTTACAGTCTTCAGAAAAATTGAAGTATTTTAACAAAGGATAGATATATTTATCCTTGACTTTTAAACAGGAACTCAGATTGCTTCTCCTCTATCCTGCTAGAGCTGTGTCTACAGAGCTCCCATTGCACAGTATGAATCTTAGGGAGGTCCTGCTGATGTGCCCTGGAACTGCAATTGTTATTCAGGCCTTTGTTCCCAACACAAAATGAAAAGCAGCTTCACTGTAAATATGACACTTCAGCTGGAAATTTTCTCTGTTGTTATCTAACAATCACAGTCAAGAATTCCTGGTAACATTTCATATGTTATATCAATAATTAGCAGGAATTTGATGTTAAGGAAAGAATAAATAAGAAAATTTAGGGAAAAATTAATATTACTACTGATAAATCTCCTTGTATTTGTTAATATATGTGAAGAGTAAAAAGTATTATAAGAGATATAAAAGAAGAGAGCACAAAAGCTTGACAAATTTCCCCTCCATGGCTTTTTCTTTCATCCCTAGCTACTATCTGCCTCCCCAGCCCCATTTTGAAATAAAAATATCATGGGAAAATTAATAAATAGTGGTATACCAATGTATACGTGTATAAAAATGCATTAACAATGAAAACTGTTAGGTTAAACATTCTACTAGATACTTCAGTTTATACAATGTAAAATTGTTCTTGTTTAAAAATTTCTTCCTGCACAATTATAATAAATTTTCAACCAAATATTATTGCATTATAATTTATTTATTTTTCTTTAAATTTAGGCACTGTTTCTATATCATTAGATGCTAAATAATTGTATTTTATGTGGGAAAACACTGAATTTTATATCTGTTCAATTGCAGCTTAACAAGGAACTTCCCAAACCCCATCTGTCACCCTCTTTTGCCTTGTGTAGTTTTTCTAGTCTCTTAACTTTGATGATAATGTACTAGGTTAAGAAGCAAAACTAGTCTATTTTTCTCAATCTAAGGAAAATGGATAGAGGTAGTATGAACTCAAGTGAATGCAATGGCCTAGAACTACTCATTGTATCTCATTTCACAACAATCAACAAAGTTCCTGAGCATCTGCAGAGCACGGGGCACCTTGCCGAGCACTGAGTATTGAGAGGGGAACAAAAGAGACAGAATCTCTGCCCTTATGGATCTTAAATCCAGTGGGAGACGTGAATGATAACTAAGTAAACAAATACGTAAGTATACAATTCCAAAAGGTGCTAAGTAGTATGAAGCAGACAGGGTACAGGAAGGAAGGAAGATGATAAGGGTGGTCAGGGGAAATTTCCCTAAATCTGACCTGACAGTTGAAAAGCAGTTCACTCTTTTTATAACGTGGGGCAAAGGAACAACATTACAATGAAATAGAACAGCATGTCCAAGGAGTCTCAGATAGGAGAAAGTTGAGCAAGTTCACAGAAAAGATTACTCTTCTCCTTTTCCTCATCTCCCCAATATGAGATTGGAAGATTTGGAATATATGAGCCCTGCTACTGGAGATCTGCCTGAGTATTCTGTATCACAGGTAAAAACCAAGGTAACTGTACCCCTTATTAATCCTGAATCTTTATGATTCATGTATCTCATCATGAATCCTGAATACCAATAACAGTCTGTGGAGCTGCCCCTAACTCAAGTGTGAAAATTTTTATTTTTCTACAGCTTACTTTCTAATTCTAAAACATTGGTAATTTTCTCGTTAGAAATTATAAATGCAAGTCAATACCTCTGATGAATATAGAGGCAAAAATTCTCAAAAAAATATTAGCAAACTAATTCAACAACACATTAAAAGGATCATATACCATGATTAAGTGGGATTTACCCCTAGGATAGAAGAAAGATTCAATATTTGCAAATTAATAAATGTGATACACCACATTAATAGAATGAAAGATGAAAATCATATGATCATCTCAACAGATGCAGTAAAACATTTGACAAAATGTAACATCTTTTCATGATAAAAACTCTCAAAAAATTGGGTGTAGAAAGAATGTACCTCAACATAATAAAGACCATATATGACAAGCCCACAGCTATCATCAAACTCATGTTGAAAGCTTGAAAGCTTTCCTGCTAAGATCAGGAACAAGACAAGAACAAGTCCATTCTCATCACTCCAGTGCAACATTGTACTGGCAGTCCTAGCCAGAACAATTAGGAAAGAAAAAGAAATAAAAGATATCCAAATCAGAAAAGCAGGAGTAAAATTGTCTCTGCTTGCAGGTGATGTGATCTTAGGAAACTCCTAAAGACTTCCCCAAGAGACAGTGTCAAGATAATGTCATAGGCAGACTCCGAACCCACCTTCTCCCACAGGCACAACCAATTTACAATTACTCTTGGAACAATTCCCCCTGAGAGAGAACTAAAAACTGGATGAAAAAGAACTGCCTAAGCAAGAGATGGTTCTGACTGAGGTGGAAGAGGCAGAAAATCCTTTCTGGAGAGAAAAAAGCCATCTTTTATCTGTGGCCCCTCACAGCTGGCCAAGAGCAATCTTCAGGTATGAAGCTTTCCCTGGAGGAGGAGGGGATCTGAGCAGGGGAGCATTACCACAATAAGCAACTTTTGGACTCAGCACAACTGAGACAAGTGTCATAATATCTGGCTTTGCTGACTATTAACTACAATAGGGAATATCCCCAGAAAAGCTATCTGACATGAGGGGAAAAAAAGCCTTCTCTTAAAGGGCCCATGCACAAATTTACCCATTTTGGAAAGCAACCTAAAATCACCAGAAAGAAAGGTGAACAGTCATTTTGGTGAAAAGAGACTCACTTGATAGGCTCCAGTGCATCTCAGTGAGAGGTGAGACCTCTCCAGGGACTGAGATATTGATGGTAGCCATTATTGTGACCTAGAACCAGCATGCTGACACAGACACTGGCAGATGCCATTGGAGTTCTCCCTCTGGTCTGTTAATGCAGGGTTCTGCTGTGCACACTAGAGGACTGATTTAATCCAGCTAAGCCACGGCAGGCAGCCCACCCTATCCAACAGCAAGCCCTCAGGCAATTTGTGTGCATGCACAGGTGAGGTGCCTGGAACCTCTGCAGCCAAGCAGGTGGGTCTGCATCTGTAAGGCAGGGCTTGTGAAAGGGGTGACCCTGTATTGGTGGAGTGTGTGGAGTCTCTGCAGTGGGGTAATGGGGTCTATTCAGTCAGTCAGAGCATGCACAAGGGACAGGACTGTGTTGACGGGGTATGTGGTCCTGCAGGCAGTGGAGCTTGTCAGCTACAGAAGACTTGTGCTTCTCAAACAGCTACATAGGGGATCAGCCTCACCTTCCAAAGCCTGAAAGAGTTGACTGCTCCTATCCCTGCAGCCGGCCCCACTCAGCTGCAGTCCTGAGAAAGCTGTCAACAGCCTTGCAGGCTAGAGGCCTACAACAATTATAAGCCCCTGAGTCTAGCAACCAGCCACGCTGGGGGCTTACACACTTAATAGAAAAACTGCAACAGTAGTGTGCTGTTAGACCTTGCAGCCAACTATACTGGGGTGTCCCACACCTGATAAAGTGTCTGAAGGGTCTATAGCAGCCACATGTAGCTGAGCATTACAAACAGCTGGCCAGGGGGACAGCCTGGACTCCCTGGGCACCTGCAGCAAGAGCAACCCTGCCACAACAGAGAGACACATATAGTCCACAAAGAGGACACTCCTGGAACATTTGCAACTGGCAATGAGAGAGAAGCACCCTGCTGGGCCTCATAAGGCATCTCTTATGTAAGGCCATCTCTCCAAAATAGGGAGATGTAGCTGACCTATCTAATACATAGATATAAGCACAGAGAAAGAAACGGAATGAGGAGACAAAGGAATAGGTTCCAAGTAAGGGAACAGGACAAAACTCCAGGAAAAAAAATTCAACGAAACAGAGATAAATGATCTACCCAACCAAGAGTACAAACTAAGAGTCATGAGGATGCTCACTGATCTTGGGAGAAGAATGGATGAACTCTGTGAGAACTTCAACAATGAAGTGGATAATATAAAAAAGAACCAATCAGAAATGAAGAATACAATACGGGAAATGAAAAATTCACTAAAGGGACTCAATGGCAGAGTAGGTGATACAGAAGAATATGTGAGCAAGCTGGACAAAAGACTAGAGGAAATCACCCAAACTGAACAGATAAAAAAAAAAAAGAATTAAAAAGAATGAGGACAGTCTAAAGGACCTCTGGGGCAACATCAAGCACACTAACATCCAAACTAAAGAGACCATCAACTTGATATAGATTACTATATACATAGGTTATTATATATGAACCCTATGGCAATCACAAAGTAGAAACATATAGCAAATACAAAAAAAAAAAAATTAAGAGAAAGGAACCCGAACATAATACTGAAGAAAGTCATCAAACCACAAGGGAAGACAGCAAGAGAAGAAGAAAGGAACAGAGAAAAGCTAATAAAACACCCAGAAAAAAGTTAAAAAATGGCAGTAAATATATTCTTATCAATAGATACTTTAAATGTCAATGGATTAAATGCTCCAGTCAAAAGGCATAGAGTGGCTGATTGGATAAAAAAACAAGACCAATATATATGCTGCGTACAAGAGGCACACTTCAGACCTAAAGGCACTCACAAACTGAAAGTGAAGGGATGGAGAACAATACTCCATTCAAATGACAATGAAAAGAAAGCTAGGGTAGCAATAATTATGTCAGACAAAATAGACTTTAAAACAAAAACTACAACAAGAGACAAAGAAGGGCACTTCATGTTGATAAAGGGAACAACCCAAGAAGAGGATAACACTTGAAAATATCTGTGTACCCAACCAAGGAGTGTCTAAATATATAAACTAATTATTAACAGACAGAAAAGAAGGAATGAACAGCAACACTATAATTGTAGGGGACTTTAACACTCCACTTACACCAATGGATAGATCATCCAAACACAGTATCAATAAGGAAACATTGGCCTTAGGTGACACATTAGACCAGTTGGACTTAGTAGATATATACAGAAAATTCCATCCAAAAAAGACAGAATATACATATTATTCAAATGTACATGGAATATTCTCCAATATAGATCACATATCAGGCCACAAAATAAGTGTCAATAAATTAAAGAAGATTGAATTAATACCAAGCATCTTTTCTGACCACAAAGATATGAAACTAAAAACAAACTACAGGAAGAAAATCAGAAAAGTCACAAATATGTGGAGAGTAAATAAAATGCTACTGAACAATGATTGGGTCAATGGAGATATCAAAGGAGAAATAAAAAAATAGC
This sequence comes from Equus przewalskii, assembly GCF_037783145.1. Classification (NCBI taxonomy): domain Eukaryota; kingdom Metazoa; phylum Chordata; class Mammalia; order Perissodactyla; family Equidae; genus Equus; species Equus przewalskii. The sequence goes on from NC_091848.1 coordinate 16,039,449, forward strand.
TGGAGACAAATGAAAATGAAAATACTACATGACAAAATTTACAGGATACAGCAAAAGCAGTTCTAAGAGGGAAGTTTATAGCAATACAGGCTTACCTCAAAAAACAAAAAAATATCAAATAAACAATCTAAGAGTGCACCCAAAGGCACAGGAAAAAGTAAAACAAACAAAGCCTAAAATCAGTAGACGGAGGGAAATAACAAAAATCAGAGCAGAAATAAAAGAAATAGAGACTAAAAAAAAAAGAAAAGAAAAAATCAATGAAAGTAAGATCTAGTTCTTTGAAAAGATAAACAAAATTGGAAACCTTTAGCTAGACTCACCAAGAAAAAAAGAGAGAAGGCTCAAATAAAATCAGAAATGAAAGAGGCAAAATTCCAACAGACATCTCAGAAACACAGAAGACAAGAGAATACTGTGAAAGCTGTATGCCAACAAATTGGATAATCTAGAAAAAATGGATAAATTCTTAGAATCATACAACCTTCTAAAAATGAATCAAAAAGAAACAGAGAATTTGAATAAACCAATCACCAGTAAGGAGATTGAAACAGTAATCAAAAACCTCCCCCAAAAATAAAAGTCTAGGAAAAGATGGCTTCTCTGAGGAACTATACCAAACATTCAAAGAAGGTTTAACATCTGTCCTTCTCAAACTATTCCAAAAAATCGAAGATGATGGAACACTTCCTCACTCATTCCATGAGGCCAACATCACCTTGATCCCAAAGCCAGACAAGGACAACACAAAGAAAGAAAATTACAGGCCAATATTGCTGATGAACATAGATGCAAAACTTCTCAACAAAATATTAGCAAACCATATACAGCAATATGCTAAAAGGATCATATACCATGATCAAGTGGGATTTATACCAGGGACACAGGGATGGTTCAACATCTGTAAATCAATCTATATGATACACCATATTAACAAAATGATAAATAAAAATCACAGGATCATTTCAATGGATGTAGAGAAAGCATTTGACAAGTCCAACATCCATTTATGATAAAAACTCCCAATAAAATTGGTATAGATGGAAAATACCTCAACAAAATAAAGGCCATATATGACAATCCCACAGCCAACATAATACTCAATGGGGAAAAACTGAAACCCATCCCTCTGAGAACAGGAGCAAGACAAAGATGCACACCTTCACCACTTTTACCCTACGTAATACTGGAGGTTTTGGCCGGAACAATTAGGCAAGAAAAAGAAATAAACGGTATCCAAATTGGTAGGGAAGAAGTGAAGCTCTTGCTATTTGCAGATGACATGATTCTCTACATAGAATATCCTAAGGAATCATCAGAAAAAAATTGGAAATAATCAACGACAGCAAAGTTGGAGAGTACAAAACCAACTTACAAAGATCTGTGGTATTTCTATACTCTAATAATGAACTAAGAGGAGGAGAACTCAAGAACACAATGCCATTTACAATACCAGCACAAAAAATAAAATATCCAGGAATAAATTTAGCCAAGGACATGAAAGATCCATACAACAAAAACTATAACATATTATTGAAAGAAATCAATGATGGCACAAGAAATGGAAAGTTATTCCATGCACATGGATTGGAAGAATAAACATAATTAAAATGTTCTTATTACCTAAAGCAATCTACAGATTGAATGCAATCCTAATCAGAATCCCCATGACATTCTTCTCAGAAATAGAACAAAGAATCTTAAAATTTTCATGGAACAACAAAATACGTCAGATACCTAAAGCAATCCTGAGAAAAAAGAAAGAAAAAAGCTGGAGGCACCACACTCTCTGACTTCAAAATGTACTACAAAGCTATAGTAATCAAAACAGCATGGTACTAGTACAAATACAGACACACAGATGAATGGAACAGAACTGAAAGCTTTGAAATAAAATTACACATCTATGAACAGCTAATCTTCAGCAAAGGAGCCAAGAACATACAATGGAGAAAGGAAAGTCTCTTTGATAAATAGTGTTGGGAAACCTGGACAGCCACATGCAAAAGAATGAAAGTAGACCATTATCTTTCACCACACACAAAACTTAACTCAAAATATACTAAAGACTTGAAGGTAAGACATGAAACCATAAAACTGATAGCAGAAAACATAGACAGTACACTCTTTGACATGTCTTAGCAGCATCTTTTTTTTTTTTTTTTAGTGAGGAAGATTCACCCGGAGCTAACATCTGTGCCTGTCTTTCTCTATTTTGTATGTAGGATGCCTCCATAGTCTGGCTGATGAGTGGAGCAGGTCGACGCCCAGGATCTAAACCTGCGAACCTGGGTCATCAAACCAAAGTGTGTGGAACTTTAACCACTCAGCCACATGGCTGGCCCCCTTAGCAGCATCTTTTTGAATACCATATCTGCTCAGACAAGGGAAACCAAAGAAAAAATAAACAAATGGAACTATGTCAGACTAAAGAGCTTCTGCAATGCACAGGAAACCAGAAACAAAAGGAAAAGACAGCCCATCAACTGGGAGAAAATATGTGCAAATCATACATCTGACAAGGGGTTAATCTCCAAAATATATAAAGAACTCATACAACTCAACAACAACAACAAAACAATCCAATCAAAAACTGGGCAGAGGATATGAACAGACATTTTTCCAAGGAAGATATACAGATGGCCAGCAGGCATATGAAAAAATGTTCAACATCACTATTCATTAAGGAAATTCAGATCAAAACTACAACAAGATATCACCTTACACCTGTTAGAATGGCTATAATTGCCCAGATAAAAAAATAACAAACATTAGAGAGGATGTGGAGAAAGGGGGACCCTCATACACTGCTGGTGGCAATGCAAACATATGGTGCTTCCACTATGGAAAACAGTATCGAGGTTCCTCAAAAGATCAAAAATAGAACTACCATATGATACATCAATTCCACTTCTGGGGATAATTCTAAAGAAAATGAAAGTATCTTGAAGATATATCTGCACTTCCATGTTTATTGAAACATTATTTAAAATAGCCAAGATATGGAAGCAACCTAAGTTTCTGTCTAAAGGCGAATAAAGAAAATATAATATATATAGTATATTATATATATACATATATCATGTATTTTATATATATCGCATATTATATATATACATATATCAAGTATTTTATATATATATATATATTATATATATATAATATAAGAATACTGTTCAGCCACAAGAAAGAAGGAAATCCTGCCGTTTGGGACAACATGAATAGAACATGAGGGCATTATGCTAAGTGAGATAAGTCAGATAGAGAAAGATAAATATTGATATGATATTAGTTCTATGTGGTATCTAAAAACGCTGAACTCATAGAAGTAGAATGGTGGCTGCCAGGGATTGAGAGATGAGGGAAATGGGGAGATGTTGGTCAAAGGGTACAAAATTCCAGTGGTAAGATGAATATGCTCTGGTCTAATGTACCACATAGTGGTTATAGTTAACCATACTATATTATATCCTTGAAAGCTGCTCAGAGAGTAGATCTTAAATGTTCTCACCACAAGAAAGGAATGATAATTATAGGAAGTGATGGAGGTATTACCTAACCCAACTGTGGTAACCATTTTGCAATACATAAATGTATCAAATCATCATGTTTTACATCTTAAATTTACACAACGTTATATGTCAATTATATTTCCATAAAGCTGGAAAACATAAATAAATAAACTATAGCTCTGAGTATACCAGATTTTCTGAGTCCTATGAGTCCTTCTAGCAAATTACTGAGCCTGAGAGACTCCCAACACGTTGCCTAACATTTATATGATTCTAACTACATTCCCTGCACAATTCTAAGCACTTGGGTATATTAATTCTTTTAATTCTCAAAATCAGTCTTTGAAGTAGACGATATGATTATTCCCATTTTAAAGATGAGTAAACTGAGGCACAAATGAAATACATTACTTGCCTAAGGTCACAGAACCAATAAATGATGAAACCTAAATCCAAACCCAGGCAGTCTTGGGTTGATAGTCTCTAGAAGCTTGATACTCAACTGCTAGGTTAAAGCACAGACAGGCAAGAGGAAATCCCAAAGAATCTTTGAATTATGTATCCAAGCAAGTTTTCACTGAAGTGTCATCACCCTGTCTTAATCCTGTCTACTTGACTTCCTCATGTCAAATCAGGCTCTTTCCTATTTCTCTGCCTTGCTGGAGGTCCTGAAAATCATGCATGTGTTTTTGCCATTAAGGGTCAAATTCTCTCTACATACCTCGTGGGGAGCTTCAAGTGCTTAGATACGCAATTCCTTCACCCTTCACTTCCCTCTCCCCTCTCATCCAAGAATAGTTCTCTAGTTAAAGAGTAGCATTAGAAAAAAGCTTACTTTTCACTGCTTGGGGTTCTCAGCATTCCCCACAGTTTATATATCCTATTTTACAGAGGAGGAAAGTTAGGTTAAAAAAGGTTAACTTATTTTCCAATCCATATTTACATATTAATTAGTCGTAGAAATGGAATATGAACCCAGTCAGTCAGAGTCCATAACCAGGTCTGGTTGACATATCCCTTAGAGTTCTCCTATGCAGAGAGCTGAGCTGTTCTTCACCAAGATAAACACTGGAGAGAGGGAGTATAGAATCACATCAATGGAGAATGAAAATACTAATACTTATTGCCTCCATGTCTTCTCCCAGAATGTATATGGCTTCAAAAGACACTGGTTGATGAAAGTGTCCCAGTGGATGGAGTGCCATTAAAAAGAGGACATTTTCAACCAGAAAAAAAGGGGGCACAAGGAGAGAGAGGAGAATTTGGGCCTCAAGCAATAAGACCAGATAGTGGTAACCTAGTAGTGCAATATACATTTGTAAATAGGGAGTGTGTTGGCCAGTAGGGGCAACACTAGGACCCACAGAGAACGTCACCACAGGGATCACTAGCAAGCAGAGACAAACCTTGCAAGCACTGCATCCAGAGTAACTTTGGGAGAGAAGACATCTATCTACCAAAAAAAGTACCACTTCTCAGCTGCAAAATGAGGAAGAAAAACCTGATCTCACACATGGGCAAAGTAAGAGAATATGTCCAGTCTCAAATATTTGCGTCTACTCATATATATTTAAATAAATTTTAACTTTATTACCTTGGAGCATCAAATAAGTATAGCAATAAAATAACTATAACAATACCTACTTTATTAACCATTGGCAGGCACCATTCTATTTTATTTTGCTCATATCATTGACTATTATATTAGTTTGCTTAATGAATTATAATATCCATGATATCAGGGAATTTGCCTCTTTTGTTTATTGCTGTATCTTCAGTGCCCAGAAGAGGAACTGACGCAGAACAGAAGCTCAATAAATAAATATTTTCTAGATGACTGGTGAAATGAATGAATGGTAGACAAATATTCCAAGGACTTATCCTGAGCCTTAGGAGAGGGAGGGTAAACCAGAGGTGTTAGTAATGAGAGAAAAGTAGAAAAGTGTCAAGCCTGTAAAAGAGAGACAAGGCAGCCTCACCCTTGCTATGGCATAGACATGGAGATGGGTGTTAACAGTTTCACCGCCTTGAGGAAAATCACCAGATGACTCAGTCACTGTACAGTGTCTTGGGCTGACTTACCAGCCCAAGGGGAGTATGACTGTGTGCTGAGCCTGAAGCACAAAGAGCCTCAGTGTAACACTCATTGATAGCATTAGCCACTTTAAAGGAGAAAAGCTGTACTAGAAGAAAAGGAAGGTGTCAGGATGGTGATGACCAGAGATGTAATATGATTTGAGTCCCTTACAGAGACAAGTTGGTATTGAAAGCATAGCAAGGACCAAATAGGTACTCTGTTAGGAATGGAAGTGATTAGGGCAATATTAGGATTACCAAAATTATTTATTGAGGACTTTAGCCAGAGATAGTTGTGTATTCCTATCGTTTTTCTTCTTAGTGTGTATTACCAATATTCATTGATTCTTTTTAGTCCCTCAGCCTGATTGACTGTGGAGGTATGCCTTTAGAGTTGTTTGTTCCCTGATGAGATGTGATGTAGGTCTCTGATAAAAATCCCATTGATGAGTTGAAAGACAACTTTTATTTAAAGCGATGAGTTGTCTTCACTTTCTTCCTTCTTTTTGTCCCCATATCTTTTAAGTAAATGTGTAAAATAGCACCTTAGGATATGGAAAACCAGAAGACTTTGGCATTTGTGGTAAATACCTAACATATTGACTCACTAGCAAGGAAAGTATGACCCTTATCTTCTCTCCATTTCAAAATTGATTGAAATTGATTTATTTAGCCAAAAATCTGAAATTGAAACCTAGCTCAGGGCTCAGTTACTACCTGGAGTGAATACACTGGTACCATTGGTCCACAAATGTATTTCCCACCCCATTATAAGGACATAATACCTGCAGGGTCCATACTACTTGTTCTAGACCTAGCCTTGTCCAGGATAACTTTAGCCAAGGTGAATGCCTAGAGAACACATAATTTCATTCATGTTTTTTATCTTTAGTACTCAAGCACCACACAAAATGCAGAATCCTCTGGCATATTACTCTCTTTTCTCATTCGAAGATCTACTCTATCCACCCCAAACTATCTCCTATCTTCTTGTTGACTGTCCTCCAAACCTCTCCACTTTACTTTCTGGAGTCCTTTTCCATTGTCAATTATTTTTCCAGCATATTCAAGCTCTTCAGAGAAAGTTCTCTTCATCTCCTTGCTCTTAAGTAATATCTCAAAGATGACTTCAGGCTGCTCATTGGATGACTATTTACATTTTGACAGTTATATTTTAAAATGTATTAGAAAAATATATATCAGGGTCATCTTTGCACATATATTATCATTTAGGTTAAAATTAAAGGAAGTCCTTAGATTAAAGAAAAGGAGAAGAGAGATGGTGAGTTGATTTAAAGAAAAATATTGAAAAAAGTATACATAAAAATTAGAAATGGCAAAAATCCTGCATGACTACAGTTTAGGAAGTGCTACCTTTTTTTTTTTTTTTAAAGATTTTATTTTTTCCTTTTTCTCCCCAAAGCCCCCCGGTACATAGTTGTGTATTCTTCGTTGTGGGTTCTTCTAGTTGTGGCATGTGGGACGCTGCCTCAGCGTGGTCTGACGAGCAGTGCCATGTCTGCGCCCAGGATTCGAACCAACGAAACACTGGGCCGTCTGCAGCGGAGCACGCGAACTTAACCACTCGGCCACGGGGCCAGCCCCTAGGAAGTGCTACCTTAATGTAAACATGATTTTCCATTGAAAACTCCAATTTCACTGTCACTTTTCTCCAGTGTGTGGTGTGCTTTCTCTTAAATCCCAGCTACCATAAGGCCAGGAGATGTCGGCAGCATTCTCTCACTATCTTTTCGAGATCTTGACTTTGTCTGCCTTCATTTGGAAACTGTCCTCCTTTGCAGTTTCCATCTTCAAACTATAATGCTCTATAAATCTCATCTTTTCTCTGTGGATTGCTGTACTTCATATCAATCTCTTATAGACATAAAAAGCTTGAACATCCACCTCACAAGCTTATACACTTGTGGTTAGTGTGTGTATATGTGTATGTGTGTTATTAGTAAAAGAAATACATCCTCACTTGTGAAAATTTGGAAAATAGAGAAATTAAACCTCTTTATCATTATTAAGGGTTTTTTAAATGTTGTTAATATTTTGTCATATTTTCTTCAGAAATTATTTATACTTTATCACTTAATACATCTTGAGTTTTTGTGTTATTAAAGTGTCTGTCTTTATAGTATAATATAACTAATCTTTAATAGCCTACTTTAAACAAGTACTGATACTGAACCTCTTAATCTCAAGTTTGTATGCCCAACACACAATAAGGCAATCACTGAGACAAAGGTGGTTGGAGATGGAGAAAGGTTTATTCAAATTACCCAAAATGAGAAGGTGGGAGGATAGGTTCTCTCAAAGCCACCTTAACAAAAGAAGAAAGCACAGGAGTTTATAGAGCTATGGGGCTTGGGAGGAGGAGATTCAGAGAAACAAAGGGGAAATCTATGTTTCTTTCACTCCAGGTAAGCTCTTGGGCAATTAGACTTCTGGGCATCAACTGCAGCTGACAGCTGCTTATCTGGTGATCATAACTTCCTTAAAGGCGTTCTTTTTCTTCTGCAAAACAAGATCATAAATCCTTGTGACCCTTGAGTCATCCCACAGGTTAAACAAGAAAACAGCAAATTAACAAGATTAACTTCTTTTCATCTGTGTCTGGGCTGGGAACAAGGTCGAAGGGTCATCATGTTCTTATTGAATATTTACAGTAACCCTCAGTTACCTGGCTTTAGTACCATCATTTAATCATCCCCCTACTGGTGGACACTTGGGTTGTAATAAAATTTCATTACTATATATTTTTGCAATGAACATGTTTGTGGGTGATTCATTGAACCAGTTTAAATTACTTCATTGGGCTAGATTCCTAGAAGAGGAGTTTCTAGGTCTAAGGTCATGAAAAAATTTGGAGAGTAACTTGATAAACTGAGGACTCCCCAGGGGCATTCATAAAGAACAATGGATGATTAGAAAGTGGCTAATGACACTGGCTTTTGTTGTCTACAGGGTTCTATCTGCTATCAGCATTTTATTATGTTGAGTGGGCCCTGTGAATTAAATGGACTTTTTGAGAAACCCAGAGTTGGAAACACAGGGAGGAGTAGAAGTAAAAATAGGAGAGGAGCGAGACAAGATAGCAACCAGGAAGATAGTGAAACTTTGTGAGAACAACAAAGAGTGATGGTTAAAGGAGATATAATAAGATTTACAAAAAATCCTTTATATGGAGCCTACATTCTCTTTCTTAAAAAGCTTGTAATGTTTGTTCACATTCTGTCTTCAAGAAGTTCAGACAGGTCACATGGAAATTTACAGAGGCTGGTACACAAAGGCTTATAAATGCAAACTTCAAAAGAATATCTGCAAAGCTGGCATGCTCTGAATCTATAAAGTAGGTATCTGGGTTAAGGCAATAAGCTTTTGGAACACAAAAAGCCATAAAAGAGGCTTTCAGCTGCTGCCTGGTGGTTTTGAATTTGGGAGGTAAAGGTGGAGGTGGGATGCATGGAGAATCCTGGGGTAATATTTTCCAAGTTTACATCTTAAGAACTAGCTACAAATGTATGCAATTTTCACTTGCATTTTCAAACCTCCTCCTCTTCCCCCAATAAAAAAGGATTTGCTAATTTGTGATGGGGAAGCTTAAATCTAGCATTTTGTTTAAGACCATGGACTAAAGAACCAGACTACCTGGGTTCAAATCCAAAATCCAAGACAGTGGAAGGCCAAAAATGAATAAAAATGGCTTACATATACAAGAAGAGAGAAAACAAAAAAGACAGCCCAGGATGGAAGCTAGTTTTGAATTCAGAATCATATAAATGTTATACACATTTTTTGAAAAAATAGTAAATCAAAGGATGACAAAACAAACCATGCCCAAGATTTAAAAACAAATCAACCTAAGTGTATAGCTAGTTGCAAACGTAACTGCATGGACAAGAAGGATTCAAAATAACTTTAAAACACAATATTTTCACTCTACATCCCTAGTGGAAATATCCTAAGGAAAACAAACAAACAAAACCAAAAACACACTGAAATTGTATTTAGTGGTCTTGTTAGTAGCAATGTTGGTATTGCTATTTTGGTATTTGCTAATTAGTATTATTATTTTGAAACTATTATATACATTACTATATATACTGTATATGCATATTGATAAAGCAAATGAATAGTTATATTTATACCATTAGGAAATAAGATTTTTCAAAGCAACATTTGTAAAAGATGGGACAAACCAGGCAATAAAAATATAGTGACTGCAATAGATCAAAATATGTCTCTCAGGGTTTGGCCCAGTGGTGTAACATTTAAGTTCACATGCACTGCTTTGGTGGCCTGGGGTTCACTAATTCAGATCCCAGGAATGGATCTATGTACTACTTGGCAAGCCATGCTGTGGCAGGTGTCCCACAAATAAAATAGATGAAGACAGGCATGGATGTTAGCTCAGGGCCAATCTTCCCCAGCAATAAGAGGAGGATTGATGGTGAATGTTAGCTCAGGAATAATCTTTGTCAAAAATAAATAAATAAATAAAATGTCTCTCATATATATATAATTTATGTATATAGAAATCCTGAACTTCATAATTATATTCTGTGGGAGAAGAAAATTAATTTCCCCTCTATCCTTCTAGATTCTTAGCTGACACAGCCCTGTAATGAGAAGACAGATTAACAGGAGAAAAGAAAACAGAAGTTTAAAAACTTGTATGCCTCCTGTATCCATGAGACAGACTTGGCAAAACTGAGTAACTCCTCAAAATGGCCCAAGCCTCCACCTTAAATAACATCTCCAGCTAGAGACAAAAGAAGATGAGGGGTGGAGTTTTGGGAGGTGACCAGGAAAATCACAGTAAACAAGGGTAAGGTTGTTACGCAGTCATTACCTTCTCCATTGGTAAGAATATTTAGAGATTTAGAGCCATTTTTCTCTTCCTGGTACAGAAAGGGAGACACCTTTACAAATGGAGATTTCCATTATAAATGTAAATGTTTCTTATGAAAGGGCAACTTCTGCTCAGTTTTCAGAGCTTTTCCTATATTTACTATTTCTTAAAAATAATCAGCCTAAAATAATCTTTATGCCAAAGAGGCATATTTTAGGGTGACAATTTCAGCTCCCCTTCAGTCATGCCTTTGAGATTTTCCCAAGAGTTTCACATTAAAGAAACTAAGTTGATAGATTACTCAGCAACTCTTTGAACCAGTCTCTGAATCCTATGAATAGGTTGGTTCAGTTAAACAGTTTTATCTCACTTCAAGAGGCAATCTTGCAGATGGGCTCCCAAAATTAGTCCTATATGGTGCAAGCCATTGGGTATTTGAAAAGAGGCACGTCTATGGAAACCAAAGAAAAACAAAGGTTAATAATTGGAGTCAACTATGTGCCAGTTTGTGAGCCCAGGGGGCAGACGGTCAAAAAGATTTCCAGATGTTAGGCTCAAACCATCTTTTGCAATTTGAATGTCTCTGATGATGTCATTGAGTGTGCAGGTAAGCTTTCTGAATGTCTCACACAGCAACAGGCACAAAAGTATCTGAACATGAGCTATTCCAGTGATTTCTCTGAATTTTAAATCAAGTTGGCTAGATTCAGTTTGCAGGACTTCAGTAAAAAAGGCAATTTTAGTTTTCAGTGATTCCAAGTCAAAAAGTTGGGAGAAAATTGGAAATGTTAGTTTAGAGAGTCATAGCCAGATATTGGAAGAAATTAGAATTCAGGATGCAGTCCAGTTTACAGGAAGAAAACTGAGTGTCAAAGACAATTAATAGGACTAGAATCTGAGGTCTACAAAGATATGCTACTGAAAACGTAATTTTAAGAATCACACTCATATCTACCAAAGATAGCCAAATTAAAACTAATTTACTTGCAAACTTGGCCTGACTATTTACATAAGTGCAGCAAGAATAGTGAATGACCATATAGGCTCTTTTAGTTTGTTTTGCTGAAACTTTTTATAATGAATCTCATATTTAACTTTTAAAAGCCTCTCAGGTCTAGGAAGCCAAGCCAAGGACTTGCCATCAGATTTTGCCTGCCATACTATAGTTTGGGTTAATTCTTCTCTTTTTAAGGTCCCCAAGATATCCTGAGGTTCCTGCATCTGCCAGGAAGTGACCTTCCTTATTCACTTGGTATGGCTGCTGGGAACCCTGTAAGCAAAGTACTGGGTTATTTTTTTTTTTTCCAAAGGGCTTTATTGGCTCCATAAAGTCAACCTTAGTTCCCTAAAGCTGTCTGGTCATATCTGATTCTACACACATTCTCAAAAATGACATTCTAGCCAAAGCCTTGGTGATATAACCAGTGTTTCTAATTGTGTCCTGTTAGAAGGAGAACAGATTTTTATTGAACTTATGCAAATAAGGATATTGCCATGAAAATGAGAATACTAACTGTTTCTGAATTCTCAAGGAATCAGGTAGGGAGAAAAAGTAATTGTTTCAATTCTACTTACAAAGGTATGATTTACCAAGTTGCTGTAAATCACAGCTTAAGAGAAAAGAGAAAAAAGTTTTCCTTATAACTGGGAAAACAAAACATTAAAGAATCATCAATGTTTCAAAGAAAAAGTCATAAAAAATTATAATCATCTTCATCAGTTCATTCAGTCCCATGTAATTATTGATCTTGATCTTTTGTTACCAGCTTTATGAATTCAGTTTTTCCAATAGAGTTCTGTAAACTTTTACCCAGTCAACTAGTGTGATATTACACTTACTAGATACCTGTGCTTGTCAGAGTTCTTTCCATGAATCTCACTGAAGATGAAGCAAAAGCAGAGTAAAACAGTAAATGTTGTAAATGACAAAAGACTTAAAAATGGCCATGATTAAAGATCTGATGAGAGTCCTTAATAATGCAGTTGACAAGGAAATTTGCTTATTTCTGTGACATTTCAAGATAACAACTAAAATTATGACTGATAGTATTATTCTAGAGCATATCAGAATTTTAGAAATTTCACACAATTTCTGGAATGCTTATGTAGCTATACAAATACAACATAAAGAATGCTTAGTGTTACCTCTTATTTGACAATGCTTCCCATGTAATTCAGTATATCAAATAAGCCTAATTAGTATAACATTTCTCTTTTATAAGGACAGAGGACAAATCTTTTGATATGTGCCAGGGGCCTTCTGGAAAAATTGCAAAGTTACTTCTGAGTCAAAAGGATTTTACTTAGAATTTGATTTTGGAAAGTTTTTCAGAAATATTGAAAGGTTTGGACACTTGACTAAATAAGGGTCACAGGTCATTATGAAATAATATTTATCTATTTAACCAAAGTGACAATAAAAGATTTCAAAGGCAAATACAGAAGATGACACAGTTGTGAGCAAAATTTAGCTCCTTTAATATTGAGAAGATTCAGTTTTCTTAAGTAATAGAAAACTTGATTAAGACAAGATGACGCACAGGAAATGATTTTGATAAAACACAGAATTTTTGCTTTCTAGGCAGATTACTTAAAAGGTAGAGAAAACCTTTTCACAATCTCTTATCAGGAACAGACCAATAGTCAAAGAAAACTTTGTCCTCTTATCAGATGAAAGAAAATTGTTCCCACTTTACATATGTGCATTATTGATATTAAAGCTTATTTTTAAAATTCTTATAATAAAAATTTATTTTTATCCACCTTGATTACACAAGAAGATTCTGTCTCTGTCTCTTTCTCTGTCTCTCTCTTGCCCCCCCATCTCACTCCAACTTTCTATACACACTTAGTCTGTCCTTCATTTTCTTCCTTCCCATTCTGAAACAATCAACTTTAGTTTGAACAAAATCACTTTCATTTCCCTCAACAAAAATGCTTCTCCATACCTCATACCTTTTCTAACCAAAAAAACACATCCTACTTTCCTTGCACACAGTTGTTTCACTTATTGTTTTTAGTAGGTTTAACTACATATATTAATAAGAATTCTTAACCCTTAGAAACCTTAATTTCTAGTGAACACTAAGAATTAAGCAATTATGAACTGTCTGTTACATCAGAATTCTTTAGACTGGCAAATTTTTGAATATATTCCACAATTTCTAGAAGCAATTTTGGTGCAATTTTTCAATGTAGCACAAGGTATGATTCCTAACAGACCCAAATATCTTTAGTTTCCCTCTAATAAGAAGATAAAAGTAAGTAAACATGTGTTTAGTAATTAATGTTCAATAGTTTATCTTGTTTCGGAATGATCTGGAAACTGAATGAATTTCCACTGTTTAACTTAGCAAAGCTAACAGTGGAAGTTACCAAGAGACTTGGGAAATTATTTTTAAGTAGACATACCATAAGCATAATTATTAGTGAAAAGTTCACCTAAAAACTCACATCTCACTCACATCTATCTAAATCACTTGTTCTTAACAATTATGTTTAGACTACTCACAAATACTTCATGAGACATTAGACAAAGTCAGACATTATCCCAAGCTATGTTTTTTGCTGACAAATCTTGTAACAGAGAAAACATGAATTTGACTAGTAAAACGAAGTGAAAGTTTTTTATCTGCATTATATTTAATGCTGATAACTCCAAAGACATGACTATTTTAATTGAACCAACAAACTTCAACTAGCTTTTATTTACTGAAAATTATCCCAGACCACGTGAACTTGAAAAATATTTGGGTTTTTTTCCATATTTCTGATAGTTTTAGAATATTCACTTTTTATAAGCCCTTGTCCTTCAACCCATTCAAATAGAGGCTCTTTTGCATATTAATTTTGGCAATACAATCCAGAGGTAGAACAATACCACACATCTGCAACATACATACATAGACACATGTAAACATATCAACAGATGCAAATAGAGACCTTAAAGCTATCATTCTAAAATTTTAGCCATGAGTAAGGTATAATAACACAAACGAACTAGTTTATAAAAGAACAGTTGGATCTAAATTTTGTTTTGGCAGTTGGAATACGTTAAGTTCACCTGCTTAGATGGCTAAAGTTTTTACCAATATTTGTGGAGAGGACGTTTAAGAGTTTTCATTAGCTCAATTTCCAAATAGTTCCTTTTTTCTCCTTATGATGAGAAACTTCTCCCTAAAGTTTGCATTTCAAAGGATGGCTCTTAGGACCCAGAGAAGATGAAGGTAGAAAATTGACATCACAGAGACACAAAGTGTTCAAGTTTTCTTCAAGGAGCTTTAGGGTATATTTGCCTATTGACAGAAGTCTAGAGTAATTGCTATTTAAAATTTTCCTTGTTTTCTTTAAGTGCAGGACAATTCTGTTTCCAACGCTCTAATATCTACAACCATTTTGAGATGAATAGGGGAGGTTTTGGGCTTGGTCAAAAGGATAAATGGACTTTAAATTGCTTCTAAAACCCATTTCTGGTTTTGTAGAGATTTGCAAGACAAAGACAGTTGTTTCTAATTCCTCAAAGAATTGGGTTGTAGCCTGAATATCAAGAAACTAACCTGTGCATCCAACTGAACTTGCTTCTTTATATTAGGGAGATTTCCAACTAAGACGGAAATCAAAAGATTTCTGTGTTCTAGAGCTCCAGGGTTTAATGCAGTATACCTTTAAAAAGCCTATCTAAAGCATTTAACAAAGTCCTTCTTTCTGAGTGCACAATTCAATCTCATACCAATTCACCTTAGGGGGAAAAAGCCTCTACTGTTGCTTCTCTCAGCCCCTGAATATCAGCCTTCAGCTGATCCATTTCCCAAATCATTTGTAGAAGGGCCTAGGAAAAATTATGTTCATCTATTTCCTTTGTGAGGGGGTGTTTTCCCCAGGGAGGCTGTCTGGCTTGTCTGATAAGTACAGTATAATCATGGATGGGAAGAACACCCCTTAGCAGCCAATCATGGTCCCTGTGAAGGGAGTTGTGAATGTCCACTGATCTTTCTAATTCTTCTCTAAATTTGGTAGGATCTTCTCAAAGTGGAGGCAAATGGGGCTTTGTAATTCCATCTTGTTGAAGGAGTCTTTAAGGCTAGCTATCATACTACTGTGTGTCCTCTTTTCAATTTGGCCTTTCAATAGGTGCCAATTAGACAATTGTTTTGAATGAGAGCACTCTAAAAAATTTTTCAAACGTAGATGTTTGTCCAATTCAAAGGATCCATCATCTGGCCATTGACAAACAGGATCTAATATTAATCTCAATAGCAACTCAAACCCATAAGCCTTTTTATGACTTAACCATGGATGCAAGAGGCATCCCTAAAGAGAGTGCAAAAGATGCAGTCCTCACAAGACCCAAAAAGTTCATTCCCAAAGTTAGCCAAAGAAAGCAAAGATCTTTGTTGTCACAGTTAGTAAGAACGGTGTAGTGAAAACAGTGTCTCCAGTTTCCCATGAGAATATGATACACCTCCAGTAACAGACTTGCTAATCTGTGACACCAGGCAAGTGCTATTGGAATGGGACTTTTCTAGCTCTAATGAGACAATAAAAGTTGAAACAAAAAAGGCTCCCTATGGACTGGAACCCCTTATGACACACTACCGTGAGACCTTGCACAGTCAGACAAAGAGAATGCTGCTTCCCAAATCCACAGCTTATTTGGCTGTCCACCAGATGAGTGTCAGTACATGCATTCTCCAGCTGGTGGACACCAGAGAGAATATTCTCACTGGCCACAAAGCTAAGTTCTCAAGACATAGTACAAGACAAAGGAAAACTTCATCAGACCTGTGGTTCTCCTCCTCTTGACAAACAACACAAAAAATAGAGACAAAGAAAACAGTGACCATCTCTGGGAGGAGAAGGATCAATAGAAAACAAGAGTACTCACAACAAATCCTTACTACAGTCACTATACCCAAGGAACACAAAAATTTTCTCCTGGTAACCCAAATTTGGAAAGGAAGTGATAAGAAATTTTTACCTTCCTTTTTCGACTGGGCCCTACAGAGTGAGATCCGAGAGAGCTGACTTTGGTTAAGAATTCTTACCCTTTACAGGCTTCTGCTAGTTTTCCAGGATCCCATCTGAAGGCTATGGAACAAGTAAGGTGTCTCAGAAAGTCCCACTCTAGGTCACCAAACTGTGGGGGAATAAAAATAATTTTCCCTCTATCCTTTCAGGTTCTTGGCTGAGACACCTCTGTAATAAAAAGAGATTAACAGGAGAAAAACAGACAGAGGTTTAATAACATGTATATCTCCTGTATACATGGGATATACCCAGGAAAACTGAGTAACTCCTTGAAATGGCCCAAGCCTCCACCTTAAATAACATCTTCAGCTAAAGATGAAAGAAAGATGTTGGGGGGAACAGTTATGGGAGGTGACCAAGAAAAGAACAGTAAACAAGGGTAAGGTTGTTTTGCAGATTTAAGTCATTGTCTTATCCATTGATAAGTTTTCTAGAGATTTAGAGTCAGTCATCCTTCTCTTCCAGGTACAGAGAGGGAGACACCCTTACAAATGGAGGTTTTCCTTATAAATATAAATGTTTCTTACAAAAGGGTAACTTCTGATCAGTTTTCAGAGCTTTTCCTGTGTCTGTTCTTTATAAAAAATAATCAGCCTAGGGGCCAGCCTGGGCCTGGTGACATAGGGGTTAAGTTTGTGCACTCTGCTTTGGCAGCCTGGGGTTGGGGCCTTGGGTTTGGATCCTGGGTCCAGACCTATGCACTACAGGCCATGCTCTGGCAGCATCCCACATACAAAAAAGAGCAAGATTGGCACAGATATTAGCTCAGGGACAATCTTCCCCACCAAAAAATAAAAATTAAAAAAATCAGCCTAAAATAATCCATATGCCAAAGATGCATATTTTGGGGTGAGAAATTCTGCTCCCCTTCAATTCAAAAAGAAAAAAAAGTTGACCAAACTTGATGGTTGCTAAGACAAAAATTTATTATTATAATAAAAAAAGCACAAACGTTTATTTATTCTGGCTTTCCTATTCAAACTGCATTTCAGAATACCCTCCCGAAAGTGACAACAATTCTTTATAGAAGAATAATAGCTAGCAAATTTAGAAGGAATACTAGAAAGGGAGCATCACCATTTGTAACCCATAATGAAATAATAAATGCTAAAACTATTAGATGAAAGATTTTTGGAAAAAATTTTGATGGATGGATAGCAACATTTGAACCATTTTAATGTAAATAAAAGTAGGACAGTCATATTACATTTTTCTTGATAAGATGCAATAGGAAGTACACATCATATTATCTCCCTGTGGCTTATTATTGTTAAAAAAAAAAAAAGGAAAAAAGCAAATCTGAATCTAATCAAATCTGGATCTACTACCAGATTACTGCAAAAACATTGATGTGGAGGAATACGTTAATTAATACCATGCTGGTATTATCAGTCCAATAAAAATTGTGAGATATTTTGTAGTACAAATGATCTGGTAGCTTTAATGAGAAATGGCATAAAAGTGGGTGAGGACAATTGTTAGCATGCAATATAAAGATGCTCATGTTGCATCCCACTCTCATAGCTCTAAACTCATGCCTCTTTCCTAGACCTATTTGACTCCAATCTTGCTTCTTCCAGGCTTCTGACCAAATAGCTAAACCATTTTCTACTACCTAAGTGTCAAGATATACTCTTACTTTGGACCTCTTCTCTCTCTCTACGCAAAGCGAATGACCAGATGAACTGCTGATGATCTACCCGTTGAGAGGAATTCTCCCTACCACTGTCTTTCAGGGCTATTCCTGCGTAGGGGATGTAGAAATAAGTAAATAAATAAATAATAGACAAATAAATATATGTTTATTTTCAGCTTGCAAACATATACCAAGACAATCCATTCCTGGATTAAGCTCAAATTTTCTTCTTCCATCAGCTGGTAATGGAGAACCCCTCCCATGAGGCTGAAGGAAAGCTGCTAATGCAACAGTCGTGGGTGATGTGGGGGTCTGGGCCATCTCTTCTTACAGGTTACTTACGCTCTCTGGACCCATTTGAGGCCAGACCTCCATATACCACTTCCATCTTACAACAGACTGCTGCTGGGCTTGCTCAGTGTCATGACTTGATGGATCTGACTTAACTCAAGATAGCTAATTTTTACTACATGGTCATTTGATATTCTAGGACCAGAAGCGGAGTTTCTATCTGAGTCCAGTAGTATGCCAGGAACTGATTTTTGACTGTGCATAGATTTCTCTTGCAATGGAGTATTTGTCTGAGTCATATCAAAAGAGAGAAATGACAGAGCAATTTGAACAGCAAAAGTTTAACACAAAGAATTATCAACGATAGGGTATTAGAATAATAAGGGATTGGTTAGTAAGAAATAAGAAAAACAGTAGAATATAGAAACAACAAATGTAGGGAACAGCCAATATCCCTGGAGCTCAGATCAAGCACCCAGGGAAAAGTCTCATCTTTTCACCCCACAGATAAGATCCAGGCCTTATGAACTGAGAAAGCTCTGATTTTTTCTTTTCTTTTCTTTTCTTTTTTGCTGAGGAAGATTCACCCCAAGCTAACATCCACTGCCCATCTGCCAATCTTCCTTTTTTTATATGTGAGCCACCATCACAGCATGGCCACTTCCAGATGAGTGGTGTAGGTCTGCGCCCAGGGACTGAACTTGGTCACTGAAGTGGAGTGTGCTGAACTGAACCACTAGGTCACTGGGTTGGCCCAGAAAGGTCTGATATTTTGTCCTCCTTGTAGACTAAGTTAGCCCACTACAGATTTATAGATGCTGGCAGAAAACACAAGACACTAGGGTCAAAGATAGAGGACTTTATTACTCAAGGCACAGAATAGGAAAGCGTCTTACTGGAGGTGATTTACCACAAACCCTGCCTTCCACCCCAAAGAAAGATACTAGGGGAAGGTGCTAGCCACTGAGTGCTGATGGCCAATCAGCACTGGAAGAGTTGGGCACTGGAGAACCTGCAGGAGCTGCAAGAGCCTGGTGCTAGAGAAAGCCCCACATGCTGTCATAGCACTGGGGAAGCTACATGCGCTGAAGAAGACTGCCTGCCAGGGATGATGGAAACAGGAAGCATGCCCCTACACCTTTTGTCTTTGCACTATCTCTCCAGTGCCCTCAACTGACAATGCTTAAGTGCCAGCTTCCAAAAGAAAACTATTTAAAGGACTCAGATCCAATTTACAGAGCAGGCAAGTGTATGAATTTGGAGCTGAGAGTAAATAGATTGACAACCAGTACAGAGAGCATGACCTTGCTCTAGAATGCGGAGGTTTCCACTTTGACTCTGCTTGTCATGCTTGCCAGAGGTTCCACAGATCATCTTTCTCTGCCAGATAACTCTAGTACCTTTGGATATGCTGAGTTGTGTGGTCAAAGTAGATCTACTTAAACCACAGTCAGCACATGCTTTAGAGACCTTTCTTGCTCAGAATAAGTCTCAAAGCTGGTAGCCTTCCACGTCACCCAATAAATGGTTTGCGGCAGTATTCCAGATAAAGAATATGCTATTTCTAATACCCACATGGACTTGCCAAGTGTTGTATTTATTTCTTATTGGTAGGTCGTGCAATAATTTGTTCTTTACTTTGGAAGAGATGCCCTAACATGCCCTAGACCACCAGACCAATAAAAACTTCAGTGAAAAGCATGTCCCTGAAATATTATAGGGCTTATCTCCCTCTTTTGGAACACATATCTTAGCAAGGCATCCAGACTACTTGTCATTTGTTGCTCATCAGTTTCAATTATGATGATGTCATAAATCTAGAGTACCAGTGTATTGTTTTATGATATGTCCACTTGATCCAGGTCTTTTTTGACTACAGTATGACAGAAAGAAGGTAAATTAACATAGCTCTGAGGTAAGACCACAATTGTGTACTGTTTTCCATTCAATTAATGCATACTGCATTTTATCCTCCTTCCTAATAAGAAGGGAGAACTCATTCCATGTGCTAGAGGCTCTGTTAATCTCCCCTAGGAAGATACAACAGCTGGCAAGGCAAATGCAATTAGGACTACCACCTGGTTATATTTGAAGCCATTCACCATCATCTGCCATTATCCATCCAGTTTTGGCAGCACCCAACCTGGTAAATTAAATGGAGTATGATGAGGATCTCCTACTACAATAGCTCTTAGTTTAATTTCAACGAACCAATGTGACAGATCTTCCAATTGTGAAGTATATCCATTCTAATTTTACATTAAGGACTGGGGAAATTACCATCATTTGGTCTTTGGACCCACTACAAGATGATCATTAACTAGATTTCCTATTGTAATTGGGGAAATCACAATGTGACTCTGGGTCCAGCATAATTCAGATTCTGTGGCCAAGCGTCCTCAAAACATATAGGCATTCCTCTTTCCTCCTTCTATGTTTAACTGAGTAAACAGTCATAAGTCCCTTTGGATAATGGCAGAGCAATTATGACTCTATACGTTTGCTGTAATATTGTTGAGTTCTTCCTCATAAGAGGGCTCTTATTCAATCAGTGAGTTGTAGGTCAGAGAACTAGCTAATGTCCTAAAATTGAATGAGATTGGGACTTTTCATCAGATCATCTGAACTTCTATTCACTCATTCTTGATCTCTTTTGATTATATATATTGTGGGGGATCCAAATTTGCCACCCCAAAATGTATGTCTTTGGTTTGATGATGATGATGATGATGATTACTATTTTGGCAAGGAAGATTGGCCCTGGCTAACATCCATTGCCAATCTTCCTCTTTTTGCTTGAGAAATATTTTCACTGAGCTAACATCTGTGCCAATGTTCCCCTATTTTGTATGTGGGACACCACCACAGCATGGCTGGATGAGCAGTTTATAGGTCCTTTCCCAGAATCCAAAGCTGCTAACCCTGGGCCGCCAAAGCAGAGTGTGTGCACTTAACCACTATGCCACCAGGCTGGCCACTGGCTTGATTATTTTTAAGACCAAAAGACTCTGAGGGAAACTTTGACCTTCCCTAACTACCTAAAATAATTTAATATAGAAGGCCTGTTCCAGGAAGGAGCTAATACGGTGAGATAGCTATAGTATAATATAAACTAGGCGTGGCAGACAGGAAGGCACTAGCAAGCCCATTTTTATCAAAGTTCTCTCATGAGGCTCATTGTTTATAGATGGCCCAGCAAACATCTGTTTATCAACATTTGCTTTTTCATCTCCATGTAAACTGTCTTCCTCCCCTTTGAAGTCCCAAACCACTACACCCAACATCCTCCTTTGTCTTTAGCTAAAGATGGCATTTAAGGTAGTAGCTTCCACCATTTTAGTGAGTTACTCACTTTTCCTGGGTTTCTCCCATATATACATGTTATTAAACTTTGGTTTTCTCCTGTTATTCTGTCTCACGTCAATTTAATTCGTATACCAGCCAGAAGGACCTAGAGGGTAGAGGAATAGTTCTTCCTCCCCCACAAAATTAAGCTGTACCTCTGCTGGCCACTGATCAATGTTACCCCTAGGAATCACGTTTATGAATCATTTTCTTAAAGCCCTTCAGATCAGACCCACTAGCTAACATTTCAATATTCTAACCTTGATGCTCATTAAAATGATTATGTCTACTTTGCTTCTGAAGGCTGAATGGTGCCTCCCAACTGCTATTCCAAGATCCTATCAACCCCCACCCCCATTGCTGCTAGGAAGCCCAATATGTCTTACTCAATAGTGCTGGTGACCTTCACCCTGCATTCTTTTTTCCACTTGTAAATAGTGTCCTCCAGTCCCTCATGACCAGTAACGTGGTCAACTGGTGGATAATTTTTAGCCTTATATATTTTATGTGTTCTAGCATACCCACCCCTCAAGACTTTAGATCCCCTCCTCCACAATTTACTTCATTTATCAGAGGTCATTGATATTTCCAAGCTTTTAAAAGCTATCCCAGCAGTATACTAGAGCCATCATTTGGGGGATCATATCAGATAGTAAAATCTGTCTGATGGGAAGTGCCCCAATATCAACAAACTCTCTTTCCTAGCTTAATATTCTGCTACCCCCACTCCCACTCCATCCAGAATTCGAGGAACTTTTTTCCCATTTTGCTCATACATGTTAGCCACATCCTGCAGCTATTTTGGTGTCAATTTCTTTCCTCCCTAAGAAGGCCCAGCACTTCTCCAAGTGGGTTATGCTAAGCATTGACCAATTACCCTAAGCTGAGGGTAAGCGTGGTCTTGTAAGTCACCCACTTCATTCTGCATAATTGTTAAGCATGGGGGGCGTTCTCTATCATCCAATAGGGAGAATAGGCCATTTCTGCAAACCATTTGCATTTAGGGGATCTGGGCATTCAGGATTTTCAACCACATCTATCCAGACATCCCTATTACAAGTATCAGGTTTCCACTTCTTCTCTATCAGAACCTTGACTCTGGTGTAAGAGACTCACACAGTTTGTGAATTCAGCCTTCTCTGAAGTTCTTAAAATTAAGCCTTATGCATGATCTACAGCTTTGTCTTTTCTCTAGCTGCAGAGCAGTGGTTTCTTTAAATGCAGTGGAGAAAGCCTTTTGACTCTCATAATTAGTTTTAAGTTGTTGATTAATAGATCTGAACTTGTCACTTTCTCTCTCAATACATCAATAACTTTCTTCAGTACATCAATGGCATTCAGCAATAGCCACCAATTCCAGTGTTTAGGGCTGCCATTTACCTGATACTTCTAAAATTCCTGGGACAATATAACAGCTAGTGCATCTCCTTCCATCGGCCTAGTTTACCATAGGTGAAAGGTTTAGCAACTACATTTCTATAAAATACCCTACCTCTCATCCACTGTGGGATCCTCTTTGCCATCTAGATGCCAAGCATCGGAGCATCTTCCCTGAGTTGTATGTAGAAGTCTAAGTCATGAGTCGAGCATGGCAGAGACAACTACAAGGCTAAGACTGCCTGCTTACTTCTGGACTGTTACATGAACAAGGAATAAACTTCTATCTTCTTGGAGGTTCTTTGCCTCTTTATTACAGTAGCCTAGTTTGCAATATAAATAATACAGGACCCTAGAGGATAACTCTAGTGTGGAGAGTTTCCCCTTTCCTCTATTCCTGCTTACCGTATTGGTAGGCTTTTCTGAAACAGAGCCTGAGAGTGAGGATCAGAAATCTCTGGATTCTATTAGGAAACTGGCATTTGGAAGTGAGTGGACCCATGAGGGAAAGGTTGACAGTGACCACACATGAGCATGTCAGATCTCTAAATTAGTCTACAACCAGACCCCTATTCTCCTTTAGCTTGCTTTTTTTGTTTTTGTTAACCTTTTACAAGAATGTATATAAGTCAGAGGAGCTTGTATTAATCCAAGGATGGCTTTAATTTTTAGAGGTATTTAGAAATGTTAAAAAATGAAAATAAACAAAAGCACAATTTGTAAAAAAGCCGTCTGATTATAAATGTGGCTCACTTAATCTTAGCATAAAAATTGATAACAAAACTTTTCTGTTTTTTTTTTTTTGCTTGAGGAAGATCGTCACCGAACATCTGTGCCAGCCTTCCTATGTTTTGTATGTGGGACATTGCCACAGCATGGCTTGATGAGTGGTATGTAGGTCCGTGCCCAGAATCTGAAGCCACAAACCCCAGGCTCTGAAGCGGAGCACATGAACTTAACCACTGTGCCACCAGGCAGGCCCCACAAAGCTTCTCTCTTTAATTAGTTGCTGAAGGCCCCAGTGCTCACATTATCAGGAAGTTCAGGATATCCTTCCTAGGGCCTCTTCCCTTTATGTATTGTCCAAAACCCCAGGCAGAGAGAGAAATAAAAAGTGTGACCAGTTCCCTAAGGGGACCCACATTGGGCTTGTCATTGTTCTCATTGCCACTTAAACTTGTTCTTTAAACCCTGTCCTGCGCAGACTGAAGCATCCTTGCCCTCAGTTGTTTCCCAGTACAGTCATCAGACTTCAGCAGGCAGCATGTCTAAGCTCCCAAGGTGAGGTTCCCAGGCCCAGACATTGGGAGCAATGTGCAGGACAAAACGAGGCCATTTGAGGTTGAGGCAAGGGTCACAACATCTGTTTCAAGAAAAGTTTCTACATTTGTCCAGGCCAAGACAAAACTAGAAGTTTCTCTTGATGCTATATAAATGAATTAATATTTTAAAAAACTTTAAAAAACTCCTAGAAGGATAGACATCAAAATATATCTGTTGTCATATCTGCATGTTGAAATTATAGTTAATTCTTTTCTTTTTGTGTATTTTCTAAACATCTTCAATGAAAATGAATTTTTAACACTATAAAATTTTCTTTTATGAATAATGAGAAATGACCACTATAAACAAAAAAAAGTGACTTGGGGGTTTGGACACACAAGAGAATGGAGGACACAGGGCAAACATTCACCCCATAAAGTCAGCTAAATCCAGAGAGATAAAGCTACTGAGATCTGTTTCCTTGGAGTGGAAGCGCTGGACTCCACGAACTGGTAAGAACACTTAAACAACATTTTAAACAAATTGTTGGAGGTTTAGCGCACATCAGCATGAGAGTGAAAGGCTTCCAAGGGTCATAGTCATAGGAGGGCCTCCATACTAGCACAGGCTTTTTCTCAGAAGCCCTGTAGGTTCTCACAGGAGGAATCTGAGAAAGCCCTACATGGAATTGCCAGGGAGAGAGAAAGTAGTGATTGTGAAACCCTCCTAAGCTTTCCTCCCTACCAAAGGACAATTCTGAAATTTTATCCCATCTGGAGGAAGGCAACCCTGTCCCAATCCAGCCTTATCCAGCCTTCCTAGACTGGGAAGAAGAAAGAAAAGAAATCTGTAGTCAAGAGGGGAGAGGGCTTAGAGGAAAATGTCGGGGAGTGCTGCACCTACAGAAGGTTGGAGTGTTAGAGTGGGAGGAAACACAGAGCCAAGGGAGGAAGGCTAGAATGATGCATGGTACATAGGGCACTGGATTAGAATCAGAGCTCGGCATGCTGCAAGGCATAGAAGTGATGACACTCCAGTAGCAATGAGCACACTCAACATTGATTTCTAATACCTGACAATGATTTGGCCCCATCCTTCCTAGTCCGGGATTCATGAAAACATTTCGTCTCCTAGATTTTTTTTTGAAAGTGTTGTCCATTTTCTTTTACTAATTGCTACATTTACAAAAGCACAATACATTTTGTGTTTCCTCCACTGCATTTTTAAATATTCTAAAATATAAGTTAGAGGACATGATGAAACAAGCAGTGACAGGGTGATAAGTGAAAGTTTTAATTCCTAGACCCTTGGTTGTGAATGACAGAAATCCAACTGGAACCAGCTTAAGGAAAACAGGATGCACATGGCTCACATATTGAGTGGTTTAAGGGTGTGGACATAGGCCAGAGCGTCATCACAACACTTTCTGTCTCGATTCTGTTTTCCTCTAGAGACTCTGCATGTAGTTAGGAAGCACGCCCTCAGCAGCTCCAGGCCAAGAGTCTGTATAGCATTACAGAGAATTGCAACTTTCTCTCCCTGCTAACAATTATAATGGGTGCTTTTGGATCATGAATTTGTCTCTTGTGGTGGAGGAAGGACCCTTTTCTAGACAGTCCTATTGGATTCATATGAGGTGGAGAAAACTCTTTCCCCAAAGGCAAGGATGTTTGGCAGGGGGAAAAAAGTAACATGTCCATTGCACAGACTGGAATGCTAGGATGGAAGAGATGAAAGTTATATCAATAGAGAAAATCTTATGCTTAATGAAAAAAAGCATGAAAGTGATGAATTGAGGAAATCTCAAATATATATAATATATAAAGAATGTCAGAGGGAAAGAATTATGGAAAATATGGAATTGGTTATTTTATCTTTGTGTATACAAGACATGTCTTTAAAACCATCTTGTCTTCTCATAGTCTTCGTTTTTCTAACTCCTTAGACAATTACCTTATTTCTATATCAAAGAGGATTCCAAATCATATTTAGGACTGTTTTGCTATAGCTATCTAAGACATGCTTTAGTATGGAAAACTCTCACAGATATTCACACTAATCCATCCATCTGATAAACAGAGCTTGGGTTGCATATACTATTTAATACTTTTTTCTGGTTTATTTGATATATTGACACAGCAGGGAAAGAAAAATTCTCAAGTCTCTTTTCCACCTTACAGTCTAGCCATGTGGCAATAATTTTTCTAAAATAATGGATTTTCAAGATGTGATCATATTTTAAACGGTTTCGAATATGATGAAAAAGAAAACTGGCAATCATACAGTTATCCTTTTAGGAAATAAACCATTTGGGAATACCAGAAATATAAAAAGGAAAAAAGCTAATTATTCTACACATAAGAGGAAAAAAGGAATAGAGGTAAAGAAAACTTGACTTCAAGTTTTTTTCAATAACTAAAATTTTGATTTCATGTATAGTTCTTTTCTGATCTTTTAAATGAAATGTAACTTTTAGACAGAAAGAGAAACTCTTTGAGCTACTTGAAATATTAATATTTTGCAACCAATGGTAATAGTAATAGTAATAGTAGTAAACATAAATAGTAATAAAATTTCTAAAAAATTAATCTCATATTTTAGGCATGTAAAGTCATTGCTGAATGAAGATAGAAACCAATGCATAGATCATAGAAATATATGTATTTAATATTATGTTAAAAGAATCAAGTTTTTGTGTATAATAACTGTTTATCTGTCTTTAATTCTTTCATGATCTTCAGAGTTCTTTTATTTCTTGTTGAAGGGAAATTTCCCACTTGAATTAGTGAAAATAGGCTAAAAGCTATTATAAACAACACCAAAGTCTCAGTGGCTTACTGCAACAAAAGTTTATTTCTTACACACCACGTACAAAGCAGATGTTCTCGGTTCAGTGGCTTTCCTCTAAGGAGAAACTCAAGGACCTAGGCTCTTTTCATCAAATGGCTCCTCCAAGGAGGGGACGAAGATTTGACCTGACAGGAAAGCATATTTATTCTGGGTATGGATTTGCCTTACCTGCCAGCACTGCTTTGGCCAGTAGCACCATTCACGGACTTACAGAATATCTAAATTCACCATCTTGAAATCCCACACTACATTGTTTCATAGCAAAAGAAGTGTGGTGGAATGTCCTTCACTGGTTTTTCCATGTATGTCACCAACTGGGATACTCTCTTATAGCATACAGCATATGTTTGCGGTAGTTGGAAGACACCCTGTGATAAAGAGTCTAACTTCATTTTTTGATGTTTGATTTCTTATTTTTTTAAGCCTCACCCTCCCTTCCCATCTGGCTCGACATCTGAACAGGCTGATAAGAAAGTCCAAGTGTGTCTCCTCCTTTGGCATTGGTGGGAAATTCAAACCTTGCAAATCTCCAGCCCAAGCAAAGGAATTCTTCCCCAGTCCCACACCCGTATAGTGGCTAGGAGGTACTATCAAGGCCCAACCCACTCCCTCTGCCTCACTCATGCCAGCACACATCTGCTTGTACCTGCTCTTCTTTCCCCAGGAGTCCTTTGTGTGAGTAATAAACTTTTTCTCAAATTATCTTGGTAAGTGGAGTGTCATCAGCCTTTATATCCCACCTTTAATTGGGAGGGAGTCCATCCCACCTTTATGAGGTGACCATAAAATACAGTTCCTTGTCAGTGGACTGAGAACCAAATTGCAAATAGTCATTCTCTGAGTTCCCAGGTTTGGTAAGCCATCTCTTCCCTTTTGTTTCCTTAGTGTATTTGTTACTATTACTACATAACAAATTATCAAAAATTTAGTGTCTAAAGCAAACACTTATTATTTCATAGTTTCTGATGGTCAGGAATGTGGACACAGCTTAGCTGAGCGCCTCTGGATCAAAGTCTCTCTGCATTCAAACTACTAATGGCAGGTACTGTGGTCTCATCTGAAGGCTTGACTGGGAGAAAGAAAAATCAGTTTCCAAGTTCTCTCATATGGTTGTTGGCAGGCTTCAATTCCTTGCCTTGTGAGTCTTTCTTTCCACAGGACTGCCTCATGACTTGTTGGCTGAGTTTTCCCAGGTGAGTAATCCAAGAGAGAGTAAAAGAAAGCATGCCAAGAGAGAAGCCACAGTCTTTTTTTTAATCCTAATATTGGAAATGATGTCTCATTACTCCTGCTTTATTCTATCCATTAGAAGTATCACTAAGTCCAGCCCATATTCAAAGGGAAGTTATTGCACAGGGCATAAATTCCAGGAGGTAGGGGTTATGGAGGCCATTTTATAAGCTCTCTACAACATGAATCCCCATGGGTGGCAGCTGTTTCCTGCAATTACCTCTGAGTTTCCTGAGTGCTCCCTTTCTGCTTCTTCAGCTTCATAGATAACATGCTCTGTAATCACTGCCCTGATACTAAATATCCTCTCTTTGAAGAGTGTGGTTTATTTTTCCTGACTTGATGCTGAGAGATATAGTACTTAGAGTTCCGCCAACCAT
The DNA here is from genome assembly GCF_037783145.1 of Equus przewalskii. Classification (NCBI taxonomy): domain Eukaryota; kingdom Metazoa; phylum Chordata; class Mammalia; order Perissodactyla; family Equidae; genus Equus; species Equus przewalskii. The sequence goes on from NC_091848.1 coordinate 16,068,294, forward strand.
CCAGTTTAGAAGTAAAGAGAGTATGACATACTTTGTCCACGTTCCAGTAGTCAAAACCCAGTCACATGACTAATTTAACTGCAAGGGAGGCTAAGAAATATATGGAGCACACAGATATCAGTGAGACTAATAGTTTCTGCCACACTACTTAATTTTCAAGAAGTCATACACACATTGTCAACACCTCCTGGATACCACTTTCTCAGGTAAGTAACTTTCTTTACACAAATAAAATTCTGCAAAAACTCAAAATGCTCTGTAAGCAGAGTGATTAAAATTTATTCATTTAATTATTTTCATTGAGTTCCTCACATTGAAGCCATTAATTCTCCAAAACGCATTGAAAATAGCAGGAACTTTATCCAGTTAACAATTAAAGAAAGTTTGTGATTCAAAGGTAACTTAATATAAGAATTATTTTCTTTTGGTCATTATAGAATTAAAATTTTAGCACTTGCTACTATACAGTATTTTCAGCAATAAAATAGTAAATTTTAGAAACTCTGGATAATTTATCAACAAATTTCTCAAATTTCTTTATTTTTGGGAACTTTAAAATCATTAGAAAGAAATGAAAATGAATTGTGTCTGTGTGTGAAAGTTTACCTACTATGTTCAAATATTACATACCTTTACAGTCAGATGTAGGTAGAATCCACAGTTTAGTTAGCAAGAATTCTTTTTTTTTTTTTTTAAAGATTGGCACCTGAGCTAACAAATGTTGCCAATGTGTTTTTCTTTTTTCCTGCTTTTTGTCCCCAAATCCCCCAAGTACATAGTTGTATATTTTAGTTGTGGGTCCCTCTAGTTGTGGTATGTGGGACGCTGCCTCAACGTGGCCTAATGAGCAGTGCCATGTCCTCGCCAAGGATCTGAACCAGAGAAACCCTGGGCAACTAAAGCAGAGCGCATGAACTTAACCATTCGGCCACAGGGCCGGCCCCGTTAGCAAGAATTCTTAATAGTAAACTTCAGCACTTTGGGAGTTATGACAGGGAGATTATTAAATTTCAAAATAACTTTTCCAACTTTATCTTTTTGTACCTTAGAGATACTATTTGGCATTTGTTTTCTTTTTTTAAAACTAATTTTTTGGGGCCAGCCTGGTGACATAGTGTTAAGTTCACGTGCTCTGCTTCAGCAGCCTGGGGTTCACAGGTTCAGATCCTGTGTGTGGACCTATACACTGCTCATCAAGCCATGCTGTGGTGGCACCCCACATACAAAATAGAGGAAGATTGCAACAGATGTTAGCTCAGGGCCAATCTTCCTTACTCCCCAAAAAATTATAACAGTTTTTCAAATAGGTAACATATATTCACAGCCCAAAAAAGAAAATGAAAATGTATTCAATGAAAAGTCTCCTTTGCACTCCTCCCTCAATCAGAACATTTGACCTCCCCTTTACAGAAGTAATTATTGTTGTTAGTTTCTTGTTTCTTTTCAGAAATTCTTGATACACATACAAGTAAATATAAACATATCTCCTCTTTATACAAAGGCACTATATTTTACACATTGTTCTGCACTTCGCTTCTTTTCCTTTTATATATTTCCCAAAACTGTTTACAGAAAAGTTCCTCATTCTATTTCTCTTTCTTTCCCCCTACAGCTGCATATAGTACATTATATTGTATGAATGTACTATAATTAATTTAACCAGTCTCCTATAGAGGGACTTTTAGGTTATTTCCAAACTTCTGTTATTATAATGAATAATGTTGTACAAGCAGTATTTCTATAGAATCAATTCCCAAAAGTAATTTGCTGGTTCCAGGGGAAGATAATTTTGGTGTTTTTAATTTGATTGTTACCAAATAGCATCCCAGAGGGGGTTGTAACAATTTACACTCCAATCAGAATTGTATGAGAATGCCTATTTCCTATAGTTGTTTATTTTCCAATGAAAATTTTAATTACTGTAGAATTTCTAGTTGTGACATTGTCCAAAAACCAAAACCATAAAGTGATCATTCTTAAACTTACCTCATATGTCGACAAAGATTAAAGTGTGACAGATTTAAGCAGCTGCAAGTAAACTTCTTCTAAAACCTGTACAACAGATTCCATAAGTACATATATGTTGTTGACAGAGAAGAACGAGGATCTGTATCTTTAAGATTGTCTTCCCTTATTGTACTGGATTAGCTGTTAATCTTGGAACACAATGTTCTCAGCTAAAGCTCAAATTTGTCTTGACAATCTCACTTTAGCTTTGATGGTCTTTAGTAATATTCTTGAAATTAGTTTCCAAAACTACAAATTTGCTGAGGCCAACTGACTGTTTAACTATTGCTTCTGTTATGCAGTGATTTAGCAACAGGTAATGTTGTAACATGAAATCCTCACCACACTGAAGTTTTAAGTTAGAAAGAACAATATAATCTTTTGCAATCCAAACAATCAATCCTCTGCAATATAATCTTATATGAAATCTTAAATAAAAATCATATTAGCACAGTAAGGTTAAATTCAGTTGTGTAAAAGGGACTTATCAGATTGATGTAATTTAGTTATAACTGTTATATTTTATCTATAAAACACCTCGAAAAGCAGATCAGGTTATGCTTTACATTACTAATGTTAACTAATGATGGATTTAAGAGCTTTAAAAGAAAACACTTATTAGCCAAAATCCACCTCTGAATAAATTCACAAAATGCTCAAAAGCCCATGAGTCAAAGTTTAGTTTACAGCATGCCACGAGTCCAACTAAAAAAGTACACTCGGGTGACTGAGGTATTAATGGGCACACGAAATCAGGTGGTGAGTCTTTGTCTCTATCCAAAATGAATGGAATTATCTTCTCAGACCAAAACACTTCAGGCAAGGTAAGCTTTTTTTATCTGATCTGACCACCTGTTCTTGGTTCCCCTGCTTTAGTTTGTATCGCCTGCTTGTCTAAAGCAAGTTGCAGGCATTCATATTACAGCCCAAAGTTCAAAGGCTCCCCTTAGAAAAGCTTCCTAATGTCTTTATTTTCTGGGCTTTGGTTTTGTTTTCTTGTTCCTTTTAGTTTAAGGGCTTCACACCATTTAAAAATTTTATCTGTTTGTTTCACATTAATAAAGGTTTAATGCTAATCTGTTTGCTTCAGCCTGAAGGCTTAGCAAAACTGAAACAAAGAGTGAGATTCTTATTTTACTTAGGACTTTTCCCAATTCTGTAAAATTAATCCCCTCAAATATTTTGCTTGTGTTTCTACACTGAAAGAGGCACCTCCAAGTCTTTCACCCTTCACGAGACCTCCTAGGAAAATGCAAATCTTTATAAGAATCTGACAGAGGAGTTTTTTCTCTTCTCTTTTTTCCTTTCTTTTATTTCTATTTGAAAGGCTGAGTGGTAGAGCGAGACACCCATTTTTCTTCATCTGATGAAACTTTTCTCTAGTCCTTGGTGCTAAGGGTGATTAGGGAGTAGAACAGTTCTTGATTTCTATTCCATTCTCTTTCACTCCAGTCTTAGCATTGCTTTGTCTAAAACAACTTCTGACTTCACGGCTGCCAATTTACCATTCCTCTCATTGAAACTTCAACTGAAAAACATTTCTTTCAAAAAGTTTGACCCTACTCAGAGAGGCCTAGCTAAAATTCTTTCCATTCCTTAGTATTAATTAAAATCGCCTTTCCCCTAGGCAGTTCCATTTTATAAAGATAATATAATGAAAGTAGATAAAAAAGAAATATAGTGGAAGCAGAAACAAAGGGGAGGGAGAATGAAAGTGGGAGAAATGGTTTACTTGTTTTGGAATCTTTAACTATACGCTCATTGTGGGTGGATACTCATATTAAGTAACTAGTCTGGCTTTTATTTTCAAGTTCACTCTTCAAATCTTTATTCAGATTCCTTTCTTCTAAAATTGACAGTACAGAGGGAACATCATACAGATATTAAAACTAAGCAGAATGCATCCATCTGGCATGCCTTTCAGGAATCCAGCCCACTAATTTTTGCTATGGGTTTGATGACTCAACCCCCTAAGATGCAGCACAGGGAAGAATTTCCTCATTTTGCAGAACTGCCAAATCTCATTCATTGGAGAGAAGGCTCCTCACTTGGGGCTCATTTTTAGACAGTTGTTTCTCTGTTTAAATATTTTTAAAGATCTCCCTCAGCAGAAGGAGTTTGTCATGATTTTCTAAATAGCGAGTAAACATACTCCTCCTCGCATCCCCCATGATGCTTCAGCCTTCTGGCCATTGAGCCTAGCTTTATTATTTTTCTTCTCTCCTTCCGCCTTTTTTTTTTTTTTTTTCACCTCAGCTACATCTCTTGGCTTCATCTGTTCCTTGGAGGCTACAATGTCTTTTCTTCCATTGGGACATTTGTCTAACTTACTAATTTTTTACAAAAAAAATTTGTCTAATTTTTTACTTGAAAAAAATCCTCGCTTTATTTTTGTCTTCTTCCTTTTAAAGCTGTTCATCTAGGCCCCTCTTCACTTATCCTCCACCTTCATTTTTAAATCCTAATAATTAACTTCTAGTTAGTGCATAGCGCAGGCGCGAAGCCAAGCACCCTCCCAGCATCCCCTCTCCCGAGGGAGGTACCTTTATTATCCTCCTGGACAGAGGGGAAACAAACGCACAGAATTCAAGGAATTTGCAGAAGGTCCTACAGCTGGGAGCGCCGAGGCTGAGCATTAGACCCAACCATCTGGCTAAAAGAAAAGTCTTTAAAAAGTTTTATTAGATACAAAGAATATTTGGAAAATATACGCAAATGATAAAAGAAGCGGATCTCTCTCCCACCATGGGTCAAGTTTTCCAGTTTTGTCCACTTTAGAAAGCATCCTTTCCCTAGTTTCGAGCTTCTGGCCGTTGAACACGGCTGCTGGAGCCCCTCTCCCCACTGCGCTCGGCAAACGTGTCTTTTATTATGACTCAGCCCAGGCCGCTCCTTGCCAAGCGGCTGACGCTCGCGGCGGAGGGGCCGGGGCCGGCGCTCGGGGGCGAGGGCAGGCGCGCGCTCCGCCCGCTTTACGGCTGCTGAAAACCTGGCCCGCGCCCGGCAGCCGTACCGCAGACGAGCCGCGCCCGCGCCGCTCAGGTAATCGCAGTCGTTGTGTTTTCAAAGTTTTGCCAAAACCAGCTCGGTGCTCCGAGGTGGCGCGGTCCTTGCCGAGCCGTCCGGCCCTCCCTCCCGCCCAAACTGGCGCAGCGGCGGCGCTGGCCGCACCCCTGGAGGGTCCCGGGGAGCCGGGCGGGCGTCAAGGACCGGGGCCGAGGGGCGCTCGGCGGCGGCGGAGTGGGAGGGACCTCGAGGGGCGGCGCGCGGGGCATCTGGCTCCGGCCGACCCCGGGCACACGCTGGCCAGGGGGTCCCCGTCCCCGTCTCGAGGACCCCGCCACCCTCCCGGAGGCCGGGAGCTCCCGAGTCTCTGACACGTTCACACGTGCACGCACGCCGGCCGTGCTGCCGACTGGGCGCCCTAGCGGGACAGGTAAAGATGAGCGGCGCTGCGGAGCTGTGCTTTAGGGACGGCTCGGCCGGAGGGACGCCCCCGCGTGAGGATGCAGCTCCGGAGGACACGCACCATGGCTTTCTCAAGGAAGTTTCTGAGAGGCTGTCGAAACAGCAGCCTGTGATTAGCGCCAGCGATGGTTTCCCCTTTGGTGTCCGGCTTACTCCCACAATTGCCTTATGGTCTGGTCTCATTCTTCCCTAGCTCTCTATCCTTTAGTGCCCTCCACGCCTCCTTTTCCCGCATTCTTTACTGCTAGCTCATCTTTCGGTGCCTTGCGTTCTTTTGTCCCTCACTGTTAGAATAACAAGTATACAGTTAACGCCTACTTTCCGATCGTCCTTAGCAGTTAGTCTTTGCTTACTATGACACGTGCATCCTGAGGAGCAGAGTAACGGATCCTGGACCTGTCCATGTGACTAAGTTATTGGACCATATGTCCTACTGCCTCAATTGGCCATGCGGAACAGAGGACATGGGTTTGTTTGAAACCGACCTCAGAAACCTGGATAATGGTGCTACTTCTGTTAATGGACTAAATCTTGACAAACATAAGCAGTTATATCGTAGTTTCCCGTAGTATTCACTCCATTCGGTACAAACCAGTAACAGTTCTTTGAATGTCAATTATGGATAGTTGGTGGCAGGCTGAGAAAAGAGATTCAGTTCCTGTCTTGCAGAGACCCCATATTCAGGAGACGGGACGGTGGTGAGCCCTGGGATGGTGGTACAAAGTGCTGTGGGCAAATGGGAGAGGGAAGGATTAAGGAAGGGGTTGGGTTTTAACCCGGCTTTGATGTTCGAGTAGGATTTTCCCCATTTCTTCCTGTTTTTTACCCTTAAGAATTCTTGATAGCAAAAGATCTTTCAGCAATTCAGCTCACACTATTCAGATATTTTTCTCCTTTACAATCGGCAGTAATCTCTGATCTCAAGACTTCTGGGAAATATAAAAGTAACTTGTCTTCACAAGGGTGACCCAATGTATTCCTGGTACCATGCAAAGAGTTCTATAGACTTTTATTACGGGACTAACAAGAATGAAATGATATGGTTTATTAATTGCTTACATAAAGCATTATCAGATTCACGTAGAGCACTCAATGCTTACTTGTTCATTTAGTCGACAAATATTTGTCGAGTGCTTACTATGTGCCAAGCATTGTTCTTGGCACTGGAATAAAGCACTGCCTTCTTGGAATATACATTCTAGTGGAGGGAGACAGTATATATAATAAGTAGAAAAATATAAGCTGATACTGTAATAAGTACTGTGGAGAAACATAAAGCAAGAAAGGGTTTATGTATGTGTGTGTGTATCTGTATATTTAGCAGTTTAAAATAGGATTGTAAGGGAAGGCCTGGAGAGAAGGTGACATTTCAGTAAACATAAGCAGGTGAGAGAGTAAGCTATGTGATATTTGGGGCAAGAGCTTTCCAGGTGCAGAGAAAAGAAAATGCAGAGGCCCTGCGTATTGTTGGTTCAAGGATCAGCAAAGAAGCCAGTATGGGTGGAGTGGATTGGAGGAAGGATATGTAGTCTTCACGAAGTAGAGGCTGGATAGAACTAAGTGGTCTGGTAAAATACTGTAATGACTCTAGTTTTCACTTGAGGTGATATGGGAAGCCTTTGGAGTGTTTTGATCGAACTGTCTAACAAAACTTTAACACCATTACTCTGATTACTCTGTTGAGAACAGATTGAAAGAATAGAAGGGCAGAAGCAGGGGTGCCAGTTAGGCTATATAATAATCCATGTGACAGATGGTGGTGGCTTAGACCAAGATGGTAACAGTGAAAGTGGTGAAAAGTTCAGACTGTGGATATATTTTGATGGTAAAATCCATAGGATTTGCTGACACCTTGCTTATGGAATACTATGAGAGTAAAAGAAATTCAGAACTTAATTGCCTAAGCAACTGATAAGATAGAATTTCCACTTATTGAGATGGGGAAGATAGCAGGAGAAAGATGTGGTGGTAAGGATTAATAATTTGGATTTGGACATGTTAAGGGTTAGATGCAGTTTAAATACCCAAGTGGAGATGTCAGCAGGCAGTCTGAAGGCCAGGCTAATGATAGACATTTAGGACTCTCACATATAAGCAAAAAGATTGGATAAATTCATCAAAAATGTGTGGGGTTAGAAAACTGAAGAGAACCAGGGAGTGAGCTTTGTGGCACTCCAACGTTATGAGATGAGGAGCAGCCAGCAAAGGATTCTGAAGAGCTGTAAGCTAGCTAAAAGGAAGAACAGGAGAGTGTGGAATTTGGAAGCCAAGTGAAGGAATGTTTGAAGCAGAGTAGGGGACTGGTCAGCTGTTTTAAAGATGAAGATTGAGAACTGATTTTGCAAAGGAAATCATTGATGACCTTGATGATAGCAGTTTTCATGGAGTGGTGGTTGGTGAAAGCTTGTTGGAATGTTTGACAAAGAAGAGGAGAAATTGAAGAGGGTGATGGTATGCATCTCTTGCAGATTTTTACTGGAAAGGAAAGGAGAGAAATGGAGTATAAATTGGAGGGCTATGTGATATAAAGAGAGTTTTAAAGATGTGCAAAACAATGCTATGTTCTTATGCTAATGAGAAAGAGCCAATAGAGATGGAAAATTGATGAAGCAGGAAAGAGGGAGCAGTGTTCTTAAATGTGTTAGAGGAGAAACAGTAGGAGAAGTTATCTGTTTCTAGGATTATGGGCTATTTATATACTTATAGTAATAATAAGGAAGAATGTGTGGACACATGCAGGTGGGGCATGTGGATATTCTCTTTGGATCACTTCTCTTTTCTCATTGTGATTAGTGGCAGACAGTTGTGGTGCATGAGAGATTTGTAGGAATTGTTATCTTCCCATTTGGTGAGGGATGTATTTGATGAGAAAACACTTTGAGATTCTGAGAATTTCTTGAAGCAAAGAACTTTGTGTTTTGTTGAGGAAAGAAGACGGGGAATTTCTATCTTGAGTTTTGTTTGGGAGAAGACTTGGAAAGAACGCTGAGATTATAAAATAAAAGCTGGGGCAAATGAGGAAATAAGGTAATAAGCAAGATCAAATCTGGGAAAGGCTTTCATGAGGAGGGTAAATACATTGAATCTTACCTCTGGTGATGTTGGCTAACTAAAGTTAAGTTTTGAGAATATTACTATCATATCAAAGAGATACTTTACTTTTTAAATATCACAGTTGATCTAATGGAAAACAGTGTTCTGCTGCTGGTGAATCTACCTAAGGAGATGTAGTATTAGACGTGGAAAGAGATGTTAGCTGGGAATAGATTTCAGATTGGATTTTGATATCGCAAAGACTAGATTGGTAACAAAATGGGTATAGAGAAAGACTGCATTTTGACAACATTGTTCATGGATATTGAGCAATTTGACAAGATGGAGAGAAGTTGTCGGAGTTGGAAATAGTACCTTGTTTGAGATGACTTTCCTTCAGTTATTTGGGGACCATTTGTTTATTGAATTCTAAATATAAACCCGTTTTTTTAAGTCGTGGCAGGGGATGGTGATACCAAGATGCAAATGACATGATCCCTGCCTTCAAATAACCATTTCTGGTAGAGAAAAAAAAGGAAAGAATGTAGGCAAATATTCTGAGAGAATTGACAGATGCCTTATGAAGAGTACTGAGTGCTTTGAGAGTCTATTTTTTAAATTTTATTATGGAAGTTATCAAACACTCAAAAGTAGAGAGAATAGTATATTGAACCCCAGTGTACTCATCATGCTTCAAAACCTATCAGTTTTCTGCTAATCTTGAATGTTATCGGAGAGTAGAGAAGGGAGAGATTGTTTCTGTTTGTAGATGAGGATAGGAAGACTTCATGAAGCGTCTCCTATATGAAGACATAGAAAGAACAGGAACTGAGCTGTAGAATTCTTGGTTCTAGTTCTGTCCCTGCCAATGGCTTGCTGAATAACTGTTATTCAGTCTCTATCCTTCACTTTTTCTGTAGCGTATGGTTGTTATTCCACATCAGGGGGCTGCTAACTATAGCCCTCAGACCAAATCCAGCCTGCCACGTTTTTGTAAGTAAAGTTTATTGGAACACACCTACATCCATCCGTTTATTGTCTGTCTGCATTTGTCACGGACTACAGTGTTGAGTAGTTGAGGCAGAGATGGTATGGCTGGAGAGGCCTAAAATGTTTACTGTCTGACCCTTTACAAAATTCTTGCCAACCCCTGTTCTATGTAATCTCTGAGATTCCGTTAGCTCCAATATGTTAGTTAATCTCTTAGCTGACTAAAAATAATAATAGCTAGTATTTTTTGAGCATTGACTAAGAGCCAGCAGTGTTATTTTGGTTTGTATGTACTAACTCATTTAATCTTCAGCAAAACGGTATCAGGTAGGTTCTGTTATTTCTGCAAATGAAACTAAAGCATAAGGTGGGTAACTTGCCCAAGGTTATACAGTAATAAGTATTGGAGCTGGGCAGTCCTGTTATAGCATCTATATCCTTGACTATAATGTTACATTCTCTTTAGATACATAGAAAAAAATATATATGAAAATAATTTTAGCCAATTAGAGAATGGAAATTAATTCATAAGTCAATGATTTTCTCTTAAGTTCAATAAAGCCCTATATTGTGATAATAAATGTAAACCCTTTTAGATGTTGACTAATCCTGAATGTACATTACAGTTGAATAGTGTGTGAAATCCAAATATACCTGGACGGAAAATTCTAGTACATTATTATTTTCTCAAGAAGCCTTAGTGGATTTTTGAAAGCAGAGCACTTTACTTAAAAAGTTAGTAAATATAAAATGATGTAACAATAGGAGTCTATTATTGTTTTATCTTAACAATATTTACCAGTTTTCAGGAGTCCATGTCTTTAGTATATGACGTGATTGGTGCAGATTAGGAGTTAGGGGCCCAGAGTTCTAGTCCCAGTTCTGTCCCCAGCTAGCTTTTATCTCATGTTGTCTTCCTGAAAAATGAGCAGGCACCTAAAGATCGTTATAGGGCGTCCTACAGTTTAAAAATTTGATTGTGTAATTTTTTACATGCTATATTCAAAGAAATAGATGAGATAACAACATGGAAGAACTAGGTTTGTGAAGACAAACGTTTAAGCTTCCCTTTTTTCTCTCTACGCACAGAAACACATATACAGATATGTATACACGTAAATATAAACATGCACATATAACTAAAATCAATGTGATTTTGTCTGTGCTTTATCATCATATTTGGTGTATAGGCTGTTAAATATCCTTATTTTTGTGTGTTTTTGTATTTGTATGAGGAAATAGATAATTTTTTTCCCTGTTGAGCCTAAAACATAGTTATACAAAAGGTAAGTCTTGGTGAATTCCTTGACCTCTGTGATCTGGCAGCGTGTCTCATGCTTTCTTTAGCAAAATTTGGTTCATTGCTCAATTTGTTTGCCAGTTAAAAGCAAACAGTGTGCCTGAAATCAGGGTTGTCTGTTTTGCACTGTTGCGTGGGATATTGATGTCAGACAAAATTGTAATTTAATTGTTTTGACATTTTGATCTGAGCTGTTCAGATAAGAAAGATGATGTATCTTACATAGAAACCTAGTATTTTGAGCTCAGCATGATTTTCCCTAACTGCTTGTTTATAAATGTGGTTTCAATTTTTAAAAAGTTAAGTTTTAATCATAATGGGAATTTATGTTCTTGGTATTAGTTACCAAAGTATGATTTAATAGGAATATATGACAGATATTTGACTTTTTAGATGTTCAGTCATGAAAAACTTTAGAAGAGCTATCAATCCTTTAAAAACAGATAATGAAAATTCTTTGCTTTCTGACTTTTTCCATCATATGTAATGCCATGTATGAATGTTTTCTATATTACAGATGGCTTTTTGCTTTTTTACAACCTGGGCATGTAAAATTATTCATGAACTTCTTCAGTTTTGGGACTTTATTACATTGTTCCAGCCTTGTCTGTTGGTGAATTTATAACTGCATAGGCCATGCTTTCCTACTCCTGTTCATTGAGTTCAATTATCATTGGTGATAAAATAACCTCAAATAATGCATTCCGAAATGTACTTTGGGTTTCCTTATCCTTTTACACTTAGTTAGAAACTGGAGGAGAAAACACAACGCGGAAACACTTTTAAAGAAATCAAACTCTCTCTGTGAATAGTAATGGATTTTTATTTTTGATTTTCAATTTAACACACTGCTTGGTGATTTGACAACTTCTTGGGGCATCTCCTGGTTCAAGAAGTACTTATTTCCTAGTCAACTCCCAGAGGGGACCATTCAGGTTTTTTGAACCAAACCTGAAATGTATTCCCTGCTAGGCTTCAGAACTCTCAGAGTGTGTTCTCAAACCAAAGTAAACACCTTCTGATACACTGTAACACTTTTTTGAAATACTGGTCCTAGAAGTCAGCTTGAAATTTTAATTACATTTAAATGATGAAAGTATCCTTTATCTAACTTTCTCAAGTGATGTGAATCTGACTGAGAACAACTTAAGAAGCCTTACAGTCTTGGATCATTTCCCTAAATTTTTACTAAATTCCCAGAAACTTTAAAAATAAGAATCAGATATTTTCAAGTAAAATGACTGCTAATTATGCAAGAAGCCTACTCTTCTGTTGTGTGTGTTTGTGAAAATGCCTCAAGACTTTACGGCTTCTTGTTGAAATGAGACAGTGTGTGAGTGATGTTTCCCAGGGAGGCTCTGTTTACCGGAGGTACGTGGTTCCTAGGATAAACCCTTTTCCAGTAAATCATAAGTTATCCCTCTTCTAAGAATTTTCCCACAGATAGCCTGGTCACCAAGGGTGTAGTGGCTAGCAGAATAGGCAGCCTAAATTATTTGTAAGTAAACCGTCTTGGAGCTGGAAAATGCAATGATGATTCTCCCACTGGGGTACTCTGGACTATGTTGGATGGCTCCAAGTCACAGGTCAACATGGCTATCTTTTTGGAGTGTCAGATTTATCAAAAAGACTTTTTTTTTGAGAAAGTAATTAAGTAATTTAAATGGTAAGTTAAATGTTTAAAAACAAATGAATTGAATATGACAACCAGTGAAAAATATATGATTTTAAAAATAAAATTCAACACTTCAAAATAGTTTTTTGCTTGTAGTAGATCTCTACAGAAAGATAGTTTAAGACCCTAGGAAAGGTTATGGGTTGACACCCAGATAGGTAGTTTGGTTGTCATATTCACATCATATTTAGTCCCATTAAGCTTGTTATATACTATCAAATGTTCAGATTATTCCCATTATCCACCTGCTGTGGTTTACTTCCTTTCCCGGTATTTACCCACACTGATCTCACATTTGTGGGAATAATGTTCCTCCTTACTCTATTTTCCTCCTAGATTCCTGGCATTGAGATATTAGGATTTCTGTGTGATACTTCCCCCTCTTTTTTTACTTTTTATTTTGAGACTACAGATATACAGGAATTTTCAAAGATAGTACAGAGAGGTCCTGTGTTCTTTTTACCCAGTTTTCAGCATTGGTTACATCTTATGTAACTATAGTACAATATCAAAACCAGGTAATGGTGCAACTTATGTGTATAGTTCTGTGTCATTTTATCTTGTGTAGGTTCATGCAGTTACCACCACAATCAAGATACAGGACCAATCACCACAAAGATCCCTCTTACAGCACCTTGCAAAAGAGTTACTAAAAGAATCAGAGGGATCTAATCTAATAAAGGAATTTTTCACTTTCTTCTTTCTAATTTTTGAAATATATTTATGCAGATGCTAGATTGTTTTGTGTTTTGGGCCCTGCAAGAGAAAGATGAAATATTATCATTACACTGCAGGAGAGCTTAATAGTTAAAATAGTTATAACAGCTAAAGTCATCTATGAAAGAAGTTTTTGAAGGCTTACTCTCAAGTTGTTTTCAAAAACTTTTGGAAAGTTAGGCGTTCATATGCCTGAAGATAGGGACCAGGTGATATCATGTGGTTCCATCCGTCTCTATGACTAATCCTTATATGTGCACTGGAATTGCCCAGACAAAACTTAAAAGAGAAAATAGGGGAGCAAATGGAAAGAGAGGTCTTGTTGAAAGTCTTAAGCACCCAAGCAGCCTTGTGTCTTTCTGTGGAACCCAGAATTGGAGGAAAATACCATTTCAGCATTATCCAAAGCACTGTTAAATGACATTGTGCCACATTTGCTTTTACAGGTGTTAAAACTACATCTACAACAATTGCAACAACTATATCAGAACCACTCACTTTACTATTTTGTTTAACCAGTATTCTATGAGGTTAGTTATTTTATTACTGGGGTCTCAGAAATCCTTGTCGATAGATTTTCTCAGAAGTGTTTCCATGTAATCGTGATCTGGGATTTTAGTTTCACATATTGTTATATGAACAGTGTAAATGTGTTATTAAGGTATAGTTTACTTGTATCTTAGTTTTAATAGCTTATAAAGTATTTTTAGTTTCATTTATTTGAAAATTTGTGATTTTAAATTTATAAAATAGCTATTTTTGTCTGGTTTTCAGCTGTGCAAGCAATAAATTAAAGTCTTTTTAGAGTTTTGGAGATACTGTTGACATTCTCTATTATAATAGTAGTAGCTGCTTCTCCATTAGTTCTTCCCATTATTTTTGGGTTATCTGAATAAAGCAAAGAATTACTGTCTCTCTTCTCAGTTTTTGCTCTTTGATTTGAATGTTCCTCATAATATTGTTATTGTAGTGATATTTAAACATTAGGTCCAGATCATTGTCATTTTCATTTTCATTATGTTCCTTGTCAGTTTTCCAAGATTAAAACAGAAAATAGATAGGTATATTTTTTTTCGCTTCCTTTACTAATTTTGTGTTGGGTACATAGGAATGGCAAGATAGGGAATGAGCATGTTTATCTTGTCAAATATATTCTATTTCACCAGTTGAATATGATGTGAATTTTTTCCAAAATCCTTAATTTCACTCAAATGAAAAAATCTAGTTTAATGGTTATTTAATGTTGAACATTTTTTAAGTTAATAAAAAAACCTGATAGTGTGTATATACAGACAGAAAAGGTGGCTTCATTTTTGCCCTTAGCAAGGATAAACTGGTTTGCGACCATCTGTCTCTAAGCTCTGTACCAACCTCACTTTGGGAATGTTGGTGTGAATTCTGCTAGTACTGATAGTTTAATTTATTACCAATATTAGAGGCAGTGACATTGGTGAGATTCAAGTGACTTATCATCACCAGTTCTTCCTTTGAATGGAGAATGTTGCTCTTGACTTCATTGCTGCCTGGTGTATATCTATAAAAACACCTGTTCTTTTATTTGTTCAGTATTAAATATAAAAATCTAATTGTGTGATTTTTCATATCATTGTTACCAAGAATTTAATTTTAAAGCAAGCAGAAAACTACATCATAGAAGTTTGATGTGTTGGTATTATAATCTAGACATTTTCTTAGGATGTATCCAATTAGAACTCCTCTAATCATTTTTATGATTAAAAAAACCCATCACAATATGTTCAGGAAAAGTAGTTACAAAACCTGTAAATTAATGTTTGGTAGAAAAGGACTTGCCATTATACTAGTCTGTATTTCTGATTATTTAAAGAATTCCTCCATTTCTCGTGCCTTTTTTTGGTTTACAGATTTTTGGGGGATAGTGAAAAAGAATTCTTTACCCAGTTTCACAACACGCATTTTGTCTACATAGCTATTCCTTCATTTTAATGTAAAAGACAAAAATAGCACTGAAACCAATAAAACATTAGTCAATAATGCAGTGCTAAGGGTAGTGGAAGGACTAAGGAAGGGTCTTGTCAGTTTGGTATTGGTATTTCAGTAGTTCCCTTTTAAGCAGATGGAAACCCTGCTAGGACATCTACCTTGTCTTTCTCTTGCGCCTCATCTCTCCATTGACGCACTTACTATATGTGTGACCACCTTTCAGAATTTTAATTTCTTTATTTATGAAGTGATACTAATAATAGTCCACTATACAAGGATTATTGTAAGGATTATTTAAGATGGCATGTGGGGCAACTACATTATCCTTCATACATGAGCATCTTTGGAGTTAGTCGAATGGGTTTAAATCCCAGTTTTCCACTTCAGTATTCAGTTACCATGTGATTCTTGATCACTTGGTTGGCCTCCATTTTCTCCTCTCTAAAATGGGAATGATTTTATCTACCTTAGAAGGTTGTTTTGAAGTTAAATATGATAATAATGTATGTGATGCACCTAGTACATTGCCTGGCACCTAATATTTAATAAATATTATTTCCCTTTTCTTTTTTCTTCCCTTTTCGCCATTTTCTCATTTTCCACAGTCTTGGAGAAGGGGGACTGGTGAGATCAGATATGGGCTAGGATGAAGCCATTTTGTTCTCTGTTCTTTGCCAAGCCCCAAGGAAGGGGCGTTTCTTTCCCAAAGGACAGTGTGTGTTGAGGTTATTGAGGGGGTTTCCTTGTGGGTGAAAGACTGGGAAGATTTTACAAGTCACCATCCACCAACCATCGTCTGATAGCTGATCATTTAATACTGTCACTCCTCTGCTAAAAGTCTCTGGTGGCTCCTCACTACCTTTAGGATGAAGCTAAACTTCTTAGCCCACTGAACAAGGCCCATTGTAATCTGGCCTCCACTAAAGACTTCACCTTCATCTCCTGTCCCTTATCCTAAACATACTCTTAGTTATGATCTCCACCCCCACCCTGAATATAAGCTGCCATTTATCCTCCCATCTGTACGCACATGTGTACACTCTGGAATGACTTTCTCCCTTCTCTGAATGACAGATATATCCAGCAAGATTCAGTTTCAATATCTGTTTTTTATAAATGTCCCCCACCCGCAGCCCCCAGAACCAGTCATACTCCCTCCACTGTGGTCCTATATTCCATTGTATATATGGCTGCCTTTATTAGCAGTTTTCAGTGTATCTTCGGTCCTCCCTGCCCCTGTGTTCTCTTTGCCACATGAGCAGAGACAGTGTCTTTTAATCTTTGCCTCTTTACTCATCTGTCATTACAGTGCCCAGAGTGTACTTATTAAACTTAAGTGAATTTATCTTCGTGACAAAAGCTGAGTACGCTATAATATGCTATAACATAGCAGTCCAAAGCAAAGCTCCTTCTGCATTCCACCCCCACCCGCCATGTGAAGATGTACTTCCCCAGTCAGATTGTAATCTCGTAAATGTACTCTATACTTAGTCAGGCACACAGAGGTTGCCTAGTCTAACATCACGCAGGATTGGTGGTTGAAGATACAACTTCATCTTACCATTTCACTGCCTTTTGCGGTTTAAGCAAAGCGGGTGCACTGAAAGAAGAGAGATTAATAGATGGGAAGTGAGGATTTCCTGAAAGAGTGAGAATAGCCAGTAGGGCTAGATTTTGTCCCTTTGCAAGCTTTCAAAGGAGGATAGCACACACACTGTGTTTTGTGGGGTGGACTGGTAGATGGGCAAGTGGGGCAGGAATGAGGAGGATAGTGAGTCCTCAGGTCATACAAGGGAAATCTTTCTGAATAGTCCCCATAGATGCTCGAAGTAAGTAGGTAAGAAGAACTTATGAGTAAAGAAGCAGGAGGCTTGAGAGTTTAGAAGAGTCGAGTTAGGCAGGTGGGGCTAAACAAAGGAATGAGTGAGGGTCAATAACAGAATTGAAGTTGAACTTAATTATAAATGGGTCACATGTAGGTCTCAGGAATGCCATCTGCTGGGCCCATGGTCATCTCTTGGGACACTTAATGGCATCAGGTTACACTGTACAGTAGGGATGGCATGGGGAAAAGTAGAGAAATGGAAACAATAAATCAACTTGGCCATGTTTTTTGCCAAAATAAATACTGGGATATGGTCTGAAACATGGTTTGTGAACAGGTTTAAGAAATTAGGGATATTTATAGTGATAATAGATAACTGGAGACGATTTTGGCCTTGAATTCAGTTCAGTTAAATTCAGTGAACATGGAGAGCTGTTCTTTGGTGAGAGAAGCAAGAATACCCTGATTTGTGCTTCACAGAGCTTATGTTGTCCTTAGAGGAGTGAGAAAATAAAAGTTACTAAAAGGTAAGATAGTGTTTTGTCTTTTTTTCTTTTAATTCACAAATTTTGTTTTTATCTGAGACTCTGATTTCTATTTTATTACATAGACCAGAGAGATGATAGTTCAATGTTGATATTATTAGCTTATAGTACCTTACAACATATATTTAGAATTTCCTTTTTCAAAAGTTTGTTATGCCTACTTAATTTTTAACTCCCTCTTTATTTCTTCTCCTGTTGCTATTGAACATGTGAATTTGAAAAACGAGATTGGTAAATTTGGAAAAAAAAGTGTCATATTTTTAGAACATCAACTTTTTCTTGTACCAATCTTCTTTTATATGTGCTTCATTAGAAGCCACTTCACATCCTTCTTGGAAATGTATAACTAATTAAATAAAGTAAAACTAATAAATAAGCACAAGTGTTGGGATACAGAAATCAACACTATTTTTGCATTTAATTGTATTTTTTCTAGAGAACATGATTCTTATATTAGAATTATAAGTTACTTTAAGAGATCATCTAGTTTAGCCCTTTTCATACATAAAGAAATATTAAATGACCTGCTCAAACTCACATAGGTTTGACTCAAAAGGTACCAAACTGGGACTAGAAATTGGTGTTCTGGCTCATAATCCAGTTCTTTGCTGCCATCCAAATCCATGTATTGGTGTAAAAAAAAAAAAAAAGATTTGTTATAAGTGATGACTTCCCTTCTTTTTCATTAAAATGTACAGGCACACTTTTATTAGTTATTTCAGATTATTTTGTTAGAACAACTGAGGTATTCAGGATTGCTTCCTAATTTAGTTAATATTCAAGCCTCTGTCATGTTTTTGGGGGCTACAGAGATGGTTACAGTAGCAAGTCAGCATTCTTCTAGGGCAGAGGAAAACCTGAGGGAATGGGCAAGAGTATGGCAGGAGGTAGGTTAGAGGGAAGGTGTGGTCCAGAGAGTGATTCCCAAGGCTTTTAGAAAATTTCCACTGGTCTTTGACAAAATGAGAAAGTAAGGATTATGAGGTGAGTTTTTCCACTCTCTTGTTTTTCTGTAATTATATCTGTCCTACTCTTTTGAGTAATGTTATTGACAAAATAAAAAGTTGATGATCTGTTTTAATCCTCTCATGTGTTTTTTTGTTTTGCTTTGTTTTTGAGTTTATGGGTCCATGAAGTATAAACGGTGTAAGAGGCGCTCATCCAGAATCTGTAGTGCTGTTTAGGGAGCAAAGGCCTAGGTGAGGCCTCCTAATAGAAGACCGGATGGTATGAGAGACTAGATGCCTGCCATGAGAGAGATACTAAGAGACTGGTGTGTTTTAGAATGGAGGAGATGAGGATAGTGGGTAAGTGAGGAAAATGAAAATGAAAGCTAACTGTTTAGTTGGCTTTGTCATGGTCGATGTTAAAAAAGGGTTGCATGCGAAGCACATGCAGTGGACAGTGACTTGGAAGAATGCTTATTTGGAATTCTTAGTGTCTGTGGCTGGATTCCTTTGGTAATCTTAGCCCAACTGTAGAATAACTGAATGCTTCACCCTCACAATGGCAATTAAAAATGCTGGTTTTTAAAGCACTTTAGGGTCGGCAAATGAAGTATACCACTGTAAGCTTCAAAGATAAGTTTTCTTCACTTGGACACAGTCTTTGAAATGGGATTCAACTGAAGCTTTACAAAGTGTTATTATAGCTCTTAATGACAGCAATCTTGCCTTTTGTTCATGTTTCAAAACCACCTGAATGTTATATTGTACGTACTCTGTAATTATGAAGTGATTTGCAAAAATTATTTTAAGTTTTTGGAAAGTTGCCTTAACATGTTAATGGGACACTGAAACCTGCTTTTCAGATGATCTGACTTTATAGGAACATAAATGCATGCTACTAAAGCAAAATGAAAAAGCAAAACAAAACCACCCCCCCGCCCCAACACCCATAAGTAATCCCCAGCAAGTAAGAGGGTATGCTAGAGTTATTGAGTCATGACGTCTGGAATCACACGTATGGAATGAAGCATACTGAGAATTATTTTTGATTTTTTTCTTCTTCATATCCTATAAGCCCTAAATGTGTTTGTCTGTTGGATCAGGAAAGGAAGAATTCAAAGATCAATTTTGTGTTTCATTAGCTTTTTTGTTCATGTGTAAACACAGTGTGGGAAAAATGTAAGCATTTAGCATTTATTCAAAGAAGTTTAGATAGAAAGATCCAGATGATATAAATCAGATATTTAAGACTTGTTTGATTATAGTATCCTCTTCTGATAGCAAAGTATAACTATTAAAAAATAGAATATTACTCTGATTTATTACATTAATTTCAAATTGACTTCTAGAATATTTTCTTTGAAAAATAACCATTTTATGTTTATAAACATTTTTTCTAATGATGAAAATAATAGTCATTGCAAAACATTCAGAAAGCCTGGAAGTGTATAGAAATAAAAAAAAAAAAAATCACCTGAAATTTACTACACAGAGATGCCCTGTTAAAATCTTGGCATTTTTTTCTTCTGGTTTGTTTTTCTATTTTATGCTTTTTCTTAAATCTTTGAGATCATATCAGAAATTTTAACATTCTGCTTTTTCAATATAACATATATAGAGTTTTTAAATATAATTTTAAACTTTATAAATGTAATTATTGATGACTGCATGATATGTCATCTGAATTAGCCATAATAACTGTTTCTCTGTTGTTGGAGATTTAAGTTGTTTGTATAAATATTAAATTTTTAAATCAATGCAAATTTGTTTTATTGAGCCTTTCCTCTTCAATTGAGTAAAGCTTATTGAAAAGACTGTTCTTAAGATTAGATTTTCCTTTCTTTTTCCATCCCCTCAATTACATGCTAACTAGTCCTTGAATATTTCCCTCCTTATTCTTAGTAGTCTGAAAACTTGTTCTCTGTTACTGGTATGACAGTGTCAGCTGAGTTGTGATGGATGTATTGCGATTGTACAGACAAGTGTATGTGGCTCCTTTCATTAAGTTACGGTGAACCTCAGTAGGAGGTCCTTATGCAGCTTGAGAGTCATAAATATACTTCGAGGGAATATTTGCAAAGATGCTAAATAGAATGTAAGGAATGAAATATTATTCACTGTACAGTTTAAATTTTTTTCTAGCACGAAGCATTTTACCTCACTTGTATGCAAAATAAAGTGTTTTACGCCAGTATTAATACTGATGGCTGTGCATGAATTAAGTATTGATTTTCTATGTATTATTTATTTTTTATTGATCTCGAGCGTACAACAGTTTGTCAGTATTATATAATAAACATTCTTTTGGCTATGTAGGACATATCTGAGTTTAATAATTACATTCTTTTCAATAAAATTTATCATTTTGTAGGAAAAGATGGATAGTGTTGTGGAAAAGATTGTTGAACAAAATACTTGGTCTTCAGATTTAGATCCCTTGATAAGGATATGTGGATTTTTCCTGGTTTAAGATCTTTTTTATTCACTTTGGAGAAAATGCTACTTTGTGCAAAAATAGATTGCTATTGAAAATAACATGTATTTCCTTGGGAAACTTGCCTCAACATTCCTTTCCCCTAACTTTATGGTAATTTATTTTGAAAATAATTCTGGGAAATAAAATGTAATTAAATGTTGAAATTATTTCTGGAAATAGTCACAAAATATGATAATAAACCAAGGTTTGCATTTTTATTTAACAAGATACTTCATGATAGCATTAGACTTTATATACCACAGTTCCCTTATGTACTTTAAAGAACTTCTGAGAGTTCTCTGTGTATGTGTGTGCATGCATGTATGTATGTGTGAGTGTATTTTTCTTCTAATATCTATATGTTAAGATTACTTTAAAGAATAAATAACATCAGGTATTATATACTAAGTTTTACATCTCAGTAAAAGAATAATTTGAGATGGATTTAATAAATTGTGTCTTCTGTGGTTGTATTCCACTTAGACTATTTTAGGAATTTGTTATATAACACAACATGATTCATTCTTAGCTTTTCATTGCAAAAAATCTCTAATTTTTAATATTCTATTTATTCAATACTGTTGTTTTACGTGGAAGACATGAGAAAAATATTAGTTTGCCCAAAGAAGAACCCTGATTTTCTTTTTGGTGAGAAAGATTGTCCTTGAGCTAACATCTGTTGCCAGTCTTCCTCTTTGCTTGACAAAGAGTGTCCCTGAGCTAACATCTGTGCCAGTCTTCCTCTGTTTTGTATGTGGGACTCTGCCACAGCATGGCTTGATGAGCAGTGCATAGGTCCGAGCCTGGGATCTGAACCCGTGAATCCTGGACTGCTGAAGCAGAGCATGCAAACTTTACCACTGTGCTGCCAGGCCAGCCCCAAGAACCCTGATTTTTGTTCTTAAATACTTTTTCTTAAATATTTCTTCTTAAATGTTATTCCTTATTTCCATAAAGACATGGTTATTATTAGAACATTTATCCTTGTTTGTTGCAAAATCCTTCAGAACTCAGCACAAAGTTACAGCTTTAATGAATAATTGAATGAAATGGTGCAGCCACTATCTTTCTAGATGGAAATCAAATCAGAATATATCACCATTTTGTTTTCACAAATCTACTGAAATCAGAAGTAAAATTTCCTCTTTCTGGGATTTTTAAGTTATTAGTAGAACGATTCTCAAGATATTTAACAAATATTTTATTTGTTTATTGAGGATACTATGAACTTTTAAAAACTTTTTTTTAGGAAAAAATATAGAAGTACTACTGAAACCAATGAAAAATTGCCAAGATGAAATGGAAAAATCTTCAGTATTGTAGATATCTCTCTATATAAAATGGCTGGTGCTCTGAAAAATAAAGATGGGTTTGAATTCAAAATTGACAAGTCAGATAATTTAGAGAATTAAGTCAATGTTTGTAGAGAGGTGTTAGTGTAGGCATCTTTGAATTAGAAGATGATAACGTTCACCGTACACTCTTGAAGTGAAAGTAAGAAAAGGTGAAAGGACCATTGAGAACATCATGGATTAACACACAGTGAAGTTAACTAAAATAAGCCAGTTCATATTCCAGTTAGAAGAGGGCAGGGTCCTTTAAAATTCAGGTTTTATTTGTTTTGTTTTTAATTGATTGATTTATAACGGAGATGCTAGTAGACTCTAGTTTATAAAAATGGTAATTCAGTAATCCTATGTGCTTCATTCTCAAATGTTCTGTCATATCATTACAAAGCTACTTGTGAACAGTCTGTATATCTCTGGGCTTTAATTAGCCCTGGGAACATGCAGACTTTAAAAGTAAAAGTAATTGCTCAGTCTCTGATAACCTGTGCACAGTGAATCACCTTCTTTGGAAGTATGCTATGTAAAACAAACCGTTGCACAGAGGAGACAGGAAAATACAGTTTTGTTGCTGGGTCTGCAGTGAGGGATTTGCAGATTTTGAGATCCTGGAGAGAGTCAGGCAAAATCTGCATTACAGCACATTGTCTTCTGTGGGGAAGAAGCTGCAGGACCGCTTAGGTTCTCAACTCTCTCTGCTCTGTCTGCTTTTGTCCTACTATGTAAAAAGCCTTCCACTTGCTGGGACACTGAAAGAAGAGGGATAAAAGAATATGGAAAGATATCAAGTACGTGAGAAAGACCTTTATAGCCAAGTTTGACAAGAAGACTGAGTCAAGTTGAAGGGTGGTTAGATAAGCTGATATGATTTTACATATACTCTTTATTTTAAGAAATAGCTATCAAATTGTAAAGGGAAAAAGCCATTAAGTTAAGTGAAGAATACCTGATGTGTAGGCATTTCTGAAGTTCTTTTTTGTGAGAATGCTAAATACCGAATCTAATGATGTACTCTAATGATTAGTGATCTTTGTCCTATTTTTTGTTTTTGTAATCAGATTTTAAAATTTGCTTTCTTAAGCTCCTGTTTAAAAAGACAAGTGGCTGAAGAATGCAGAGTCCAGTGAGAAATAAATTTAAAAGTGATCACTAGTAGGCAGGAGGATAATTTGGAAATTAGGAACCTAATATATGTATTGGTGGGAAAAATAGGGAATTCCAGAAAACCTTCTCATACTTCTAAGCTACGATATTGTTTGATTTTAACCTTTATTACTTTCTTGATTTAGAGCGTATTGTCTTTAGTTTTTAGGCTGATTCCACAAACTCACACTCAAGTCCTTTTAAAGTATTTTATATTTAAAGAAATGATGTATATGAGACTGTAGTATCTTACGCTAACTGTATCTGTAACAGTTTTCTAGCTTAAAGTTAAACAGTAATAGGTTTTGGTACCGAAACTTTATCCATAAGTTGACCTCTAAAATCATCGTTATAAAATTAGTCATTAGATTCATTTTTTTTGTGTAATTTTACCCTAGTTTCATATATTTACTTATTTTAATTTCTGGCACTTTTGCAGGGTTGAAGGGGGTCATCTTATCATTAGCATTTTACATTATCTTAAATAAGGTAGAAGCATATTTCTCTTTGCATAACAGTGGTAGGATAGTTTATAAGCTTTAAACAATTTTTCAAAATGAATAAAATTGTTGCAATTATGGTTTCCTTTGACAGAATTTGTCTAATAGAACAACCGGTTGCTCCAGGATTTAATGCATTAAAGTGGGTTAAAACAAATGCAATGTTTGGTTTTGACAAAATTCCAAGTGAGTGTTAAGTTAGATTAATATATAAATTGTTTTTTATTTGATTAAATATTTATCATTTTCAGGTAGCTAACACTTTAAGATAGCCTATTACGGTTCACTTTTCAGGTGAAAATGTTAAATGTCATCGTGTTTGCTGATACTTTCCTTCCTGTAATAATTAAAATAAACTCATCTAGAATAGAAGGGAAGAAGTTAAGTAACTATGCAGTTGTTTTTAAACATGTTGCAATCTTTGTTGAACAGATGGTTTATGTATAAAGATCTTAGAAAGTTTGGTATCTTACTTTAGGAACAATACTTTAGTGATGAAAAGGTATTGATAATTTTAAAGGGTGTAATGTGAATTTTCATTATATTTTAAAATAATTTTTAAATTGTGAAACTCATTTTTTTGCAGAATGAAAACTTTTTCTTGAAGGATCCTTGTATTAAAGAGATTTGGTATATGTATGTGATTCTCTGTGCATGTGTTATTTTAAAAATAATTGTTCAAGTAATTGATAATGAATAAAAGTAATTTTGAAACAATTGAACTGACAAACTTCTATCTTTATATATCAACACAATTAATGAAATTTGCTGGTGATCTTTTTCCAAACAGGAACTGTTTTATTCACCTTTGTATTCCCGAGTATAGGACAAGTATCTGTCTAGTACTGAGTACATATTCAATAATGTTTACTGAATGAGTTTCAATATCTTTTCTCATAAAGTCTTATTTGTCACTGTTTAATCAAGCTAAGATATCAAATTTGTTATCCACTGAGAGTTTAAATAAATTTAAATGTTTCCAAATACAGTCGTTAATTATATTTGAATTGGTATGATTTTCTGCTGTGAGAAGTGATCATTTGAATAAAAAACAATGTGTCTGAACTACAATGTATTTTTCTTTCTGATGCTTTTGCAATGTTACCTCAATTTTCTGAGCATAGAAAATATCAGTTTTGGATATCAGTCTTCTGTTTAGGTCAGTTCTCTAATATTTTTTTCCTATTTATTGATTTTTACTCATCTTTATTTCTTTTAGTCTTATACCGTAATGTTTAAATATACACACACTTTTTGTTCCTTTTATTTTTACTTCAAGTTTTTACCTGTTCTTAATACCTCCACTGCCCAATCTTTAGTGCATGTATATGCATGTGGTTTTGTGTATATTTGTAGAGACAAAATTGCTATAACAAAGAGACCAAACATTTACATGGGCTTAAAGGATATAGAGACTCATTTCTGTTTCACATAATGATGGTAGGGTAGTCCAGGCTGTCAAAGTGGTTAGCTTCATAAGGTTACCAGTCTTATGTTCATTATATCTCATTGCTCTGCAGTCTTCTGGGACATTGTGTTTATCTGCAGGGTCACTTAAATCTGAGTCACTGCATGTCTTCATTCTAGTTTGAGAAAAGAGGAAAAGAGTAGAAGTAGAGGGCAAGCAATTTCCTTTTAAGCAAGTGGCCCAAAATTTTCTTGTTGCATTGACTAGAACTTTGTCACATGGCTGCAAGGGAAGCTGGGAAGTGTAATCTCTATGTGGGTGGCCCTTCATTCAGCCAAAACTCTTATTGTAAAGCAAGGGAAAAGTGGATTTAGGTGACCGCCAGTAGTTGTCACAATACATTTAAATTGTAACATGCTGGTTAGTAGTCTTATTTCATTTGTCCTGTGAGACAGTTAAGCAAAGGATCAAGGGAGGGATAGAGTATTCCTGTTTTTCTGGAATGTGTGTGCTGTGACCTAGCAGCATGGTGTGTCAAGCATAATTAGTAGGACTCCAAATGAGAAGAATGAATCTTAGGAAACGGTGGTGCTTAAGGCCTAGATGACCCCATGAAAAGACTTTCCCTTCAGTATCAACCTCAATAGAATTTGTGTTGAAGGGTGTTTTTTTAAAGGGAGATTTGGTGTCATACACAGGACATCCGTGTACCGGTTGTTCAGCACACATACTACTTAATGTTACTGCTGTAATTTGCTTTATTTTATTTCATAGCACTTTTGGTGAAGTCATAATTCCTAGTGATGCTTTTAGTATATTGTCCACTGTGTGCAATCTCTTAGGTTAATGAATGCAGGACCTGTTAGGACATTTTTTCTTTATGATTTATATATTCTATCTTAGAATATAAGACTTTTCACATTAAAACACTGTGGAACTCACTTCATTGTTGAAGCTGAGGGAATTTAAAGACTCTCATATATTGCCGTTGGGAGTCTAAAATATCAGTCCTTTGGAGAGCAATTTGTTAGTATTTATGGAAAGTACCAAGACATATACCCTTTAATACAGCATTTCTATTTAACACAGGTATACTTACACATGAGGCATAATGTATTTATAAGATTATTTGTTACAATATTGCTTGTGATAGCAAAGATTAGAAACATCCTGAGTAAGCATTACTTAGGGACTGGTTAAATGAAGAATGGTATACTTCTACAGAATGGAATACTATGTAGCTATATAAAATGTTGAAACTGTTTAAATATTGAAATGAAGAACTAAAATTTATTATGTGAAAAATGCAGAATATGTGTGATAAGACTCTTGTATAAAAATGAGAGAATAAAATAATCATATATCCTTATAAGTACGTAAAGTATCTCCCATAGAATTACAAATGCATAAACCAAAATATTTTTATTTAGGAATGCACTGTAAACTCCCTCTTAGGAACCCTAATTTTATCCTTATAAAATTATGTCTATTTTGATGTAGTAAAGGGGATTTTTCTTTATTAACATAAAAGTGCAGTGTTCTAAAATATGGTACTGATTGGCTAGTCCAACTCTCTCTGATGCAAAAGTTCTCTTCTACAGTCTATCCACTAATTGGTTATCCCTTATGTATCTGAACATTGCCATTGATAGAGACTTGCTTACCTTCCCAAGGTTGCTAGTTCATTTAGCTACAGTGAGAAAGCCCAAATAACGATCTGTCTAGGGTAGGATAGAGATCTGGCAACTGGATATTACTAGCCGGGGGTACTGAAAAATTCAAATTAATTTCTTGAAATAAGCGGTCAGATTGTTGTGGGGAATACTGTTGTAAAGAGGGTCCATTGTTCCTACTTGAGGCACTGCATTCCATTGCTAAATAGCATTAGGATTTCTCTTTATATGAGGCTAAAATCTACCCAGATTTACGTCTCCCGTGACTTATATGCATTGGATCTTAATTCTATTGTTACTGTTATTCAAATAAAAGCCTTTCAGATATTTGAAAAGAGGCATCAGACTAAAGATCCTTTGTTCCTTTGACTATTTTTCATACTATATAATTTCCGGACGTTATCATCCTGTTTCTCCTCTGGCCATTCTTTGATGGAAATGTGGTATGCAGAAATGAACACTAGATAGGTTTTGAATATATGAAAGATAGTAGAATTCTCATCTACCTTGTTTTAGGTGTCATACGTGTTTTAATGGTGACTAAGAATATATTAGTTCTTTTGGCACCTAAGGTACATTGTTATCTTATTTTGGTTTGAAGTCCATTAGAGTACCTAGATATTTCTCGTATGAACTGCTATTAATTATTGTCTCTACAATTACCATCTCTACAGTACTTTTTATTTCTTACATAAAATGTTGCATTTCTCATTTGCTCATCATAGAAAAAATAGAAAATTATAGAAAAGCAAAAAGGAATTTCCAAATTGCACTCAGTTATAGCCTCTATTAATACTTCATTGTGCATCTTTGCAGGCATTCTCTTGTGTTTTTTAAACTGCTTGATGCTACCCATTAGCTGTGAAATCAATTTAGTGAGTTACAACTAGCATTAAAAAAAAGAAATAGAATAGTATAAAATGGAAAATATTATAGCATTGTAAACAAATACTCTGTAAACAGTATTGTTTCCTGAAAATGTTTTAATTAAGTACTTTTATACATGCATGTGTACAGTGGACCAAAGGTGTACAATGTATTTATTAGAATGGGTCACAGTGGAAAAAAAATTTTATCGTTGGATTCACTTTCCCTCTTTTTTTTCCTTTTCATTTTTTTCTGTATCTTCCTCCTCTTTTACTTTCTCCCTCCTTTTGTTTATCTTTTCTGTCTTATTTTTTAGTTTACAAAAATGAAATGGAATTTTGTATGCTGTTTTTAATGATTACTTCATTGAACCATGTTGTGAACAGCTATGTCAAACATTTGTGTCTGGAGGCATTTTAAGTGCCCTAAGGAGTATTTCATTGTAGAGATGGCCCCATCATTGATAGATTCTGTAATTTGTTTTAACTTCCTTTTTGTTGGACATTTTGGTTGTTTTTAATTTTGGCTATTTTAAATAAGTAAGTTGAATATTTTCATATAGTCTTAATTATTTTTTTCTTATGAACACTTTTTAGAAATAGGATTGATGGGTCAAAGGACAGGCGTATTTTCAAATCTTTTATGAAAATTCCCAAGTACCATTCAACCATGCTCTTATTTTCAGTACCCACCAATTTGACAGTTTAAAGATGGTAAGTTACTGTTTTTCATTCTATATTTTCAAATTTGTTTTTATAACTTAAAGGTAAGAACTTACGTTTCTTTCTTTTATATTTCAACATGTAAATATAAGCTTTTCCTTAAAACTTTTTCGGTTGTTTTAAATTACTTTTTCTGTCTTCTATTAGGTGAATTATAACTCCAAGATTTATGTTGTTCACACGTGTTATTTATAAGCCTATTATGTCTTCATCCAGTTTGCTGATAACAATATTTTAAATAGCTTGGGTCCAAACATAGAATCACAAGGCAGGATTCTAGAAACATTTATTCCACATCGATAAAGGTCTACTAATCAGTCAGAGTCTTTCTTTTCATGGGGCTCTCTTTTTCAGTCTTTCTGTAATTCTATTCCTTTCAGCAAATGCTTTTTGAATCTCTGTGTCAGGTGCTATACTAAGTGTGTGGGATCTGAAAAATGAGTGAGACAGGTGTTTTGCTTTCAAGGGTCTTCTAGTATATTATGGGAGAGCTACATATGCATTTCATTTTAGAGTGGGTAAAATAACTGAGGGTTTTGTTAATAGAAAGCATTTATTAAGTGCCTCGTAGTTTATTCCATTGTATTGGATGCAGCACAGAGTATTACATAGGCATGGTTCCTGTTGATTAGTTGTTCACAATCTGATGTAGACATTGCACTTAGAATACGACTTGGTTGTATGTAAGAAGATATTATCTAGGAAACAGCTCAAATTTGTGAGGAAAGAAACAATATTTAATAAACGATATTTGAACTTTTTCATAGGGATTAGGAAAATGTTTAGAATCTCACCTAACATTTCATACCAAAATAAATTCCAACTGGATAATAGTAAAATATAAAAAATCCACTGATGAATTAACAAAAGTACAATTGAATATTTATCCAACATCTGGAAGGGAAAGAAATTTCAACTTCTAAAAGCAAAGAAACACGTCATTAAGGAAAAGATAGACTCATGTGATTAAATTAAAATTTTCTTTACATAGAATAAGGAAAAGGGAAAGAAAATGAACTATTTGCAGAAAACTAAGTGGACAATGCTGATGTTGCCACATATATAAAATACATTTTAGAGAAAAGATTAAATTAGTGAATGAATAAGATATATAAGGGATGATCATAAAAATCATGAGTCTAATATTTTATATAGTTTGTGAAATTAGTTTCTTTTAGTCTCATAGAAAAGTAGTTATAGGGATGAAAGTTAAAACAGAAAAGAGTAAGTTATGAAAGGATTGGCTAAGTTTCTAATTAATGATAGGAGCAGTTACCCTTGTAAGAATTGCATACTCAATGAAATTCCAGCATAAATCAGGCACTCATTCATTCCGCAAACATTATTTGAAGATTTAACATGTGCTTGATACCACACTAACTGCTGAAATGATAAATATGAATAGTAAAGAGCACTTTCTCAAGGAATTCACAGCCTATGGATAGAACACTTCTTTCCCCCCTTTTCTCCTCTCTTTTGTGAAAACTATACATGTCGCATGTTATAGAAATGCTAAGGTTAATTTTTTAATAATAGTAAATAAATGCTCAGAAATAGATTAATTCTTATAAACCATTGCTTACTTGTCAGTGTCAATATTTATCCATTACATTGCGTTTATTTTTTTCTGCTGATCACTGGATACATGTTTATGCACTGACTGAAGTGATTTCGTGAATTATACCCAACTGAATTTTGGTTCAACCAACCTAAGAGTTTCAAGTTGGAATTACTGAGGAGGAGTTATCAAATCAACTCTAATTGTCTAGGGGATGTATGGAAGCCTCAGGGACCAGACACCTTTTCAGCGAGGTCTCACTAAATATTTCCTGTTGAAATTGACCCCAATGCTTATAATCAGCACTAAAGTTATATGACAATTGAAGAGCAAAACAAACAGCAAAATCATCCATACATATTAACTGTTTCAAAATGTGCATAAAATCTTGCATTTATGAAATAGTGATCCTTATGGCCATTCTGTCATGTAACTGGTGTTTGGACCAAATATGGTTTCCTTCATATCTGGGATTAGAATCTCATTCTGATGAGTCTTAGCTCTGTGCTCTTTCTACACATTTTTCCAATTTTGTTTATAATAGGATATTGAAGGAATAAAACCACATGGCAGAGGTAGGAAGTGAAAATAAAAGTGATATTTAGTCTATGCGTCCCAGTGGAATGCTTGTGTAGGCACCTTTAGTCACTGTTAAACAGTTACTTGCTGTAGATGCACACTTAGAGATTGACATCTTAGAATCACAAAACATCATGTCAGGTGAAAGTATGGGGCAGTGATTTACATTAAGTTGCTGCCTAAATTGGTTAATTGGCTTTCTAGGGAACTCCCTTGTTTAATTTGTTTCTGAAATAATAACAGTTACAGCATCAACAAACATGCTTCCAGAGCAGGAATTTGCATGCTGTAGCTTAGCTGTGCAGTTCTTATTATCAGGAACAAATCGGCAAGTGCCCTAGAGCAAAAATTACCCACACATAGGTTTCCTCTGGGGAGGGATTAAAACTGGAAAGTCAGTGAGCTAAAGAGACTTAGATTCTTGGTTTATAAATATCATAGAATAAGTGAATAATTGTCCTAAGGAACTATCAATGTTATTCTTTCACTGTTGACCAGGAGTATGTCTATGGAAGCTGTTAAGGAAGAACTGTATTGTGAAGGTGTTGAAAAATGACTATGTGTGAAAAGGAGTTTCATAGATTAATGGAGAAAAGTCATTGGCTGTATCAATCCAGGAAGGGTATAATGAGGAATTGAGTGGTTACTACATTTAGGTGAAAAGGAAAATGCCCATTTACCTCAATTATCAATTGTTGAAAGTAGAATATGGCTTATTTTCCATTTTACATGTGGAAACTTTGTGATCTGTTTATGATGCAAAACTTAAGATTAACAATATATTTTACAAATATTGATTGGTTGTGTTTTTAGAAAATTATGACTGATTTAGAAGGGGGAAATTTTGTCTTACGTTTTGAATTGCATCTTCTGATATATAGTTATAAAAATGTGCAATTGTAAGATTTATGGTAATTTAAATTTAGCCTCTAGAAAACAAGACTTCCCCCTAGTGACAGTTTCTAGCAATGTTTCTGAGAATTTAAGCATTAGAAAAACAGTACTACCTTAGGTACTATGCAGTTACACAAATACCTAGAGTCTATTCAGATCGCCATTTAAACTATCAATAGTATACATAGAAAAAATAAAGTTTATAATATCACTTGTTCAAACTGTGGTAAAAAGTGAATGAAGGTGGGATATCTTTTTTCCCTCTAATTTTACAAAAATTTAGTGTTCATGATAGCCTTATTAAAATATATTAAATTTGTATTAGATATTAGTTAAAAATATGTTCAGTGGTAGTATTCATGGGTAATTATCAATAAATATATTTTAAACATATAATGTATAGATAGATTTAGTATTTTCTTTTACAGAAATGCCAAGCAACTTTTGTTTTAAATATAGTCTTTTTACACCATTTATTCCAGCAGTGTATGAGCATACACTTTTTGGCTGCTCTGCAATAATAATAGCTGTAATCTGTCTTTTAAATATTGGCAAGTCTGATAGGTGTGAAGTGATAGCTCATTGTTACTTTAATTTATAAATCTCTGAGTTTGAGCTTTTGTTTAATGTGTTTTTTCCCCCAAATTTGAATTTTCTTTTATGTAAATTGCCACTTAATTGCCCATTTTTCTATTGGGTTGTTTATCTTTGCCTCATCAAGTTTTAAGAACTCTTTTATACCATAAAATTAATGCCCACTTTTTAAAATATTTTTCCCAAATGTATAATTTGTTGTTGTTTGTTCATGATGTCATTTGCCATACAAAAGTTTTAAAACTTTAAATAGTGTAATATATCTGTTTTCTTTTATAATTTTATAATATATTCACTCATGATCATGAAAATCTTCCAAAACTTTACATTATACATACAATAAGCTGTATTTTCTTACAGAATTTTTGTTGTTTTATTCTTTTATATCCAAGTCTTTAATCTAAATTTTTAATGATATGATGTAAAATAGTCATCTAATTTTATTTTTTTCCAGATATATATTTAGTTTTGCTAGTACTACTTATTAAGACATTTACCCTTTTCTCCCCACTGGTCTTATTACTGGGAGATTATCTATCTGATGATAAACATATTATCTTCTGCTGTTTTTCTGTTCTTATATTAATTCCATGATTTGATAATAGAGGCTTGGGGTTGTCCTGTGGCCAAGTGGTTGTGTTCGTACGCTCTGCTTCAGCGGCCCAGGGTTTCTCTGATTTGGATCCTGGGTGTAGACATGGCACCACTCATCAGGTCGTGCTGAGGTGGCGCCACACACAACACAACCAGAGGCGCTCACAACTAGAGTATATGACTATGGACTGGCTGGGGGGCTTTGGGGAGAAGAAGAAGAAGAAGAAAAAAAAGGATTGGCAACAGATGTTAGCTCAGGTGCCAGTCTTTAAGAAAAAGATGATAGAGGCTGTTTCAGTTAACTTCTGATAGTGCAGGTACCTTCCAGCAATCTTTTTTTCTTCAAATTTTGGGCACCTGCTCTTACAGATAAGTTTAAGAATTTTATCTGATTGGGACAAAAGTTGGGATTCTAATTGGAATTTCATTAAATATACACAGTAATATTGAAAGATGATGTTTTTTATATTAAGAATTCTTATTCAAAAGCATTAAATATCTTTCCATTTTGGGGAATGTTTTCCATTAATGTTTTCTTCTTAAAGGTTCTGTGATCATTCTTGCTTAAAATAGTGCTATGCATTTATACTTTTTTGAGTACTGTAAGTGAAGTTTTTGTACATTTATATTAATATCTTTAATCAATTCTCTTATTCTGGTAATTTCTTTTCACTAGAACTTTTAAGTAAGTTTTTTGGTTTTTTTAGGTAGTGCAACTTTCACAGGTTTTCCAGTTCCATTTTAAGTGTCATCTGATAAGTTTGGCAATAGTAATGCTAACTGTCGACACAAATAACCGTTCTATAGATAAGAGAAGATAAGAAAAATGAGAAATAAAAAATGAATTTTACTTGAGCCAAAGTGAGGATTGTAACCTGGGAAGGCCTTTTCCAGAAAGGTAGAAGCATTCCTGAGAAGCATGGTTTTTCAGTACAGTTTTAGATCTTTTTAGAACAAAGAACACACGTTAAACACATCCAGCATACACATTCATCACAGTTTCAAACAGATATTCAGTTGCAAATTAGCAAGTCAACCTGAACCCAGTGTCTGGGAAGGGTCTAAGAGGAGCAGGAGTTACCAGTTGCCAATAGGGCATTAAGAGGCGAAGTAAGCATTCTTATCTTAAGAGAGTGCATTCTCTACTTTAATAGTTAAAGTGGATGTACAATGTATGTTTGATAGGCCATAAGTCAGGCTTCTTTAGTTCAAGCTGAATAAATTTTGAACTCAGTTACTCCTTTTACCTCAATATGTGAAAATCTCTTGTCACTACTATTTGGAGGCAGTGCACGTTAGAATTTAGACTACCTGAATGGATCACCCGTTATTATCTATAGAAGCTTTATGTCACACTGAGTGTGTACTTGTATTTTCTGGTCAGTCTCAGTGAATCATTTATTGGAAGATTCTTTTTTTTTTTTGGATGAAGAGATTTTGTAAGTGTAGAATCAGTATCACTAATAAACTATCATTATTTTTCTTTACCCATACCATATAACTTCCTTGGAATATTACTTCCAATAGGAAATACACAATGTTTCCCCTTCATATTAACTATCTTCCTCCCACACTCCCCCTCACACATCATTTTGATTTGATTGGTTTGATTAGTACTATAGAAGTACTTATACACTGAAGGATTCTTAGGGAAAAATAAAGAGGGATGCCTGGGTTGCTTGAAGAGCTATTCACAGTGATTCTTTACACTGGCAGAATGTGTATTACTTCTGCCTTGGACGAAACGAAGAGCATAGGTATGATAATTAGACTTGTGGTCTAGTGACTGATGGCTTTGCTACTTACTAGGTGATACAATCAATGATTCTACAAAACTGTCTTTTCCTCAGTTTTATTTTTCCTTAACCATTTTAGGATTATGAACTCCTTTTTGACTCGGATGAGAATGTAACAACCCTTTTCAAGAAGATGTTTACATGCACATATACACAATTTTGCATGGTATGCTATTTGAGGGAGTTAGGATATCTCTTGAAGCCTGACTATGGGCCTCTCTGGTTCCATTATCTCTAGCATGCGTGATTTTTAGTCTTTGTTCTAACACTAACCATTTATTTTATCTTTGGCTAATCACTTAAACTCTCTGGCCCTCAGTTTTTTGCTCTAAAAAGGAGTAAATAGGGTATGATGGCCTCTAAAACCTATTCTAGCTCTAACATTCTTTGAGCTAGAGGCAAAGTTTATTGCAGTATCATTGTCTAGCCTGATGGAAGCAGTGTACTCTTACTATTCCACAATTATAGAGCTCATCCTACTTAGTGTTTGCTATTGATTGAACTCTTTTGTATTCATAAATTATACTTCATCTGATTTAACAGACATTTATTGAGTACTGAATAAGCACAAAGTACTGTGTAGTGCTTATAAAGTTGAGTCCTTGCCCTTGAGGATCTTACAATGTAAGTTAAAATGAATAATACAATGAATGCTGCTTAAGAGAGAGATGAAGTGTGGGGATTAAAAGGAATAAAACTGGGATTGGGAAACTTCATCTGTAAAGGGCCACATAGTAAATATGTGGTTTCGTGGGTCGTGCAGTCTCTGTCATAACTACACAACTCTGCCATGGTATCATGAAAGTAGCCACAGACAGTACCTAAATGGATAGGTACGGCTGTGTTCCAGTAAGACTTTTTCGCAAAAACAGACAGTGGGCCAGGACTGCAGTTTGCACACTCCTGGAATAAAGGATGGTGTTCATCGAGGGGCACTTTAATAGAGGAGATGCATTAGGGATGTGTTATGAAGGAATGAAAGGCATTTGGATGGAGTGGTAGCAGTCAGGGGTAAGAATTCCAGGCTGGGGAGACAACCTGATCAAAGACTTAAAGTAAGAATGTTTTAGGAACTGTTTACATCATTATTTCAGATGGAGAAACAATTTTTATTCATGTTATTCAATATTGGAGTGATTCCATGAGAGAAGTTGTCCATTATCGTGAGTCAGAGGACCTGCAGCCTTGTTTTAACATTTTAAGTGTTGTTTTACTGCTGTTTGTGTTAGGAATTTTGGTAAAGGATGGAGAAAATTATGAGCTGTTACTTTGTTTTAGGCAGACGTTTACTTTTGATTATGGTAATCAAGAGAGAAAGCTGTTTGAAAAATTTTCTATCACATGTTCTTGTATTGGTGAGGGATGATTCTCTTTTAACAGCTTTTTGAGATACAATTGACATGCAATATACAATGCCTACTTAAAATGTACAATTTGATAAATTTGGGCTTGTTTATGCATTCTCAAATATCACAACAATCAGGATAGTAAACATCCATAATCCCCAGATGTTTCCCCACGCCCCTTTGTAATCCCTCCCTCCCACTTCTCTTGACCCCTTTCTTCACCAAGTAAGATACTGCTCTATCTTCTATCACTGTGTATTAGTTTGTATTTTCTACACTTTTATATAAGGAATCTTATGGTGTGTACTATTTTTTTCCCCCTTCTTTCATCTAAGGTAATTTTGAGATTCATCTATGTTGTTATTTATGACAATAGTTAGAATTCAATTCTGGTGCTGATCTTTTGATTGTTTTCAGTTTTTTTGCTATCCCAAATAAAGCTCTATGAACATTTGTGTACAAATCTTTGTGTAGTTAAATGCTTTGTATTATCTTGGGTAAATACCTAGGAGTGAAATGGCTGGATGTTATGGTAGGTGTATGTTTAACTTTTTAAGAACCTGTCAAACTAGTTTCCAAAGTGATTGACTGTTTCATATTCCCATCAGCAGTGTATTTGAGTTCTACTCCCTCCGCATTCTTGCCACTGTTTGATGTGGTTAGCCTTTTAAACTTTAATCATTCTCATAGGTTCGTATTTGTGGTATTGTGATTCTAATGTGTATTTCACTAATGACGTTGAGCATACTTTCACTTGCTTGTCATCCACGTATCTTCCTTAGTGAAGTGTCTGTGCAAATCTTTTGCCAAATTTTTATTGGGTTGTGTGTTTTCTTTTTATTGAGTTTTGAAAGTTCTTTATATGTCTGTATACAAGTCCTTCATCAGATAAATGGTTTGTAAATACTTTCTCCTAGTCTGTGACTTGTCTTTTTATTCTCCTAACCAGTGACTTTCAAATAATAGAAGTTATTAAATTTGACAACATTCAGTTTATTATTTTGTTCTTTTATGAATTGTGCTTTTGGTATCATATCTAACCTAACTTAAAGTCACAAAATTTTCTCTTTTTTTTAAAAAAGTTTTTAGTCCCAGATTTTATGCTTAGGAGTGATCCACCTTAAGTAAATTTTTGTATATGTTGTGAAGTAAGGATTAGAATTAATTTTTTATATGAATTTATATTTTTTTGGTTCCTATTGCTTAAAATAACTTCTCTCCTGAATTAATTACTTTTGCACCTTTGTCAAAAATATTTTTGTCTGTATATTGTGGACCTATTTTTAAAACCTCTCTATTATTCTATTGATTTGCCGATTTTTATACCAATAGTATATTTTGTCTTGATTACCGTAGCTTTATAACAAGATGAAGTCAGGTAGGAGTAACTCTCAACTGTCTTGTTCTTTTCAAAGTTGTTTTGGTTACTCTAAGTCCTTTGAGTTTCCACATGAAGTTTGGAATCTAGTTTTCAATTTATAAGAAAGCCTGATGGAATTTTGGTTAAGATTATGTTGACTCTACTAATTTAGGGAGAATTGCTATCTTAACACTGTTGAGTTTTCTGACCTATGAACAAGGTTTAGCTCTATTTATTTAGATCTTCTTTGGCAAAGTTTTAAATGTACAGTTCTTGCTGGTATTTTTCCAGATTTTTCCCTAGGTATTTTATATATTTGATGTTATTGTAAATGGTATTCTACTTTTATTTAAATTTCTGTTGTTTATTTCTAGTATATACAAACAAAATTATTATTTTTTTACATTAAATTGTATCCTGCAAATTCTTTAAACTCATTTTTTGGTATTATTGGCTTTTTTATAGATTGCCAGTTTTTCAACATAGATGATCACTTCTGTGAAACAAAGATATTGTTACTGTGCCATCTATTTTAAATGCCTTTTAATTATTTTTATTTCATTTTATTTTCATTGACTGAAAGTTCCAGTATCACAGTTGAATAGAGTTGGTGAGAGTGGACATTCTTGTTTTCTTGGTGATCCTGTTACTGCCCAAGGGAGGTCGTCTGCTGGCTGCAAGACATGCCAATAATCGAGAGACAAGGTGGTAGGAGAGAAAGGGTTTTATTACAGCTTGTTAGCAAGGGGGAAGATGGCTGACTAATGTCCAAAAGAACCGTCTTACAGAACACAGACTACAGGCAAGTTATATGGGGGGTTGGTGTCTGGGTCAAGGAGGCATCTGGTCTCCAGGTGGGGCAGATATCTGGTCTTAGTTCCTGATAATCTTTTGTTTTACTAGATATGTATCAGAGACCCGAGGAATGCCCTATACCTTGATTTTCCAAGTGTCCTTGATGATGGCTATCAGCATAAGCTCTCTGCCTGGGGCGTCATCACATCCCTAAGCAACTCAAAAGAACAAAGTGATCTACTTGTAGCAGCTGGGAGGGGACTTGAAATCTACAGAGCATGTATATCTCCTAGGGGGTGCATATCTAGCTGGGTTAGTTAATCAGAGGTCATTCAAAATTACAGTATGGTTTCTTTTCTACAATATGGCTCCCTTATGTCAACCGTGTATTAAGCCGATATCAATCATTAAGACTTTCATGCAGATTTGTACCATTAAGTATTATGTTATATGTAGATCTTTCATGGATGCTCTTTATCAGGTTGAGGAAGTTCACTTCTATTACTAGTTTTCTGAAAATAATTACTAGAAAAGGATGTTGGATTTTGTTAGATGCTTTTTCTTTGACCATTAAGATGATTTTATATACTTTTTCTTTCTTTCCTTTCTTAAATTTTTGATTAGTGTGATGAAATCCATTGATTTTTGCATGTTTAACCAACCTAGCCTTCCTAGGATAATCCCCACTTTGTAATGATGTCTTCTCACTCTCATACATTGTTGGATTATATGTGCTAAAATTTTGTTTGGAATCCTTATACCTGTATCATGAAGGCTATTGGTATGTAGTTTTATTGTATTGTACGACTTTGTCTGGTTTTGGTATCAGTGTAATGTTGGCCTCATAGAATCAGTTGGAGGATATTCTCTTCTCTTCAATTTTCTAGATGTTTAAGTAGAATTTACTAGTTAAGCCATCTGGGCTTAGAGTTTTCTTATTTTTTTTGGTTTTCTCCTATGTTATCTTCTACAAGTTTTATAGTTTTACATTTTACATTTAGGTCTCTGATCCATTTTGAGCTAATTTTTGTGAAATATGTAAGGTCTGTGTCATGTCCAGATTCGTTTTTTTTTTTTTTTTGCATGTGGATGTCCAGTTGTTCCACACCATTTATTGAAAAGATTATCTTTGCTCCATTGTTTTGCCTTTAGCCTTTGTCAGATCAGTTGACTGTATGTATTTGGGTCTATTTATGGGCTCTCTATTTTGTTCCATTTATCTGTTTGTCTATTCTCTCACCAATACCATACACTTCTTTATTGCTGTAGCTTTATAGGAAATCTTGAAGTTGGGTAGTGTCAGTCCTCCAACTTTGCTCTTCTTCAATATTGTGTTGGCTATTCTGGGTCTTTAGCCTTACCATATAAACTTTAGAATCGGTTTGTTCATATCTACAAAATAACTTGCTGGGATTTTGATTGGGATTGAATTGAGTCTAGAGATCAAATAGAGAAGAACTGACATCTTGACAATATTGAGTCTTCCTATTTATGAACGTGGTTTCTCTTCATTTATTTAGATCTTCTTTGATTTTGTTTTCTTTGTGAGGTTTTTAATTACAAATTCAATCTCTTTAATAGGTATAGATCTATACACGCTTTCCTATTTTTCCTCAGTGAACTCTGGTAATTGCTCAAAAATGAGAGGTTTTCAATTTTATCTAATGATACTGTTAATTTGTATCTACTCTCCTTTTTGCCATCATTTTAGATAGATGCTTATCAATTGTTTTGATATTTCTCAAAGAATCAGCTTCTGATTTTCATGATTGTTTTGTATTTTTATTTTGATGTTTTCTGTTCTATAATTAATCTCTGGCTATAATTATGGATTTATCTGTTTCTCCTCAAGTTCTATCACCTTTTGATTTGTGTATGTTGACATTCCTTTATTAGATGCATAAATATTTAGGATTGTTATGTTTTCTTGATGAATTAACCTCTTTATCATTATGAATACCGTTTATCCTTAGCTTTATTCTTTGCTCTGAAATCTAATTGTTTTTGTGTGTGTGTGTGTGTGTGAGGAAGATTGGCCCTTTTTGCTTGAGGAAGATCGTCGCTGAGCTAACATCTGTGCCAATCTTTCTGTATTTTATGTGTGATGCCACTACAGCGTGGCTTGATGAGTGGTGCTGGGTTTGCGCCCACGATCCAAACCTGTGAACCCCGGGCCACTAAAGTGGGAACACACGAACTTAACTGCTATGCCACTGGGTCGGCCCCTGAAATCTAATTTTTTTGATATCAATATAGCCACTCCACCTTTCTTTTAACTAGTGTTAGCATGGTGTATATTTGTTCATCCTTTTATTTTAACCTAATTGTTACTTTAATATTTCAAGTGTGTTATTTGTTCATCCTTTTATTTTAACCTAATTGTTACTTTAATATTTCAAGCGTGTTTGTATAAACAGTGCTTAGTTGGGTCTTGCTTTTTTCTTTAAATCCACTTTTATAATATTTATCTTCTTATTGCAGTGTTTATAAATAATTTATATATTGTATGATTTTTGATATAGTAAAGTTTAAGTTTATCATCTTGCTGTTTATTTTCTGTTCACTCTTTCCTTATTTTCATCTCCTTCCCTCCTTTTATCTTCCTTCTTTAGGACTGAGTACTTTTTAAAAAAATTATCTCATACTATCTCAATTGGTGACATCATTATTAGTTAAAATTCTTCATTTTGTTATTTTAGTGGTTGCTTTAGAATTTATAGCATACATTTTTTAATTTATCAGAGTCTACCTTCAAATGGTATTATACCGCTTCATATATAGTATAGGAATTTTACAGTGGTATTCCGTCATTTCTTTCCTCCCATTCTTTATGCTGCTATTGTCATATATTTTACTTATATGGATATATTATTCCTTATAATACCTTCTCTTTCTTTTCCCCTCACCCTTCTCTTGCCATCCTTTCTCTTCCCTTTCTTTTCTTTTTGATTCTCTTTCTTTTCTTTTTCTTTTTGCATGGTTTCTATTACTTTGTTTTCAAATTCACCAGTCTTTTTTTCTGATTCATGTAATCTGCTGATAAACTGATCTGGTATACTTTTCACCTCAGACATTATACATTTCATCTTTATAGTATGTTTTTTACTATCTTCTATTTCTCTGTAATTCTTAAGGTGGGGTTTCTTTCCTTCTATTTTCTACAAAATACAGTATATTTCCATTTCTCTTATCATTTCATTTGGGCTTTTTTTATTGTAGATTTTATTTTTATATATGTATAGAGCCCATACTACATTATTTATTTATTTATTTTTTTGCTTTAAGCACTCAATTATATTTTAAGTAGATTTTTAAATGATAAAATATCTTTTACTACATATCACATATTTTAGCTTCCATTTCTGTTCTTCTCTTCCTTTCTCCCAACATCTGTTCATAGTAGGTTCTATCAGTACTACTCTCCTGGTTCTCATATCTATCTCCTTTTTTTGACAGGAGTTGACAGTTACCTGGACAACTAAATGCCTGATTTCCTTCTGTTGTCTCCCTCTCTCAGTTGACTACTGCTGAAGAGTTCTTGCTGAAGTACATACCAGACCATTTACTCCCCTTTCCCAAAGTCTCACAGTTAATGACTTTGAATCTGACTGGATCTCCTAATAACACGTTTGTTGTTCTTTCCATTGCTCTACTGTGTAGCTATTTCACTTCTATTAGTCAAGAAACTCATTGAAGCCTGGAAATCTGATTAAATACAAACAACAAATAAGGACTGTAGAAATTCAAAGAAAGAGATATCAGTATGTCTGATAGCAGTTTTAAATGCCTTCATGTGGAGTTAATTGAACAGTTTAAAAATTTAAGTAACATGAAATAAATGAGAATACCAATGAATGCTGGCTGTGTGATACCTTTTAATATCATATGAGAAAGCATCTATAAGAGCGAATTGATTATCTGTTTGACTAACTTTTTCAGAGGTCAGTTTTAGAATTACGTTTACCTTATGCTTCCCATTAACAAAAGAAGAATGATTCTTGAAGTAACTGTTAAAATTTTTAAACAGTGTTTTAATAGACTGAGGCCAACATTATTTTCTGGAAAAAGTGATCTCTCCAATTAGAATGTAATTAATAAAAAACTATGATTTGCAAATCATTAATTTTGTACAT
This sequence comes from Equus przewalskii, assembly GCF_037783145.1. Lineage (NCBI taxonomy): Eukaryota > Metazoa > Chordata > Mammalia > Perissodactyla > Equidae > Equus > Equus przewalskii. The sequence goes on from NC_091848.1 coordinate 16,110,547, forward strand.
TAGCATTCATTCAATGAGCACTTATTGAACATATCTGCAGAGGATATAAACTGGCAGGTCAAATCTTACCTGCAGATTTGTCCTGTTTGACCTGTACAGCATTTGAGAAATATTTGAGTTGGTGACTCATATTTAAAAATCAGGAAGTTTTGTATATAACCCTTTGTGGAATTTTTTAATAAAAAGAACCACATGATTTAACTACATTAGTCTGCCTTCCCTCAATGGAACAATTGCCTGGAGCATTGTGGCAGCTGCCCATTTTAAGAGTAGGCAATTCCTAAATCACCTTATTTCCTACTCATTTATTTTGTCTTGCTGGCCTTTATAGTCATTTGAGACTATTATCCTTGATGTCCTGTGTGTATGATACTTTGGGAGATAGATGATGGATCCTTCCAACAATGATAGTAGAGGAGATAAATGTCATGCAAGGAAGAAAATGACAAGCTATATAAGAAAGGCTGAAATTTGTATTCATTAGCACTGTTTTAACCATCACAGAATACTGGATTCTCAAATAGTTGTGATAAGCAGCCTTTTTCTTTTCCGTATCTGTCTAAGAAATTTATCAACAGTTGTACACAGCCTTCCTTACATCTTCATAAACCATAGGCAAAATATGAACCTGCCCACTTAAGAATGTTAGAGAAAGAACAATAATGTGAGGAATGGGAAAACAAAGGATGCCATGTATATCTTTTTCTTCTCTACTAAATGTTCCAAAATGCTGTTTATAGACTGATAGATTGAGATTTTCCTTTCCTCCTTTTATTTTTACTAGACTATGCAACAGTTAATCACTTATTAGCACTGAAACTTTTAGCTACTTATAGTGGACAATATTTTTGTCCATATAACGCCCTTCCCTTATTTTCTGAGGAAGTGAGCACTCTAAAAAACCCACATGCATGTGATTACTTCCCTTTATCTGTAAGGCCTGAACAGGAGCTGCCACCTTCTTATGCTCAACTTTTGGCCATAGTTATTAATTCAGTGATCCAAGCTTGGCCAGTCAGACTAGTTTATTGATATTTTTTAAACAGACGCAGGGGTAGGGGTGGGGTTGAAGAAGATTCCTTTTCTCTCTGGTCGTGAAGCTTAGAGGATGGAAACTGGGCAGCTGCTAGTGGCCATGTCTCTGGTAAGATGGACAAAGTCAGTCTGTAATAGGTATGAACAAAGCCAACTTAAAGGAGAAGTATAGTGACATGGTACAAAGTCTTGTCAGTCTCTGTGTTATGTGAAGGCCAACCCTATCATTCTTTTTCTATAGTTTGTTCATATGAACCAAAAACACTTCTCCCTTTTTTTCTTAAGCTAGATGGAGCGCATGTCATTTGCAACCACAATAGTTCTGATTAATACACCACTATGTTTTTTCAACTTTAATAATTTAATTCAATTAATTCAATTTAATTTAATGCCCATAATATCAAAGAATCTTCTAAGTGTTCATGGAATTCAGAGAATAATAATATACAGGCTTTGCTTCATAGAACTTGAAGTCTAGAAAGGGAGATTAGGTAAATCCACAAAGCTAGAATAATTTAGAGTCATATGAGCCATATAAGAGAAATTATAAGAGGAAGCAATCATTATGTTAAGAGAATTGGGATAGTTTTCCTGGAAGAGGTGGCATTTGAGATGGATTGGACTTCAGTGGACAGATGTAGGGGAGGTATTCCATGCCCAGAGTAAAGAATGAATAAATGCATTAAATTTGGAAGCATGGATTATTTTTCAACAGTAATAACGGGTACAATTTGGCTTCGACAGCTGAGATGTCTAGGCTGGAATAGGAAGTTGTGGCTATATTATGGAGGCCTGGAATGTGAAGGTCAATTAGCTGTATTTGATTTGGTGAGCATAAAGAGTGTTGAATATTTTGTAGTTTAGATATGTTATGATCAGAGCTGCATTTCAGGGGTAGTTTTCCAGTAGTGAATCACCTGGATTTATGTAAGGAGAGCCAGCATATAGAAAGATTAGTTTGGAAGCTGTTACAATTACTAAGTTTAGGAGTGATGGTGACCTGAAATAGGTTTGTGAGAATAAAGTGGAAAGGAGATAGATAATCAGGTAGAGATGATATGTTGGGAGAAGAAGAAATAAGAGAGAGCTTAGAAGGTTCTAATATAGGTAATTAGTCTGATGGTAATACTAATAACCAATGAAGATTAGAAACTCTATCAACCTCTAACCTTTAGCACCAAAGCCACATACTACTTGTATATTGCTTTAAGTAAAAAACTAAGCTTGATTCTAATGCAGTCATTTTTCATCTTCACCACTATAATCAAAAGAACACAATTTGGATTCAGCTAGATCTGGTTTTAAATCTAGACTCAGCTCTTTTATGGCTGTAAGACTTAGGTAAGATACTTAACCTTTTTAAATCTCAGTTTTTTCACCTCTGATATGAATATAATAGGATTAACCTCTTCAGGTACACATGAGAATTAGGTGAGATAATATATGTAAAGCAACTAAGAGAGTGCCTGGGATATAGCAAGGGTTCAGTAAACGCTTCTTAGTTGTAGGCATTGATGTGCTGTCTAAGTCTCTACAAATCCATAAATCAGTCCTTAGTAAGGATGCAATGGGTGAAAAGCCTCCTTCTGACCAGAGTGGAGACTCTTCTCAATTTCATGTCTAGGGTATCTGGGGTAAATTCTTGGTTTACTTCTTTATAATCTCATGGCATTCCCCAAACTTTTGTCATATTTGCCTTGTCTACATGACTTCATTTCCACCATCATTTCTTGATTCACATCCTCCATCGGATCTAAACCCTATTCTGAACCTGCCTACTATGCAGTTGGTTCTCACATCCTGCTTATTAGTTTCTGCCATACACACACACACACACACACGCGCGCGCGCGCGCGCGCACACACACACACCACCTCACCCTTCGAGGCTGCTCCTTATACATCTTCAAACTAGTTGGATTGCGTAAAATCTCTCTATAGCCACGTACTTGACTTTTGTCATCACTATGGCTTATAAATACATGATATCATTGCCTACCTGTGGGATTTCAGCTTTTCCCCCTCCTAGCCCATTATAACCTTTGTATTGATATTGATGTGGATAGAGTCTGCATTTCATTTCCACATATCTATCATCTGGATGTTAGCCAGCCATTTCTCTACCCCATTGCTGGTTACTGACTAAATCTCATCAGATTATGATCTTGGAAATTTTTCAAGTCATCTTTTCTCTTGAATTCTATATTATTAGACTCAAATTTCTGGTCAATTGTTTTTTAACAAGAGTACCAAAAGAATTCAATGAGGAAAGAAGAGTCTTCAACAAACGATGTTGAGAAAAGTGGATATCCACATGCAGAGAATGAAGTTGGTTAGTCCTATTTCATACCATACACAAAAATTAATTTAAAAGAAAGATTACATCAAAATTTAAAACTTTAAAAAATTTATTATACCATCAAAAAAGTGAAAACATTATCCATTATGGGAGAAAATGTTTGCAAATCACATATGTGATAAGGAACTTGTATCTAGAATATATAAAGAACTCTTACAACTCAGTGCTAAAGAGACAAATAACCCAATTAAAAATGGGCAAAGAATCTGAATAGGTATTTCTCCAAAAAACATATACAAATGGCTAATAAGCACATGAAAAATATTCGACATCAGTACAGATTAGGAAAATGCAAATTAAAACCACAATAACATACCACTTTACATCTACTAAGATGGCTATAATTAGAAAGTCAGATAATGGTATGTGTTGATGAGGATGTAGAGAAATTGGAACCCTCATATGTTGATGAGGGCAACATAAACTGGTGTTGGCATTTACTTAAATTGTTAAACATAGACTTTATATATGACCTAGAAATTCCGCTGATAGTTATCTATCCAAGAGAAATGAAAACATATCTTCATCCACACTGATGTTCATAGCACATGAATGTTCATAGCAGCAGCATTCCTAATAGCCTAAAAGTGAAAACAACCCAATTGTTCATCAACTGGTGAATGGATAAATAAAATATGGTATATCTATACAATAGAATATTATTTGGCAATAAAAAGAATGAAGTATCCATACATTCTACCACCTGGGTGCACCTTGACAACGTGGTAAGTCAAAGAAGCCAGTCACAAAAGACCACATACTGTGTGATTCCATTTATATGAAATGTACAGTATTGGTAAATCTACAGAGACAGAAAGTAGACTACTGGTTTCCTAGGGTTGGGAGAGGAAGGAATGGGAGTGACTGCTAATGAGTATGGGGTTTCTTTTTGGAAGGATAAAAATACTGTAAAGTTGACTGTGGTAATTGTTGCATAACTGAATATACTGAAAACCATTGAATGATACAGTTAAATGGGTGAATGTTATTGTATGTGAACTATATCTCAATGATGATCTTTTCAAAAAAGTCAAGAACCCCTAGTTTCAAGTTTAGAATGGGCAGCATATAATTTTCAAAATATTTTGAAAGTATAGAGGAGGGAAAGCTTAGATGAACTGAAAAGAGTAGAGTGAACTAAATAAGGAGAGTGGAATGTCAGCTCCTGTCCTATGGATGGAAAGAGCCTTTCTAATCAAGAACAAGCCTTTGAGAGCCTTTCTTTGGGTATCTTATTGAGTGAAGTGTTAGTTGGTGGGTTTCTATTTCATGATTAGCAAAATAAGCTGTCCGGTTAATCTCTTGATACTTTAGACTCACACTTATTAGATATTTAGTACCACCACCAATCTTAATTAAAATTTGCAGTAGGATTTGCATTATGGAAGGAAAAGGAGAGAGATGTACTTTAAAAGTATTTTATAGGTATAATAAGTACTTATATTTTCCAGAGCTATTGTCAGAAAGAATGAGTAAACCATTCTCTGGGAGCATTTAGCCATAAGAAGTCAATCAACCATGTAAGAATATTGAGACACTATCTTGTAAGAAATTACTTGTAGAATGGGGTATTGCTTAAATGGAAGAATTACTTTATCAATTTTGGGTGATCAGTATACTCTCAGAAAGTACGTTATGAACCTCAGATCACCATAACCTGCATTAATATTGCTGGTGTTCTTTTTTCAACCCTGTATTATTTTTCACCATTATATCAATTACTGAACTTTATAACTGTAGGCCATGATTATACAGCCATCTGTCTCATGGTCTAGAGAATATTTTGGCTATCCAGAACAACAGCAGTCTGAGTAAAATTTATCAATCTTAGAAGCTTCAGGTATTCAAAGCATCCTCTTAGACTCAAGCTGTTCATTAACATAGCTATAAAAAAATCCAAATAGGCATTCTATACTCTTCTTAAATGTTTCATGTTGGTGGTACTCTTTAAATAATTTATCATCATTGTCAAAGTGTTGAATATTGAGACAGTTGCTTTTCACTGTCTGCTTACTTGTTCTTTTCCAACGTCTATTATATGTTTAAATAAATTAATGTCAGTTTGGTATACAGCTAGTATCCTCCAGAATGAGTTCCAGCTGGTAATTTAACATAGATGTCCCTTTTAAGGAATTCTTTGTGTCCTAGACAACCTTCTAAAATATTGGCATGTTTTTTTTCTTCCAACATTGATGTTCCTTCAAATTGTCCTAACATACTTTATAGTCTTGTGTTGTAATAGTCCATGATTATTTCTCAAAGGAAATGTTTGTATGAGTCATTTTCTTTCAACACATTTTCCAAAAACTTTTGATTATACTCTGTATCAAATTTATAAAAGCACTTTATCAAGAGAAATGCACTTTTTCAAATGCATGTTTGTTTTTCCTGTGTCAATAAAGATCATTTTATTGTCTTGATTCTTTTGTCACTTGACTATTTACAAGTAGATACAGCGATGTGTGCCTTTTTTAATTTACTAGTTCAGAGCACCTGGACACTATTTAGTAAGTGAAAAATTAAATGCTATGAATTTTATTACAGAATCCAAGAGAATTTTTATAAATTAATATGTAACTTAAATCCTATAACCTGTTATGATAGGTTCTATTTTTCTAGGACTAATTTTTGGGAAAATAAAGACTGCTGGAATATTCAACGTTGATGAAAATAATTTTGGAGTAGCATAAGGCACTGCCATGAGGGATACCTACCATATGTATTTTTTTGTTTTGAAAGTGAAATGCATGTGTATTTACAATTCTAAAAGCAGTCTGTCCTCAGAGAATGGATGAGATTTGTCTAAGAAGTCTGGAAGGTTCATGGTCTTCAGCTGTGCAAACATTTCCAAACTCAACTGAATTTATACTAATCTTTTCATTTAAATAACTACTTTTATGTTATTTCTAGGTCATCTCCAATAGTGCCAGTTGCTGTGGCAAAATAAGACAAGGTAGAGTCAGAGTCTTTGGGAGGAGTTGCAGAGGGGTTCAGTCCCACCACTTCTTTCTCCAGGTGAAGAATTGAAGCACAGATTATTTAAGTACTATGGTTAATGGCTGAGCCGGGACTAAAATCAGTTCAGTTCTTCTTTTAGCTCTAGTGCTTACTTTGATGTAACAATTGGGTTTCAAAACCACCGTTAGAGATCTTAGGGACGTTTTCTTAATATACTGTTTTAAAGCTAATAGAAAATATTCTGAAAAATCTGCCTCATTATTTAGAAACATTCTGAAAAGACTGAAAAATATGCCATAATACCACTTTTTTATATGAGTGAGGATAGGTATTATGGGCTGAGCTGTGTCCCCTCCGAAAAAAGTGACGTTAAAGTCCTCACCCCGGTACCACAGAATGTGATCTTATTTGGAGATAAGGTTTTGCAGAGGTGATTAGATTAAAATAGGGTCAATAGGGTGGGCCTTAATACAATATCTCTGGTATCCTTATCAAAAGAGGAAATTTGGACTTAAACATGGATGGGGGAAGATCATGTGAAGACACAGGAAGAAGATAACCATCTACCCACCAAGGGGAGAGGCCTTGAACACACTCTTAGAAGGAACCAACCCTGCTAGTTCTTTCTTGATTTCAGACTTCTAGCCTCCAAAACTGTGAGAAAATAAATTCCTGTTGTTTAAGCCACCCGTTCTGTGGTTCTTTTTTACGGCAGCCCAGCAAGTAGTGAGTTTTGTTTAATTGAATCTAGGATATATTGTAGGAACAAATACATTCTGAAAGTTCTAGAGTGTAAAAAGGAAAAAATATCTCGTGATTGAACCAATTACGTATACAACAGAAGAGGGATCCTGGTTCTTCCATGTTTTTCAGTCATTCACTTATTTCGTCAGCCAGCATTTATACTTATTATGTCTTAAGCATTTTGTTAGGTTCTATGGGCACAAACATTTATTTGCTATAGTCTGTGCTCTTAAAGAAATTCTAGTGATAGAGATGAACACCTGAACACATCATAAAATACTGGTTTTTTTTTTCTCTTGTTTGCCCCACTGTTATTCACTGCCTCAGACAACTAAAGTAAAAAAAAAAGCCTGTAATTGTTTTCAACAAACTCCTTTGGGAAGAAGGCTTTTCCCACTGGGTGAGATCTGATTTAGGTTAAATCCAGATAAGCTTGAAGTGGGTCTTCAGGGAACCACAAAATAGGTCAAATCATGACATTTCTCTGTGAAAGAGATTTTGAAGATGCTCCTGCTCCATTCTGCTTTTTTTGGAGGTTGCCTGTCTGCTGGTTTCAACACACCTGCGGGCTATTAGTTTTCAAATAATAGAAGAGGCTAGGGCAAATTCAAATCCCACAAAGATCAGCATTTTTTACCGTGATCAGTTGTTTTTCTTGAATAAACACTCAGAATGCTGCAAGCATTTGGTTAATTTCTAGGGTTCTGAAAAAGTTGATTTTGACTTTTTTTTTTTCAGGAAGATTGGCCCTGAGCTAACATCCATGCCCATCTTCCTCTATTTTATATGTAGAATGCTTGCCACAGCATGGCTTAATAAGTGGTGCATAGGTCCGTGCCTGGGATCTGAACTGGCGAACCCTAGGCTGCCAAAGCGGAGCACAGGAACTTAACTGCTGCACCACCAGGCTGGCCCCTGATTCTGACAGTTTTTGCCAGTTCTCTTGTTGGTTTTATGTGAGAGAGAATTTTTGCAGATTCTCACTGATTTTCACTGATACCACTCCATTTCATATAACTTCTATTTATAATCTTTTAATATAACATGTTTTTAAATTTCCCTTATAATTCCACGATTGACCCATGGGAAATTTAGAAGTGTGTATATCTGAGAATTCTAGCTATCTTATTGGTACTGACTTTTAGTTGACTTTCATCATGTTCAGATAATATACTTCAGTATTATGTTTTATAAAATATTGTTTTAAAAATACTGTGATAGAAACATGGACAAACTGCTATATTGGAGAGCAAACAGTTTTAACTTCATATGGGGCGCACAGGTAAGGTTTTTTGCAGCATTTACTTAAGGCTTGAAAGAAGGGGAGCTTATAGAAGCCAGATGGGAAAAGTGTCAGAGGGTTTCATTGAGTGGATGTAGTACATGCTAAAAGTTTAAGGGAATTAAAAAACAGGCTGACATGGGCGACCTTGACAAGATCTCTAAGCAGGAGGTTTAAAGAGCCTGCGGGAGATGTTACAGGTTGCTAGAGATGAGAATGGAAAGGACACGAAGATTTAATTACCAAAAACCTTATATTTTAAGGTAAAAATCTGAGATTACTTGAATATAGTAGGGAGACACTGATAGGTTTTAAGCAGGAGTGAGAAATGATCAGATTTACTTTTTAGAAAACTAATACTGATGTCATATAAGGGGAAAACTAGAATGAGCAATTAAAGGTGGGGAGAGCTGTGAGTTCAGGCTCAAGCTGATGAGGGCCTGCAACAAAGTAATGGTCATGGAAAAAGGAAGACATGAATTTGATAGGTGTTTATGAGATATATTTGATTGGATATCCTTAGTAAACTTTTTGGATTGGGGAATAAATACATTATAATGCTGCTAATCACAATAGTCAATATAGGGAAAGAAGCAGGTTTTTCAGATTTGAGATGGAGAATTTACTTTATATAAATTCATGTTTAGTCCGGTGGCAGCTTGCCCAAGTCAACAATGTGTTATTAGGCCCCAAAGACCACTGTTAAACCATCTGAAAGTGAATCTAGTGGTGTAATTAATTTGATGAGAGATTCTGATTCGTTAGTCAAAATATCTTACTAGGTTTTTTTTTTTTTTTTTTCTACAGCAACACTGAGAGAAAATCTTATTAATTTATTGAACGTATAAAAGTCCTGGCATATTTGTAAATTCAGAGCCATTTTGGAATAACTGAAAGATTGGTCAATATATATGGAGTTGCTTAAGGAAACCTAGCTTTGAAAGAATAGCCTCAACACACTCATGATGGAGGTGATTCTTGAACAAGAATTCTTCCTCCTTTGGGAGTAGTCAGGGTGACCATTTGTTAGATGGTTATACACCTGTTCAATTCAGTTCAACAATTGTTTGTTGAGCATGAACTATATTACAAGGCAGTGTAAGTAGCTACGTAGCCCTGTCCTTGAACACATATTCTAAAAACCTTTTTGTATCCTCTAATTTCTCCCTTGAATATTCCGGCAGACTACTTTTGGTTTCTGAGATACCACTAGGGCATGGGTACGTCTCAGATATTGTTTCAGTTGCAAGGGCTGCCAGAACACAGACATCACACAGGTTGTGTTTGGCACTTTGACAAGGAAGGGCAGTATAAATGGACTCATGGAGAGCTTATTGAGTGATTACATAGGGGATATTGAATCTTTTAGAAAATCAAGGATTAGGGATCCCAGCTGTTTGTCTTTTTCTGCTGCAGTTAATACTTAATAGGAGAAAACTTGGTGTGATAGCAAAAACAGATAGCTGGGACTCGAGATTCTCTCTCCAATTTAGTACTAGTGAGCTGTGGTTCAATTTCAGTGGAACTGTGTTCTCATCCGTTAAATGAAATGAATGAACTAGATCAGTGGTTCTTTTGCATGTACATGCGAAACTGTGCGTATAATTTCAAGAAGTTCATAGAATCACTGAAGTGCAACAATGACCTGTGGATTTGTGGACACTGAACTACACAACCTTTTAGAGCCTTTCCAGCTCTAAAATTTTCTGATCATATGATGTTTGTGCTCTTGAGCACCAGTAATGCTTTCTAGCTGCTCTAGGTGGGGTCCCTCTGGCTCTTCTAGGGTGGCTAATGAACAGGCAGCAAGCCAACTGCATTGATTTGTTCCATAACCTCATTAGGCATCCCTCAGTATGTCCCAGCTCAGTTTGTGCACATACTTTCTCTACTACCTTGAAAGTTTCTCACTTGATATACTATGAAAACATTGGGTAATCTCGAACCACTGAATATGCCAAGGAGAAAATGTAACTTCCATGAGCACTTTGGCTCTCTCTGTGTTCACATTAGACGTTGATAATGTATTTGACTCATTTCTTGGCTATTTGCATGATCATAAACTGTAAATATTCATTTTTCCTTTACCTAGATTGTGGAACAGAGAATTTTCTCCTAATGTTAGAGATATATATTCATTAATGCCAGCTTGTTATGTGTGTGTGTATATATATATATATATTTATCATAATATATATGCCCCCACACGTGTACACGTAAGATTTGGGTAAAGGAAAGGATTATCTGGCCATGTATATATTTATGCTGAGATTTGTTCATTACTCAAGGTTGGAATTATCCAAGTATCCTCAGTTAAAATAGTGTTAAGTTCTAATTTCATCCCAGCTTATTGCTATCCTTGACCTTGATGAGATCACCTACAATTCTGTAATTCTTATAGATACTGCAATAATAGAATAAGTAAATACCACTGAACCCAAATTGCCTTAGAACACTTCTATAGCTGTACCTTTACCTTCATAACCTCTGCAATTCCTGTGGAACTCCTCAAGGGCTGTAATACTACAAGGGCTATAATACTACAGGAAGTTAAGCAGGCTATAATATTACAAGAAGTTAAGCTTAAGGCTATTGGCAGTAAGATCAAGACTGAATGTGTTCATTAATGCATTAATTAATTCATCTTAAGTGGTTAAAATAGTAACAGCCAGCATACAAATGCATTCTCTGTCCTACCTCCATTATTTACCTGTTCCGCTACTTGCTCATGAATTTAAAAAGTAAATTATCTATTTAAACTAGTTATTGACAAAAACCTTTAGAGTAAACTTAAATCCTTTGGATTCTTATCTAGAATCTCCTATTAACATTTGCTTATCAATTATTTTGCTGAAATATTTCTTAAATTTTTTTTATTTTATTACTATTTTAAAGTCTTTTTTTAAAAAAAGATGTTATTTTTCCTTTTTTTCCCCAAAGTCCCCTGGTACATAGTTGTATATTTTCAGTTGTGGCATGTGGGATGCCATCTCAGCATGGCTTGATGAGCGCTGGCTTGTCTGTGCACAGGATCCAAATTGGCAAAACCCTGGGCGGCTGAAGCGAAATGCGCGAACTTAACTACTCGGCCATGGGGCCCACCCCTGAAAAATTTTAAAATTTTGAAAGTATAGATAATGTGCAAACAGGTAATACTTTTCAGAATCATCTTTTTTCTTTACGTTTAAAGAGGTCCTCCACTTTCTTGCTAACACTTTCCTTGGTCAGGCTTTTTAATTTTAGCCATTTTAATAGGGGTGTAGTGATATTATCTTTGTAGTTTTAATGTACATTTCTCTAATGACTAATGATGTTGAGCATCTTCTTATTTGTTTATTGCCATCCATACATATTCTTTGTTGATGTTTGTTCATACCTTTTCTCAAATTTTCAGTTGGTTTTTTGTTGAGTTTTGAGAGTTTGTACTATTGAGATTTGAGGATTCTTTATACATTCTAGATATAAATTCTTTATCAGATATGTGATTTGCAAATATATTTTCCTAGTCTGTGGCTTATCTTTTCATTCTTTTTAACAGTGTCTTTTGAATAGTAGAAGTTTTTAATTTTGATGAAATCCAGTTTGTCATTTTGTTATTTTGTGGATAATGCTTTCTTCATTTCATACTAAGAAACCTTTGTCTACACCAAACTGACAAAGGTTTTCTTTTATGTATTATTCTAAAAGCTTTAAATTTTTAAAAGTCAAGTCTGTGATCTATTGTGAGTAATTTTTATATATGAATTAGGGCATGGGTCAACTTCCTTTTCTCTTTTGTTTGTTTGCGTATTGATTTACAGTTGTTCCAGCATCCGTTGTTGAAAGGACTATCCTTTCTGTACTGAACTGCATTTTTTCCTTTGTAAAAAAATGAGTTGTCCACATATGTGTGGGTCTTTATTTGGAATCTTTATTTTGTTCCATTGATCTGTTTGCCTACCTCTGATCCACCACTATACCTTCTTGATTACTAGCTATATAGTAAGTCTTTTAATCAGGTAGAGTTAGCCCTACAACTTTGTTCTTTTTAAAGTTGTTTTGGTTATTCTATGTCCTTTGCATTTCTATGTGAGTTTTAGAATCAGCTTTCAAATTTCTGCAAAAATCCTGCTGGGGTTTTGTTTGGGATTTGTTGAATCTGTTGATCAGTTTGGGGAGACCTGACATCTTAACACTATTGTATCTTTTGACCTATAAACAAGGTGTGTTCTATTTACATATATCTTATTAAATTTTCTCTTGGTGTTTTTGTAGTTTTCACAAGTCTTGTACATCTTTTCTCAAATTTATCCCTAAATATTTCATATTTTTTGTTTTTAATTGACAGTTTTTCTAAATTTGAATTTCTGATGATTCATTGCTAGTATACAGAAATACAATTTTTATGTATTGTATCTTGATATTGGTCTGACAACCTGCTAGACTTATTTATTTCGTGCAGCTTTTTTTGTCGATTCCATTTGATTATCTGTATAGATGACCATGTCCTGTAAGACCGTTTACAAAGGCAGTTTTAGTTCTTCCTTCCCAATCTGAATGCCTTTTATTATTTTAAACTCCTCACCCCCTCAACACATGCACACTCACACATACACACACAACTGCTTTAGTTAGAACCTTCAGAGAAACGATGTATATAAGTGGTGAGATCCGACGTCTTTATGTTGTTCCTGATCTTAGGAGGAAAACATTCACTCTTTCACCATTAAATATGGTGTTAAATGGAGGCATTTTGGTAAATGCCCTTTATGATGGTGAGGAATTCCCTTCTATTCCTACTATGCTAAGAATTTGTGTCATGAATGGATAAGGGATTTCGTCAAATGATTTTTCTACGTCTATTGAAATGGTCATGTTTTTTCTTTTTCAGTCTGCTAATATGGTGAATTATATTAATTACTGTTTGAATGTTAAGCCTCCCTTGAATTCCTTGGATAAATGGATAAATCCATTTGATCATAATATATTGTTGGATTCTATTGGCCAAAATTTTATTTAAAATTTTGACATTTATTTACATGAGGCATATTGGCCTCAAATATCTTTTCCTTGTATTATAATGGTAGTAGGTAATGATAGCTTCATAAAATGAGTTGGGAAGTATTCTCTCCTCCTCAGTTTTATGGAAGATTTCGTGTAGTGTTGAGATTATTTCTTCCTTAGTATTTAGGAAAATTTTCTGGTGAAGCCATCTAGGTCTGGATTTTTACTTGTGGGAAGGCTTTTAGCTACAAATTCAATTTCTCTGAGAGGTACAGAGGTATAAATGGCTATCTATTTCTTCTTGAATGAATTTTGACAGTTTGTGTCTTTAAAGGTATTTTTTCTGTTTCATCTAAGTTGTAGAATTTATGGGCATACAATTTTTCATAATATTCTCTCAATTATCTTAATAACTGTAGCGTTTGGAGTGATGCCATATCTCTGATTCCTGAGGTTTGTAATTTGTGTCTTCTCTCTTTTTTTCCTTAATTAATCTGGCTAGAAGTTTATTTTTTTCCTGATTATTTCAAAGAATCAGCTTTTTATCTCTTCAAATTCTTCTGTTGTTTTCTTTGTCAATGATTTATACTATATTCTTTATTCTTTTATTTCTTTTACTTAGTTTACTTTTAATTTCCTCTTTTTTTTTTTTAAGGAGCTATTACATTTTTGAATTAAAGATTACTTATATAAGACAGATTTTTGTGATCATGGTGAGTTAAATTAATTGAGGGGGGAGTTCAGTTTTATATTTTGTGGTTTAAGAAAAAAAATTAGAGAAGCTTAAGAAAATCTTACTCATTTCTCCTTTGGAGCAGAGTAGAAGACTTTACTGCATGCTTAAGATGAGTGTTTTCTCATTCTGTCTCTTTCCCGTACCAACCTGAAAGCAGCCATCTGTTAATTAAGATGCAGTGTCTGATTGGCAAAGTATGCATGTTCTTAATTTCAAGTTTACCAGGCTTAAAAAGTATTGATCTAAATTAGTATTTATTATTTTTTGTTATAAAATATAATAGTTTTAAATGATGTGAAGTTTACATTCTTGCAATTCTTTTTTCTTTTAAACTGCTAAAAATTTTTCCTGCTATCCTGACTACCTAAAATACTTCTACTTCTTAAATGGCATTATATTCGCTTAATAAATATATTGTGATAACCTATTAAAGACTGACATAGCATTTTTGATACACATAATTCATGGTCATTAAATTGCCCCAACTGTTTTGTCCTAACTGTGTTTTTCATTAGTCAATCATTTTTGTGCCTGCTATTAGTTATTGGAGTGTATATATATTGCATCTTACTATTTTGAATGGGAGAATAATTTTTTAATTAGGGAGATAATTTTAATTAGGGAGACCTCTCAATGGCATGTTATAGTTTTCTATGTGTTGTGTTTCTGAGGCATGCATAACAGGCTGGAAATGAATAAAAAATAATCTCAGTATTTTTCATATGTTCAGAAAAGTTTGACAGTGCAAGAGGGATGGATTGGTCAATTCAGAAGCAAGGGAAATAGGAAGGAACCTTTTGACTATGCTTAGTCAGATTTCTGAAAGTTGAAGATAAAAGTTGTAGGGCAGTGAGGACATGTAGGCCATGATGCAGAGTCTCTTACCCCCCAGGTAGCATGCCTCACTACTTTAACAGTAAAAAATGTCTGCCATGTTTGTGCATTTACTTAGGATTTTCCAGATGTTACAAGTAGTCCTTAATATCTGTTTTCCTTAAGAAAACCTAAGCATAACTTAATTATTTATATTTTCCCTTTTATTACCATAGTCAAGTATAAAAATAAAACCAAAAAAGGGAAAGTTACCAAAATCAACATTTATTTTAAGAGAGAGGTAATATTTATTTTTGGTGGTTTGGTTCAATTTATGTTTATTGATAAAAAAATGTGATTGTCCAAACTTTATTTTTCCTGAAAATATTTATGGTCCTTCAAAAATGCCTTTTGGAATGTAATTTAATAATTTGACTACTTAAAACTAAAATGACTGGCTGAGATTTGTGCTTATTTCACTTAATACTAGGAATGCTATTTTAAAAATAATGCAATTTTGAACAAATGAAACTATCTGGAAGTGGTAAACATTTTATTGGATTGTTTTGTAATACAAGAACAGCAAAATGAATTGCCTTTAAAAATTTAATAATTTTGCAAGAATAAAAAGATTTTCAAGTTATGGCTCAGAATTTCCCTTTTATTATTAGAATACAATGAACTCCTCTTGCAATAGATCTTCTAATAAAATATACACCATCTACGTTTCCTAGGAGTTAATGCTAAGATGAGTCATTGTATACTATTCAGTCTTTCAATTTTCAGTATTTCCTTTGAAAAAGTCAAATTGATGATTTTTAAAATATAAGTAATTAACCTTCATATTATTTCTCAAAGGTAGGAAATTTTAATGGTGGGTTTCTCTGTAGCTTCTGCATCAAATGCTGCTACCTTAATGCATAGCAAATCTGGGCTAACTTTCCTTTTCTGTATTACCAGCTTTTGTAGAGGAGCAAATCAAACTACTCCACCTTTTGCTAGAAATGGGGCCTGCCTGGCAGGACAAGAGAAGAGCTGATTCTAATCTTTGGAACATTGTATTTGTGTCTTTAGAGCTTTAGAGAAATAAAGGAAGGAACAGTCCTCTCCTCTTCTCTCTCTTCCTTCTACTTTTCCTTTTTACCTTTTTCTATTCAAGTAGCTGGTAGAAAAAAATGAATATCTTTTATCAACTATGTTGGCTTATAGTATTAATTGGTATTTATAACAAAAACATTGGTACTCTAAAAATTCACTAAGAAACTATATTATGTTTAAAAATGTTTTTATTTTCTTTGTGATTTTGCCTTTATTTGTCTTAAAATAATTTTATCTTAATCATATTTCTTAGAACTACAACATGTTCTGTATGTAGTACAGATTAATAAAGAAGTATATTTGATATTATCATTTTTACCAATTTTCTTTTAAAAATATTTAGATTAGAAGGCCCGTCTTCACCTCAATGTAATGGTTGATTTCATTTCTGCATATATTCTGGAACTTCTGTTGTAACAAAATTTTGCATACTCTAAGCTATTGCTACAACAGCACTTGATCTGTTCAACTCTAGGGGACTGTAGTCAAAGGAAGCTCTTTACCATGCAGCTGTTCTGTCAATTTACATATTTTGCCAGTGGTTGGACAAAGAAAGATCAGTGAAAAGTCTCATTTTTATCAGAATCATATTATAAGGTAATCACAAGTTTCTATGAAGAAATAGTGTATAACTCAGTTTTCTTTAGGAGAACAAAGTATTTTATTCTGCAGTTAGATCCAAGATCCCAAATTCAGTTGTTCTAGAGGAGAGTAGCAATTTAATTTTCCTCTTCAGTAATATGGGGATGACACGTTGGGGACAACACACATGAAGAACTTAGGGAAATTACAAAACTTAGTGGTTTTCCTGGCAAGTAGTTGTCCCTAGGTTGGTGTTCCAACTTGATGCTACCCTGGGTGCAATTGGATGCTAATGGTCAAATCAAGATAAGAGAATTGGTGATTCAAGTAGGCATTTCTTAGTTTTTTTCAGACAAGAGGAGACTGGTCTCTAAGTCACCATCCTAACTACCTATTCAGTCATAACTGTCCTCTGTTCTAGGGAACATTTCAAACTGGAAATTGTTCTCTGTTTTTCTGTATTCTCTATTGTAGTATTCTTTACTTGTTTAATGAGTTTTCTTTTCTCTTTTACTTAAGGGAATGACAACTTACACTTATTTAGTGCCTCTTATAAGCTAGTTAGTAAGTAGCCTGCTAAAAGGAGATTCTGAAAGAATATGGATATAAGTGGTCATCACCAGACCGCTGGCATTGGAATTGGTCTTATGGAGGTAAAGAAGGGAGGGTGCACCAAAAATAGTTGCCACACACACACACTGAAGACTAGCTCTTCATTCATTAATAGTAGTACAAGTTTATTTCCGACCTGTGGCACTGGATATCTTTGTATAAAGAAATATTTTCTGTTTTCACTGACATTTTCTTTAACTCCAGCGAACTATCTCATGAAGGCATGAAGTTGTCAAAAGGAGAATCAGCCCAAATCATCTCCACTAATGAAATTGTTTCCAAGTATATAAATTGGTCATAACATCAACTCTGTATACAGAAGGCAGCACTTCAAGGAAATTTAAAATATGGTGTAGGTCATTACTGTTATCTTAATAGTCTAATTATCTATCTTCAGCTGATAAGTTGTCTTAAATAGAGATCCATTATGTAACCTAATGTTATGGAGTGTGTGGGGGGAAATTCCTTTGTAAAAATTCCCCACCAATATCTCCATAATCTCTACTTCACTGAGTTTCATCCAAGTGCAAAAATGAAAAATTATAACCTGCCAAGCATCAGTGGCAGAGTGAAATGAAAAAATTGCAAGTTAATAACATTGATGCCTCAAAAAAATTTTCTGGCCAATTTAATGTAGCTTCATCCAAGGTCACTTCCCAGAGCTGATTATTTTTAGTAATTTGCAGATGAGACCATTCTACCTTGGTCATGGTTAGTGAAGATGAAGAAAATGCTAGAAAACGTTTAAGACTCAAGGTTAGCTATCTTTCTCAAATATGAGGCAAACCACAGTTCTACTTTATTTTCTTAAAACGAAGCAGAAAATAATTTTCAAAGAAAAGAAACAAAGCTTGTGTTATCTTTTATTGGAGGTATAAAGTTGTAATGTAAAACATTAGGGGTTAAGGGTAGCAGAAGGACACTGTTTAGTAGATCTTTAAGTAGCATTTCACGAGATAAAGAAGTCCTCAAGATATTTTCCTAGAATTTTAGTTTGACGCCTAAAACGAAAATCACTCTAGATTGTATTTTGTGTAAACATTGATTATGATGACTACCTATAGCTCATTTTTAAACTTCTAGAAAACTTTCAAATTTAATTTCTCTTGCCCAATTTGAAATTATATTGTAAATAGTCCTTTAAAAATATTTTTTCTTGCATATAAATACTTCAGATAATATAGACAAATATAAAAAAGAAAATAAAGCTTTCCTTTAATGCTGCCAATCACAGATAACTTTTATTGATCTTTTAGTGTGTACTTTCCAGACCCATGTGTGTGTCTATGTATTTGTGGGTAGAGAAGAGAGACAAGTGAGTAGGCAGATAGACTTTTTTCTTTGGTGAGGAAAATTTGCCCTGACATAATATCTGTGCCAGTCGTCCTCTATTTTGTATGTAGGATGCCTCCACAGCATGGCTGATGAGTGGAGTAGGTCCATGCCCAGATCCGAATGTGCAAACCTGGGCTGCTGAAGTGGAATGTGCAAAACTTTAACCACTCAGCCACAAGGCTGGCCCCCTAGATTTTTTTAAAATGAGTTCACATGGAAGACATACTTATATTTTATCTAGCCACTTGCTATGGACATCTTTCTATGTTAATAATTATTTGTTAAAATATATTCTCATTTTTAATGGCTTCAAATTATGTCCCTGGCATTTCATATATATAAACATTTAGAATAATTATATTTTTTCACTGTATAAACAATCCTGAAATAAATACAACTTTCTATATTTGTCAGATTATAAAATAAATTTTGAAAGTAGAAATGATGGAAGTGTAGGCATTTAATACTTACTACAAAATGCTCTCTGGAAAGATGTAAGCATACGCTTCCACCAGCACTACATTCTTACAACAGGGGTATTCTTTAATTGAGTAGGTGAACTTTGATGTCTCAGCACTGTTCTTTGTTGTTTATTAGAGATGTTGAATATATTTTCAAATGTTTTATAGCTATTGCACTGTCTCTTGTGAATTTCTTGTTCATGTCTTGCCCATTTTTTCTATTAGTATAATCTTTTTCTTATTGCTGTTTAATAATAATTCTTTACATTTTTTAAGGATGTTAGTCTTTTGTCTCACCTATGTTTTAAATTTTTTTCTATTTTGTCCATTCTAATTTTATTTGTATTTCCCTCCACTATTTGTTAAGTTTTTCCTTATGGTTTCTGTCTGTCGTGCCATTCTTATGAAAGCTTGCCTTACACAAATTTCTATGACTAATTATTTAAATTTTTCTTCTGGTACTATTTTATGTTTGAGGTTCAATCCATAGGGCGTTTATTCTTATGTTTGATTTGAGGCAATAGTCTAACTTATTTTTTTTCCAAATGGCTAGCCTGTTGACACAGTACCCAATGAATAGTACTACTTAATGAATAACCTAGTCTTCTTCATTGATTTGAAATGCCTCAGTTATCATAGTAGGTGTTTTCAAACTGTGTTCTGAGGAGGTTTAGGAATTCCATGATTTGCTTTCAGAGGATGTTGTTAAAGAGCTGGAAATTAAGTAACTGGAGTTCTTACTTTCTTATATCGCCACTGAAATATCTGTGATTTTTTTCTAATTCTTTTTTACATATTTTAATTCATTTTCTTCTTAACTTTTGAAAATCAGCTTTATTGAAGTATAGTAAATACATATATTGTATAATACATACATCAATAAAGTGTGTTGCCACTATTACAGTCAAGATAGAGAACATTTCCATCATCACAGCAACCTCCATTGTTCCTTCATAGTTGATCCTCTTCCTCTACTGCTGGCCTCTGGCAACTATTGATCTGCTTTCTACAGTGTAGTTTACATTTTTCTAGAAGTTTATATAAATGAAATAATACAGCAGATAGTCTTTTATGTCTGGCTTCTTTTCAATCAGCATAATGCTTATGAGTTTCATCCATGTTGTTTGTGCTTAAGTAGTTTCTTTATTATTGCTTTGTAGTATTCATTTATATGGATGTACCACAATTTGTTCATGCATTCACATATGGGTATTCAAGTATCATGAATATAGCTGAGTTTTGACCATCATGAATATAGTTACTATGAACGTTCTTGTACAGTCCATGTGTGGACATATGTTTTTATTTCTGTAGGATAAATACCTAAGAGTAGGATTACTTGGTTGAATAGTAAATGTATGTATAACTTTAATAGAAACTTCTTAAGAAACTGCCAAGTAGTTTTCTCAAGTGTCTATACCACTTTGCATTCCCACCCTCAATGTATGAGAATTCTAGTTGTTTTACATGCTCGTCAACATTTAGTATGGTTAATTTCTTTAATCTTAGCCATTCCATTTCCTTAATGACTGATGTCCTTTGTATTTCAATATAAATTATAGAAGCAGTTTGCCAACTTCTACAAAAAAAAACCTGCTGAAATTTCAATTTTGATATTGTTGAATAAATTTGAAGGGAAATGTTTGGGGACAATTGACATTGTACAATATTGAGTCTTCCAGTTTATGAACATGGTATGTCTTTTTATTTATTTGTCTTCTTTAATTTGTTCAAGCAAAATTTTATGGTTGGCAGGGTACTAGCATTGCAAAATTAAAAAAAAAATATCCCTAACTATTTCATATTTTAATATTATTTAAAATGGCACTTACAATTTTTAAAATTTCTAATATTTTTGTTAATATATAAAATACAGTTGATTTTTGTGGATGGATTTTATCTTGTGTACTTGTTAAACTCATTTATTAGTTCTAATAGCTTTGTGTAGGTTCCTCAGAATTTTCTGCATGAACATTTTTTTCTGAAAAAAAGTTTTTCTTCTTTTTTCCAAGCTGCAAACCTTTTATTTCTTGCTTTTGCCTTATATTACTAGCTGAGATGTCCAGTACAATATTGAATATATATGTGGTCAAAGTAGACATCCTTTTCTGTTCCTGATCTGATTAGTGTTCTCAGTATCTCACCATGTAAGAATGATGTTAGCTGAAGAGTTTTCAGAGATGTATTGGTCTGCTCAGGCTGCCGTAACAGAATACCACAGACCAGGTAGCTTAAACAACAGAAACTTATTTTCTCATAGTTCTGGAGGGTAGGCATCCAAAATCAAGGTTTTATCAAGGTTGATTTCTTGTGAAGACTCTTTTCCTGGCTTGTAGATGGCTGTCTTTTTGTTCTGTCTACACGTGGCCTCTTCTCTCTATGAGGAGAGAAAGAGAAGTTTCTGGTATCTCTTCATTTTTTTAAAATAAAGAATCTAGGGTCTGGCCCTGTGGCATAGTGGTTAAGTTCACAGGTTCTGCTTCGGTAGCTGAGGATTCTCCAGTTCGGATCCCGGGCACAGACATACATACTGCTTATCAAACTTTGCTATAGCAGGTGTCCCACATGTAGAGTAGAGGAAGCTGGGCGCAGATGTTATCTCAGGGCCAATCTTCCTCAGCAAAAAGAGGAGGATTGGCAGGAGATGTTAGCTCAGGGCTAATCTTCCTCAAAAAAATAAGTAAATAAAATAAAATAAAGAATCTAGTCCTGTTAGATTAAGACTCCACTCCTGTGACTTTCTATTTTTATTTAATTTCAATTATCTCCTTAAAGGACCTAAAATAAAAAATAGTCACATTGGGGGTTAGGCCTTCAACATATGAATTTTACAGGGACACAATCCAGACCATAACAGATGTCCTGTATCAGATTAAAAAGTTCCCTTCTATAGCTAGGGGCTGGCCCTATGGTCCAGTGGTTAAGTTTGCATGCTCTGCCTAGGGTTTTGCCAGTTCGGATCCTGGGTGCGGTCCTAGCACTAGCTCATCAGGCCATGCTGAGTTGACATCCCACATAGCACAACCAGAAGGACCTACAGCTAGAATATACAACTATGTACTGGGAGGTTTTGGGGAGAAGAATAAAAACAACAAGAAAAAGAAGATTGGCAACAGATATTAGCTCAGGTGCCAATCTTAAAAACAAAAATTCCCTTCTATTTCTAATTAGCTTAAAATATTTATCATGAATAAGTTGAATTTTGTGAAATGCTTTTGGCATCCATTGAGATGATCATATGTTTTTTTCTTTCCTTTGTAGTATGTTAATATGGGAAATTACATAATTCATTTTCCAAATGTTAAACCCATCTTCCGTCTGCTGGGTCATGTTTTATATGCCTTTCACATATTGCTCTCAAGTTTTTGTTTACTATATGCATGTATTTATAATTTATATATTTTATATTTTATATATTGTGGAATTAAATTTGCTAAGATTTTGTTAGAGATTTATTTTCATGTCTATGATCATAAGAGATATTGATCTGTTGTTTTCTATGCTTGTGATGTCTTTGGTTTTAGATCAAGATACTGTTTACCTCGTGATGTGATTTGGAAAATGTTGCATCCTCTTCTGTTCTCTGAAAGAGTTTATGTAGAATTGATATTATTTTCTACTTAACTGTTTGATAGAATTCCCAATGATGCTGTCTTGGCCTGAAGTTTTATTTTGGGAAGGTTTTTAAACTTGAGTTTAATTTTTTCATTGGTAAGGGCTATTTGGGTTATCTGTTTCATGTTGTCACATCTTTCAAGAAATTTTTGGTTCATCCAAGTTATTGAATTTATTGGCGTAAGATTCTTCATAATACTTGATCCTTATGTTTTTTTTTAATTATGGTCATAATAGTTTATAACATTGTGAAATTTCTGTTGTACATTAGTATTTGTTGGTCATCATATATATGTGCCCCTTTACCCCTTATGCCCACCCCCCAGCTCCATCCTCCTATGGTAACCACTAATCTGTTCTCTTTGTCCATGTGTTTGTTTATCTTCCTCATTTGAGTGAAATCATACCATGTTTGTGTTTCTCTGTGTGGCTTAACATAATATCCTCAACGTCCATTCTTATTGTTAAAATGGGATGATTTTGTCATTTTTTATGGCTGACTAGTATTCTATTGTATATATACATTATATCTTCTTTATTCATTCATCAGTCAGTGGGCACTTGAGTTGCTTCCACATCTTGGCTACTGTGAATAATGCTGCAGTTAACATAAGGGTGCATGAATCTCTTTGAATTATTGATTTCAAGTTATTTGGATAAATACCCAGTAGTGGGATAGCTGGGTCATATGGAATTTCTATTTTTAACTTTTTAAAAAAATCTCCATACTCTTTTCCATAGTGGCTGCACCAGTTTGCATTTCCACCAGCAGTGTATGAGGGTTCTCTTTTCTCCACATCCTCTCCAGCATTTGTTGTTTTTTGTCTTAGTAATTATAGCCATTCTAACAGGTGTAAGGTGATATCTCCTAGTTCTGATTTGCATTTCCCTTATGATTAGTGATGTTGAACATCTTTTCATGGGCCTGTTGGCCATCTGTATATCTTCTTTGGAAAAATATCTGTTCATATCCTCTGCCCATTTTTTGATTGGGTTGTTTGTTTTTTTGTTGTTGAGTTGTATGAGTTCTTTATATATTTTGGAGATTAACCCCTTGTCAGATATATGATTTGCCAATATTTTGTCCCAATTGGTGTGTTGTCGTTTTGTTTTGTTCCTGGTTTCCTTTACCTAATGGAAACTCTTTAGTCTGATGAAGTCCCCTTTGTTTATTTTTTTCTTTTGTTTCCCTTGCCCAAGTAGACATGGTATTTGAAAAAATCCTTCTAAGGCCAATGTCAAAGAGTGTACTGACTATATTTCGTTCTAGGAGTTTTATGGTTTCACATCTTACCTTCAAGTCTGATCCATTTTGATTTAATTTTGGTGTATGGTGAACAAAAATGGTCTACTTTTATTCTTTTGCATGTGGTTGTCCAGATTTCCCAAAACCATTTATTGAAGAGACTTTCCTTTTTCCCTTGTATGTTCTTAGCTCCTTTGTTGAAGATTGGCTGTCTGTAGATGTGTAGTTTTATTTCTGGACTTTCAATTCTATTCCATTGATCTGTGTGTCTGTTTTTGTACCAGTATGACGCTGTTTTGATTGCAATAGCTTTGTAGTATATTTTGAAGTCAGAGATTGTGATGCCTCCAGCTTTGTTCTTTTTCCTCAGGATTGCTTTAGCTATTCAGGGTCTTTTGTTGCCCCATATGAATTTTAGGATTGTTTGTTCTCTTTCCATGAAGAATATCATTGGGATTCTGATTGGGATTGCATTGAATCTGTGGATTCCTTTAGGTAGTATGGACATTTTAACTATGTTTATTCTTCCAATCCATGTGCAGTAATATCTTTCAATTTCTTTATGTCATCATTGATTTCTTTTGATAATGTCTTATAGTTTTCATTGTATAGGTCTTTCAGCTGTTTGGTTAAATTTATTCCTAGATAGTTTATTCTTTTTGTTGTGATTGTGAATAGGATTGTATTAGTGAGTTCTCTTTCTGTTATTTTGTTATTAGTATATAGAAATGCAACTGATCTTTGTACGTTGATTTTGTACCCTGCACCTTTGTTGTAGTTGTCAATTATTTCTAATAGTTTGCTGATGGATTCTTTAGGGTTTTCTGTATATGAAATCATCCTCTCTGCAAACAGCAAGAGTTTCACTTTTTCCTTGCCAATTTGGGTACCATTTGCTTCTTTTTCTTGCCTAATTTCTCTGGCCAATAACTCCAGTACTATGTTGAGTGACAGTGGCAAGAGTGGACACCCTTGTCTTGTTCCTGTTCTCAGAGGGCTGGCTTTCAGTTTTTCGCCATTGAGTATGATGTTGGCTGTGGGTTTGTCATATATGGCGTTTATTATTTTGAGGTACTTTCCTTATATACCCATTTTATTGAGAGTTTTTATCATAAATGGCTGTTGGATCTTGTCAGATGCCTTCTCTGCATCTATTGAGATGGTCATGTGGTTTTTATTCCTCATTTTGTTAATGTGGTGTATGACGTTGATTGATTTGTGAGTGTTGAACCATCTCTGTTTCCCTGGTATAAATCATTGTGTGTGATCCTTTCAATGTATTGCTGTATTCAGTTTGCCAATATTTTGTTGAGGATTTTTGCATCTATGTTCATCAGCGATGTTGGCCTATAATTTTCCTTCTTTATGTTGTCATTGTCTGGCTTTGGGATCAGGGTGATGTTGGCCTCATAGAATGTATTAGGAAGTGTTCCATTTTCTTCAATTTTTTGGAACAGTTTGAGAAGGATAGGTATTAAATCTTCTTTGAATGTTTGGGTAGAATTCTCCAGAGAAGCCATCTAGTCCTGGACTTCTATTTTTGGGGGGAGTTTTTGATTGCTATTTCAATCTCTTTACTTGTGATTGCTCTATTCAGATTCTCTATTTCTTATTGATTCAGTTTTGCGAGGTTGTGTGAGTCTAAGAATCTCCATTTCTTCTAGATTGTCTAAATTTGTTGGTATATAGTTTTTCGCAGTATTCTTTTATAATCCTTTGTATTCTGTGGTATCTATTGTAATTTCTCCTGTTTCAGTTCTAATTTTATTCATTTGAGCCTTCTCTCTTTTTTCTTTTCTTTTTTTTGTTGAGGAAGATTAGCCCTGAACTAACATCTGCTGCCATTAGTCCTCTTTTTGCTGAGGAAGACTGGCCCTGAGCCAACATCTGTGCTCATCTTCCTCTACTTTATATGTGGGATGCCTACCACAGCATGGCTTGCCAGGTGGTGCCATGTCTGCACCTGGGATCCAAACCTGGTGAACCCTGGGCCACCGAAGTGGAACATGAGAACATAACTGCTGCACCACTGGGCCAGCCACTCTCTTTTTTCCTTAATGAATCTGGCTAAGGATTTGTCAATTTTGTTTGTCTTCGCAAAGAAACAGCTCTTAGTTTCATTGATCCTTTCTCCTGCCCTTTTGGTTTCAATTTCATTTATTTCTGCTCTAATTTTTATTATTTACTTCCTTCTGCTGTCTTTGGGCTTTGTTTGTTCTTTATGAGGTTCTTATAGGTGTAGTTTAAGATTACTTATTTGTGATTTTTCTTGGTTGTTAAGGTGAGCCTGTATTGCTATGAATTTCCCTCTTAGAACCACTTATGCTGCATCTCATATGAGTTGGTATGGTGTATTTTCATTTCTGTTTGTCTCCAGATATTTTTTTGATTTCTCGTTTAATTTCTTCAGTGATCCATTGCTTGTTCAGTAGCATATTGTTTAGTCTCCACATATTTGTCACTTTCTCACCTTTTTTCTTATAGTTGATTTCAAGTTTCATAACATGTGATTGAAAAGCATGACTTACATATTCTTAAATTTATTGAGCCTTGCCGTATTTCCCAACATATGATCTATCTTTGAGAATATTCCATGTGCACTTGAGAAGACTGTATTCCTCTGTTTTGGAATGGAGTGTTCTATATATATCTGTTAAGTCCATCTGGTCTAGTTTTTTGTTTAAATCCACTATTTCCTTGTTGACTTTCTGTCTGGATGAGTTATCCATTGATGTAAGTGGGATGTTAAGGTCCCCTACTATTATTGTGTTGCTGTTAATATCTCCTTTTAGGTATGTTAATAGTTGCTTTATGTACTTTGGTGCTCCTGTGTTGGGTGCATATATATTTATAAGTATTATGTGCTCTTGGTGGAGTGTCCCTTTTATCCTTATATACTGCCCCTGTTTGTCTCCCATTGCCTTTTTTATTGTGAAATATAGTTATTCTGATATAAGTATGGCAATACCTGCTCTATTTTCTTTGCCATTAGCTTGGAGTATCATCTTCCATCCATCCCTTCACTTTGAGCTTGTGTTTGTCTTTAGAGCCGTGATGTGTTTCCTGGAGGCAGCATATTGATAGGTCTTGTTTTTTAATCCATCCAGCCACTCTGCATCTTTTTTTTTTTGAGGAAGATTAGTCCTGAACTAACATTTGCTGCCAATCTTCCTCTTTTTTTGCTGAGGAACACTGGCCCTGAGCCAACATCCGTGCCCATCTTCCTCTACTTTATATGTGGGATGCTTGCCGCAGCATGGCTTGACAAGTGGTGTGTAGGTACGCACCTGGGATCTGAACCAGTGAGCTCCAGGGCGCTGAAGTGGAACATGTGAACTTAACAGCTGTGCAACTGGGCCGGCCCCACGCTGCATCCTGTGATTGGAGCATTCAATCCATTTACATTTAGAGTGCTTATGTATATATTATGGCTTAATCCTGCCATATTATCTCTTGTTTTCCAGCTGTTCTGTGTTTCCCTTGTTTCTCATCCCCTGTATTTTGGACTGCCTCTTCAGTTTGGTGGTTCTCTCTGATGGTTTTCTCATTGTTTATCATTTGTGTTTCTGTTCTGAATTTTTGTTTAGTGGTTACTGTGAGGTTTGTATGAAAGATCTTGTAGATGAGACAGTCTATTTTCTGATAGCCTCTCATCTCCTTAGTCTAAGCAAGTTCCATCCCTTTCCTGTTATCCATCTAAGTTATTGTTGTCATAACTTATTCCATGTTGTGTTGTGAGTTTGTGGCTCAAATGAAGTGATTATAGTTAATCTTGATGTTTTCCTTCATATCTTTAATGTTATAAGTATTTGTTATCTAAGCTGTTTTTATAAAGAGGTGTAATTTTCTGATTTTGTCTGCCTGTTTATGTCCTTGCTCAACGCTGTGTAAACCATTTCTTTTTTTTTTCAAATATGAAGGCTTTCTGATCATTTCTTGTGTGTGTGTTGGGGGAGTCTTGTGGCAATGAACTCCCTCGGCTTTTGTTTATCTGGGACAGTTTTCATTTCTCCATCATATCTGAAGGATATTTTCACTGGATAGCATATTCTTGGCTGAAAGTTTTTGTCTTTCAGAAATTTGAACTTATTTCCTAGACTGTAAGTTTTTGGCTGAGAATTCTGCTGAGAGCCTGATAGGGGTTCCTTTCTAGCTTATTTTCTTCTCCCTTGTTTCCCTTAATATATATATATATATATATATATATATTTTTTTTTTTTTTTTGTCATTGACTTTTGCCAGTCATATGTTTTGGAAAAGGTCTTTTTCATTGATGTAATTAGGAGTTCTATTTACTTCGTTTACTTGTAATTCCAGCTTCTTCCCCAGGTTTGGGAAGTTCTCATCTATTGTTTCTTTGAACAAGCTCTCTGCTCCTTTCTCCCCGCTTCTTCCCTCTGGAATAGCTATCAGCCTTATGTTGCATTTCCTAATTGAGTTAGATATTTCTTGGAGAAATTCTTCATTTCTTTTTAGTCTTGGTTCTCTCTCTTCCTCCATCTGAAGCATTTCTCTATTTCTGTCCTCTTAATTGCTAATTCTGCCTTCCATCAATTAGCTCTGTTATTTAGGCACTCCAGATTTTCCTTTATCTCTTTCATTGTGTTTTTCATCTCCAACATTTCTGATTTTTTTATTGTTTAAATCTCTTTTGTGAAGAATTCCCTCTGTTCATAAATTTTATTCATGATTTCATTGAACTGTCTTTCTGAGCTTTCTTGCAACTGATTGAGTTTCTTTATGATATCTGTTTTGAATTCACCATCATTTATATTGTAAATTTCTTTGCCTTCAGGATTGAATTCTGGGCATTTGTCATTTTCCTTCTGGCATGGAGTGTTAATATATCTCTTCATAGTATTCAATGAGGTCAATTTGTCCCTTTGCATAGTGCTAGTATCTGGTTGCAGTTTCAGCCTGCCACCACTGGGGAGAGGGCAGGAGCTATGTATTCTGAACTTGCCATGATCCTTGGTAGCTGTGCCTGTCCAAGCTTGGTCCACTCCTTGGGACCATAGCAGTGCTGTGGGCTCTCCCACCGGATGGGAAAGTCATCACACAGGCACCAGTGGCTGCTGTTGCCTGCTCTGACAGTCCCAACATGACACAGTCCCACCTTTGGGGCCACCGCAGTACTATGGGCATTCGTATCAGCCAGGAAATACTTTGCTCAGATGCATAGATCTGTCTCCACTACTTCCTAGGTTGCACCTGCCGTTGTGCTTGATGGCTGGACCTCCCCACAGGGTCCTAGCCTGGGACATTCCCTGGGACCATGGTGGCAATATAGGTTCTCCCACTGGACTGGAACGCAATCATACGGGGACTCAGGGCTGCTGTCACCTGTTCCTGCATTCGCGCTGAGGTGCATTCCCACCTTCAGGACTGCAGTGGTACTATGGGTGCTTGCATCATCTGGGAGAGCAGTTGCATGCGTGCACAGGGCTGCCAGGGGGCTGGAGTACTCACCTGGCACCACCACCTCCCCAGTGGTAGTCTATCCACATTCAGATGTATAGCTGTGTGGGTCTCTCAAGCATCCTATTTTGCTGTGTGGTTATCCTCCATTGATCGATGAATGCCCATTTATTTGTAGTTTGAAGGGGGAGAGATAAAGAGAACAGCTCACTCCACCATGTTGCTGACACCACCCCTCCTTAATATGAGTGATGTACTCTCTTTTATTCACTCCTAACATTCGTAATTTGTGTCATTTCTCTCTTTTTTTTGATCAGTCTGTCTGGTGGTTTACCAATTTTATTGATTCTTTCAAAGAACCTGTTTTTGGTTTCATTGATTTCCTCTATTTTTTGTACATCTTCTATTTCATAGATGTGTACTTTTACCTTTATTATTTCCTTCCTCTGTTTATTCTGGGTTTAATTTCCCCTCTTTTTGTTTTTTGGTTTATAGTTCCTCAAGGTGAAAGTTTAAGGAAGATGATTTAAGACTTTCCTTTTTTTCTAGTACAGACATTTAATTCTATAAACTTCCTTCTAAGCAGGAATATTTTTCTTGGGCTTAGATTTATAAATTGATGGTTTTAGAGTTTTTTGTTGTTGTTTTGTTTCAGTGCTTTAAAGTGTCTGCCATTGTCTTCTGTCTTCCAGGTTCTGATGAGAAGTTGGCCATAATTCTTGTTTTTGTTCTTTTCTAGATAATATGTCTTTCTTTCTTCTGGCTGCTTTCACTAAGACATGACCCTCTGAAGTCTCTTCTGGTGTCCCCAGTATTCTTTGACATCTCTCCATTCAAAATGGTGGAAATATTTTTCCCCAATACTATAAGGTTTCAGAAGTGTTTATTCTACTGTTTTCTAGCGATTCCTTTCCTAGACTCAAATGATTTCTACTCACATGAGGCAGATCAATAGCTACCTAATTCCTGGAGTGGACCTCTATGCAGATTTTGAGAGCTGTCTTTATCTGTGCAGTGTCTGTATTCTTGGTATTCATTTCCACCAATTCAATCCGCTTTGGCCTCTGTAAAGTCCAGTCTCTTTCTTCTCAACTCAGTGAGACAGCCAAGGTCTGTTGGGCTTCTTCCTTCTAAGCTACCTCTAGGAAACTGCCTTCAAGCAAAAAACTGGGGTAATCGTATGGCTCATCTTTCTTGTTTCTCTTCCCTCAAAAGTCATAGTCCAGTGTACCTGTTGTTCAGTGTCTGAAAGCAGTGTTTTCATGTATTCTGGTTTTCTTATTTAAGGTGGGATTATAAGTCTGGTTTCTGTTACTTCATCTTTATTGGAGTGGAAGCCTACAGTTTCTTTTGAACAAAAATGTCCAGTGCCAGGATACAAAATATAAGCTTGGATTCCAGTGAATATGCTGATGTCTTATATACTTCCATCTGTTTCTATATTATTTATTCTGTTACAAGTATCTACCTGGTGTATTTATTTATTTATTTGTGAGCTACCCATACCACAACAATTTAAACATTGTATTCATTTTTAATGAATATATATTTCAATTATAGTTAGTTCTAAACTTACATAATTGGCATGTCTCAAACTTAGTATAAATTTCTAATATTCCTTAGGATGTGTTTGTTTGTTTTTAAATATTGGTAAGGTAACTAGAACCCCAAGTCGTCTGCTGTGGAAATCCAAAATCCTAGAGGTGGGGTGAAAGAGGTGTTTCATATTGTCGGTATTGTTTTCTGTGAGCTCTTGTTTTTATTGAATAAATTCAGTTTAGAGATCCTCTTGTCATCTTGTGCTTCCTAAATTTACTGTCTAATGTGTTGACACAGATGTGAAAATCAGCTCCATTTACAAAATCCATTCACAAAAGGAGATTACATTTTATTCGCTATCTGGGTTTGGAGAGACAGCATTGCAGTGTAGTAATACAAACAATTTCACATAAAATATGAGACATCCCTGTGTTTAAAAGTCTTTTTGTTACCCCAACATTGGATTTTTATTTTACTACTTTCTTCAGTCCCATGCCCTGTCTTTGCCTGACTTAGTCTTGCTGATGTCTTTTTTTTCTCTAACTCTCTCTTTTCTGTCTCAGCTCTCTTTTCTCTACCCACTGACCTTTAAAATTTTGATCATTTCTAGTGCAAACAACTTTAGCCATCTCTTTGACTGTATTGTAACCTACTGTACTAGACACGCTGCTCTGCTTTTACACCAAGGGAATCATCAATGATTTTTTCCTAAATTCTGGTGCCCACTCTTAAGATAATGAATTTTTCACACCACTACATTTGTAAAATGACTCTCTATATTTTTGCATTTGTATTTCTATTTTAATTTTAAAAAGTTGAGGATGTGTATTATTCCTAGGAGATTTGATGGCTGTGGTGGCACTCCAGATGCTGCTGCCGTAATCACAGTCTTGATCAAGAGTAATGACAAATTGCCAATGTATAAGTTTTATAAGAAAAAAATAATCATGTGAAGAGCCATATGGACAATATCTGCAATACATAACCAATTGCAGTATAAAGTTTCCAATTCAAGTCTTCCAATATAAAGTGCATAATTCATTTATGCCCATGGATTTCATTGAGGATTGTGTACATTTTTTACTTGACTATTAATAGAATTAATTAGTTACTAAATAGTCATTAAATAAAATCTTTTTATGGAAATGAAAATGAGTTGTATGCATGAATAGATTAAATTTTATGTCATTGATCATGTTTCAAATTTGGGGCCCTCTTTTCATAAGAGAGTATGTTTGCTTTTATGTTATTGCTTACTGTTTCTTTAAAATTGTGTAAATGTTCTTATATTTTTCTTTGATTATATGTATGTTGTATTATCGACTGCTGGTGAGAATAAATAAAGACAATTTGGAAAATAACAGTACTGCTTTTTACCCAGTAGTATGACTCTTTTATTGATTTGTACTCCCAAAAGAATTACTTGTATGTCATCATTTGTAAATCACAAATAGTCAAAAGAAATATTGGTTTAGTACCTGTTTCCAAGGATAGTAATATCTAGTTGAGGTCATGGAATATTCACCTGTAAACTTACTTGTAAAGAATGTTTGCAAATGAGTTCAAATGTAATAATCTAATTAAATTTCTTAAATGAAGCAGACTCTAAGGGAGCAATCAGAATGAAGCAATGTTAATCAGGAAGACATCATGAAGTGAGTTTGGAGTAAGTGCGAAATGCAAGGAAAATGGTATTTCAGAACATGTATAACAGGTAGGGAAAAATGTAACGTTCTGAGACATAAAGTACCATAAGAACATAGTACAAGCAAAGCAGAGCCCTTTTCTGTTGGGCTTATACTTATTCTTTTACACCTCGTAACTGTTAAAAATGTAGGTTTGGAGTCAAACAAATATTGCTTCATTTCTGCTCCACCACAGACTAGTTATGTGTCCTTGAGTAATCTTCATTTTTTTCTCATCTTTCAAAATGGGGACAAAATTAACCTACGTTCAGGGTAAAATGAAATGATACCTATAAAGTCTTTTGCACAGAGCAGGGCGAATAGTAACTATTAAGTTAATTACATTGTAGCTCTTAGTATGTGTTACAAACAGTACTTAGCACATTTTACAATGCTTATTTGTCACTCTGGTAGGCTATAGTAATCCTTTGATGGGACAGCTTTTATATCAGGTACTATAGTGATAAATATTATAGGTGTGCAATCAATTTTTACAGAACAAATAATCGTTTGGCCAAAGTAGAGAAACCTTTTGGAGAAGGAACTGGTTGGAATCAGAGAAATGACAATTGCAGGAGAATCTTAAAGGCTGAGGAGTATAGATTGGATAGAATTATATTCAGCAATGGACTTATATTTGGGGAACATCACTGTCAGCAGTGGTTTAAGGTTATCTGAGACTACTTTGAAAATTGTATGATGCCTAGAAAGAGGAAAGGATGCTTTTTAGTTGAGTTCTAATACTAGTCTTAGATAATAACAGACATTAAGCATGGGCAAAAAGAAAAGCAATGAGAAGAAAGAAGTTGTAGAGAAGGAGAAGAGAGTTTCTTTTCATATTCTTGGAATTATATTTGCTTGTTAGATTTTAGTGAAAATAGTGTTGATCCATATATTAGGATATTTTTCTGGTAAGGTAATGTAATATGGCAAATGTTTCTGCTTTTACCTTGGGTATTATATTCTTGCTTTTTTAAATCAGTTTTACAAATTATACCTGAAGAAAATCTAGATGTGGTATTTAGTTAATGAATAGCTGATTTTGTTTTTGATTAGTTTTGAGAAGTTTTGAATTCAAGTTGAACTTTTTAAAATTGGTTTTTCTTTTTTGAAGTGAAGACAGACATTTTTGGTTATAAGACCAAATTGGCACCAAGTAATAGCATGGCACCAAGCTAAACAAATGCCTTGTGATTATTCCTTAATTGATAGTAGAATGGATTATTATTCTATTAACTTGCTTGTGTCCTTGTACATGTTTCTTTCAGAATTTTCTAGTATGTTTCTGTCTCTCACTGATTTCCTCCTGAAAGCAGAATGTCATTTAAAAAATAACTCAAACTCAAATTCATATGGAGCCCATGTAGGTAAAATAGATGAATGAAGTGTAAAAGTGATCTCTGGTAACTAATACACGGCCTCCATGATGGTGAAAAAGTGGGGAGTCATGAGGACTCTCCAGAAAACTGGAGAATATATGCTCTATTTAAGGACCTCAGCCAGTTTCTGCTATGAGGGTATGTTGACCCAGCATTGCCAAATCTTCCTATTATATAGAGAAGTTAAAAATCTGGATGTACGTGTGTGTAATTTTCTGGCTCTTAAAGTTTGGCAAATAATTTTTTTAAAACACTGTATGGACCAACACTGTTTGGCATATCAACTACCAATGAACAAATTACCTTAGGATCTCTCATTTAAAGTTTTGTCTTTTTTTTTGAGGAAGATTAGCCCTGAGCTAACACCTGCTACCAATCCTCCTATTTTTGCTGAGGAAGACTGGCCCTGAGCTAACATCCGTGCCCATCTTCCTCTACTTTGTATGTGGGATGCCTCCCACAGCGTGGCTTGCCAAGCGGTGCCATGTCTGCACCCGGGATCTGAACCGGTGAACCCTGGGCTGCCGAAGCGGAGCGTGGGAACTTAACCACTGTGCCACCAGGCCAGCCCCTAAAATGTTGTGTTTAAAAATAAGAATTTCCATCTATTAATCGTTGGGGCATAGTTTTTTTCATGCAAAGTGATATGTAAAACATTCTTTGATTCTCAACTTTTAAACCCATGCGAATATAAACCAGGCCCAACGTTGATAGGTTGGCTGACAAAAGGCTTGTTAGAGACCATCTCTCTCTCTCCCTTCAATGTCTCTAAGTCCATTTCCTTTCTTGTGTTTCTACCTGATGTGTTGTACTGTCCTTATTCCTCAAAAGCAGTTAATTAACAAATCCAGTTAATTTTACCTCCTTGATAGTTTTCATATCTGTTCATATTGACATCCATCTCCACTAGTTGACATCCATCTCCACATCCATCTCAACTACTTTAGTTGAGTCCAACATCATCTTTCATCTGATTACTGCCACTACTTCCTAACTGGTATCTTTGCTTATACTCTTTGCAAATCCATTGTTCACCCTTGAGACAGAGGAATGACTTGAGTATAAAGTAAATAACAGCCCTATTTCAGAGCTTTTGAGGATTCTTCATTAACCTCAGAATAAAATCTAATCACCTTAATATGACCTGCAAGGCCCCTTATTATCTGGTCTTTGGTTTTATGTCTAACTTCATCTCTTGCCATTTCTCTTCATATTCCATGCTACAGCCAGATTGAATTCCTTCAACATTTATGTTTTGTCTTGTTTATAGGCCTTTATGAATGTGGTCGTCCAGCCCAAGCCTCTTCCCCTTACCTTTTCCGCAGCAAGTTGGTGTGTGAAGAAGATAGGTAAATCATAAAAAATTTCAGGTCTACTCTAATTGCATTAAGCACATGGCTGTCCCAGTTGCCCTTTCAAAAACCTGAAGCTTAGTCAACTTTTTAAGAATGCAGAATTAGCAGCTTTTACATGATGTGTCCTTGTATTCTGGGTTTTTTTCAAGGCAAAAGCTCAGTGATTTGAGTTATCCAAGGTAGGAAAAGCTCTGACATTACAAAGGTATATCGTAATTTCTCTGAGTCAGCAAAGTATCTTGGTTTCTCTCTCTTTGTGTATATCTCTCTATCTCTGTCCCTGTCTTTTTCTCACATACACATACACAACACACATACACCCCACCTACAAGACATACATGTGAAACAAAATATATTAATGAGAGTTTTATTAGAAGCAATAATCATAGCTCAAACCAACATTTGGAGAGAGTGCTCAATATATAGATTTGATATTCTTAAACATGGGATAACATTTTCAAAGGAAATAAACTTCTCATAAATCTTTGAAATACAAGATCATTCAAAATCTTTGACATTAAGATCAAGGTTAGCCCTTTGCAAAATTATTGAAATGAGTGAATGAATGAAAGAGTTTTGTGTGTATGTGTGTGTGTGTGTGTGTGCTTTCTCTCTCTTTCATTGCCCTTCTCTTACCTTCCTGTTTCAATATCCCTTTCAAAAAAGTGCCACATACAATGGCATTCTATATGTCCTACAGAGTACAGTGGGATCATTATCTTGTGTGTCCTCTGCTTTGTCCTTGTATTAATACAGC
Source organism: Equus przewalskii (assembly GCF_037783145.1). Taxonomy (NCBI): domain Eukaryota; kingdom Metazoa; phylum Chordata; class Mammalia; order Perissodactyla; family Equidae; genus Equus; species Equus przewalskii. The sequence goes on from NC_091848.1 coordinate 16,146,538, forward strand.
CAGTGGTCAAATGGACTATTTTGGTAGTCATATCACACTAACCATGAACTTAGAAACAACTAACCCTGTTAGATGATCTGACTGATGTTAAGCTCTCATTTACTTTATTAAAAATGCTTAAACAATGCCAGTACCATTGGAATCAGTGTGCAGCCTCCCATGAGGAAGACACATCATTTATGTACATAAATTCTGGTTATACTTAATAAAGTTAAGTTTTTATAGTCATAACTCATATTCTGTCATTTCAGTGTAATTTTGGCTTAATTCACACACAAAATAACCTTTATAAAAGCAGAGATCAATGATGGTCACCTAATGAAGTACCCTAAAATTTTCCTCTATATCTTTTATCCAACCGCCCTTTTTTAAGCTTTCCTGTAAGTAAGATATGGAATAGGTTAGTTTAAGTTTGAAAACAGAACCTAAAACAGGATGACAACAATGGAGTGACATGAAGAATAACTGCTTAGTACTAGATGGATGAATTGAAAACAGATGAAAGATAAGTTCTATCTCATGGGATTTTGCTGCCTGCTGGAACTAATCGCATTAACTTTAACCCACCTGAGGCTTTATACTGCCTATTCAGCTCATCTGTGGGAAAATGTCTTTTTCCTTATTTATGACTTTATGACTCTCTTGTTGCCAGGTCATTGCCAACTTGTGCTTAAATATAATAATATAGTTATGTGTCTTATTATTTTAGTCATCATAACATTTGATTCCATAGCATTATTTTGCTTTTTCCTGTTTTTAAAGTTCAATTTGTGAACTGAGTAGAACAAGTACCATAGGTACTTCATTCTCTCTCTCTCTTTTTTTTATTGAGGTGTAATTGATATAACATTATATTAGTTTCAGGTGCACAATGTAATGACTTGATATTCTATATATTGCAAAATGGTCACCACAATAAGTCTAGTTAACATCCGTCACTATGAATAGTTACAAAATTTTTTTCCTTGTGATGAGAACTTTCAATATCCACTCTCTTAGCTACTTTTCGAATATGTAATATAATATTATTTACTATAGTTACCATGCTGTACATTACATCCCCATGGCTTATTCATTTTATAACTGGAAATTTGTATCTTTTAACCCCCTGCACCCATTTCACCCACCCCGACCTCAGGCAACCACCAATCTTGAGTTTTGTTTGTTTGTTTTAGATTCCACGTATAAGTGAGGTCATACAGTATTTGTTTTTCTCTGTCTGACTCATTTCACTTAGCATAATGCCCTCAATCCATGTTCTTGTAAATGACAAGATTTCATTCTTTTTTATGGTTGAAAAATATTCCATTGTATATACATATATATCACATCTTCTTTATTCATTCTTCTATCTATCGATGGACATTTAGGTTGTTTCCACTTCTTGACTATTATAAATGATGCTGCAGTGAACATGGAGGAGCATCTATCTTTTCAAATTAGTGTTTTTGTTTTTTTTGCATAAATACCCAGAAGTGGAATTGCTAGATCATATGACAGTTCTCTTTGTAATTTTTTGAGGAACCTTTACAGTGTTTTCCATAGCTGTGCCAGTTTACATTCCCACCAATAGTGCACCAGTGTGCGCTTTTCTCCACATCCTCACCAACACTTGTTATTTCTTGTCTTTTTGATAATAGCCATTCTACCAGGTGTGAGGTGATATCTCATTGTGGTTTTGATTTGCGTTTCCCTGACAATTAGTAATGTTGAGCATCTTTTCATGTATATGTTGGCCATCTGTATGTCTTCTTTGTAAAAATGTCTATTCAGACATTCAGAAAAATGTCTATTTAAACAATGATCTTAAGAAAAAATTGCAAATCAAAAAGAATTTATTTCTAGGAACATGATTGATTTCTTTATTTCGTCCCTTCTTTTGTTCATGTCTGTGTCTGTCTCTTTTGAATTAACAAAAGCTCCTTGAAATATGATCTGCTTCTTTATGATTTTTCCCAATGTTACATAATTGATATCATCATATGTTAAAAGTTTTACTGAAGTATGATTTAGCTACATTAAAATATGATTGTCACTACCTCATCATTTAATGACAAATATATCAGATGACATCAGTAATACAATTCTTTTCTATCTTTGGTGTATCAAAGCACACTTAGACAATGATAAAATGACAATATTTTTATGGCACATTGGAGAAAATGGATGAAGGAAGTTAATTTAAATTGGAAGTAAGCAGATGGGGGTGGGAGGGGATGTTCAGCCTGCCTAGCCTTGTAAGGCTTTCTGAGGGCTGAAGGGACTGTCAAAGCATACTGTTCCACAGACAAGGTAGGAAGCTCTGTGAGTTGAAATAATGTCTTGGTAGTTGTATACATGGAATATCTTCAGATGAAAATGAAAAGTTCAGTCAGTCTTTAGAGAGTTTGTCTTTATGATTAATCACAACTGAGTTTTTCTTTCAAATGAAGTTTCTAGAACATGGTAGACAATCAGTAAATTTTGAGAAGCCTAAAATTATATATTCAAATGATTGGATACATTTTTAATTTTTATCCAGATGTCTGGCATCTTTTAACATAGCCACTATTTGCCACTTCTGTAATTAAAAACAAATAAAACCCTGAATAGTAATAGCAGCTACCATTCGGGGCACCCACTATGTAGCAGGCCCTCATGAGCTCGTTTAATCCTCATAAAATCCCTGAAAAATAATCCTGATTGTTATCCTCATTTTATACAAGAGGAGTCTGAGTTTCATAAATTTTGAGTAAGTGATCAGAAAAATGACTTAAGTAGTAAGTGGTAAGTAGTCAAAGTAGGATTTGAATAGGCTGATCTGATTCCAAAGCCTGAAATAAATGTGTTTGTTGTGTCTATAAGGGGGATTACTGACCTGTAGTATTTGCTGAATAATTGACTTTTAGATTCCCAGTTATAAGCTTTTAGGAGCTTCCCTCTCTCTCATCATCTACCATTTCTGGCTTATACTTCTCTGCATTCACCTCCAGCTCTTGTTTCATCATCCTCTGTGCCAGTGGTGACATTTTCCAGACAGTCTAGGGCATGCTGGCTGTGCTAGTAGACTAGCATTCCTACGGAGATACTGAATCCTGGCCTTGACCTCGTTAGCATTTGGAGCCTAGAACACCTGCTTTCAAATCCTAGTTTTGCTGCTTAGTAGCCATGTGACTTTGGACAAGCTATATAATCTCTCTGTGGCACAGTTTCTTTGTCATTATATAATGAGAGGGATAATAGCACCTATATTATATAGGATTGCTTTGAATATTAAATGATGCAATAAATGTATAACACTTGATATATTGCCTGACATATGGTAATTAATCAATATTTATTAACTATTATTATTTGTGATATCTAGATCATGATCACTTTTATAACTTTTCTATAGAAAACATATTAGAGAGGAAGTAAGTCTTTTAGTAACTTGAATTTTTAAATAGCTAGCTAGTGCTTACCAATTTCATTTTGTAACACTGAAATTTTTGTTAGTGATTTATCACTGAAATAATTGAGAGCCATTACAATTACTAACATTTTCTGTTCAGAATTTTGAATGTGTTGTGATATATTACATAATGGAGTGTGGAGTGAAAGAAGGGAGTTGTCATGATGCTTAAGGGTACTTGTACTTATTTAATAATAATTTTGTTCTGTTTCATTTTCTGACGTAGGGAAGTATTTGGATTTCTAGAAAAGAGGTAGAGAATTGGGGCACATCTGAGTGATAGAAAAGCTCTTTTATTTTTATTCTTAAAATGTAATTAAGTTTTTAATTGTCAAAATTTGATTGTTTTGTCAAAGCTATATCAATTGCCAAGGAAATATAATGACAGAAAACTTAGGAGTAGGTTTTCCTAGTTGGTAGATTCTAAAGAATCTGTCCTAATGGAGGGATGAATTTGCATGAATAGCATAAAACAATAAAAACAGCTATCACATTTTCTTGAAATTATATTCAAATATAGGTGGTTCTGATGTTCTGGCATTTCAGAGGGTGTATCTAAAAAAATTCCACCTGGCCTCAGTCCCCTTCTTACTTTCTATTTCATATTGAAAATAAGATGCATCACTTCTCAAAATGACAAACTAGACCTGGGATTTGTCAAGTTATGCCCCAGGCCAAATCTGGCCTTCCAGCTTTTTTGATAAATAAAGTTTTATTGGAACACACACAACCATGTTTATTTGTTTACACATTGTCTGTGGCTGCTTCACATTGCAGTAGCAAAGCTGAATAATGTAATACAGACCATATGGCCAGCCAAGTCAAAAATATTTACTATCTGGATCTCTATAGAAAATAGTTTGCCAGTCCCTGAAGTAGACAGATCTAAATCCACAAAGGAGACTTTATTTCAACTTGATGTTTCATACTTTCTCTGCAGGGAAGATTTCTGTCCCTGCTAGATTTTACTCAAAGCATCAACAGTATTAATTAAAAGTGGCTACTGTTTCATGTATGTTATTTAGGTTATAAACTCCCATAGCATGCTTATCATGCTACAATGTAGGAATATCCTTATAGAAAATATAAAATATTGCAAACATAGAAAATAAGATATGTGACTATTAAAGTATTGAAAGGGACAACTGACTTGTCTCTTGTATGATCATGTTATTTTGTGAAACTGTTAACTCATTTGTTGAAGCAATTTATTGATGTAAAGTACATTGACTTACATAGTTCGTATGACTTGAAAAGAAGAGAAAATTATGGATATTAAAAGGCATTTAAACAAACAAGCTATCATGAACATCATCTAGTCAGTTCCCATTAGAGTCATTAAAAAGAAACCTATTTATTAATGTTTGAGTATATTTGGCCTTGTGTTTGTATGCATGGTGTGTTTCTCCTCAGCATTCTTCACCACTTTTCATCACATTTTCTTTCACGTTTGCTCATTTAATTCTAGTCTTTTTAGTCATCATTTCCATGACTCTCTGCATATTTTTTGGATTCTTTTAGTTGTCTCTTAGTTTGGAGTCCAGAGTTGAGATCAGCACTCAAGTAAAGCTCTCATCAGTGCAAGAGTGATAGTGGGATTACCCTCTGACCCCTGTAATCTTGTGAAGAGGCATTGTGCATCATCATTATCATCAGCAAATAAAATCCATGTAAAGGCCACCTCCCTAAAGTCTCTTTCTCTTTTTAAAAGTAAATTTGAATAAACATTGGGGGTGGAATTTGCTAGGAGCAGAATCTACTGAGAGTTAGTTCTCTGTAAGGATTTCGGAACTTCGTGTAGTTAAATTTGCAGGTAACTATAGTTTACCTGCTCTGGGGAGATGATACTGGTTATTTAAAAATCAGAGATGAAAGAAGAAACCCCAAAGCAAGATGATTTATTTACTTTTGGTAAACTTGATTCTGTTTTGTAACCTTTGAAACGTGGGTTTTATGAGCGATACTATTAAAATTTATATTCCCTCTAGAGTGTGTTGTTAATCATTATTGCTCTGCTGGGCCTCAGGATTACCTGTCTACATTGTAATGCAACTTTCCTTAATATTTACAATTGAAATACCAGTGGGTCTTAAGATATCTCATATATTTCTATGAATGAAATGAGACTCATAAGAAATAAGAGCTTGCCTCCAGCAATAAACTTCAGAATATTAAATTCTTCTTAAAAATTTGTAGAACTTTGTAAACTAATGGTGATTTTATACTTCTGAAATAAAATATCTGACCCTAATGGTTGTACTTTAATGCTCTAAAAGGTAGATAAAATCATTATCTAAGGATAGAGTACAAATACTAACAGTAAACAATAGGTACTTCATTTATAATTTATTTCAATGCACCACTTATTTGTTAGTCTTCTACTTTGCTAAAGTCCCTGTCCTGACTGTAGGGGGTGTAGAGAGGATGTCAGGTCCTTGTCTTTGGATGAGGAGGATTGAAGACAGACGTGAGCACCAATAACTTTTTAGAGTGTGCAGATCCATTACTATGACCTTTGAAGCTCCCATCTTTTGCCAAGTGGAAAAGATACCAGAAATGGAACCTGGAGCCCCAGATGAAGTTCAGGAAAACATATTACATTTTTTTGGAACCTTTCTTGGTCTTATTAACTAGTAATAGTTGTCAGGAACTGTGTTAAGAGCAGGGCTTGAGGAGTGGGATGGTATCCTATGCAAAGCAGTAAGTGATCCAGAGAGTCAGAGATGACCCTAAACCAAACTCACCCATGAGATTTTCAGCTCTGCCAAGTTCTTAGTAGTATTGAGAGGTCACTCTTATTAATATTTTGAGTAGAAAAGTAAAGTTGGGTATAGAGTTTGCCTAAATTTGGGAGTAGTAGGGACAAAGACCCTTTTTTGGAGGCACTGTCCCACCTGAATCAAATTCAATCATTTATTGAGTTCTGTTGTGATTCAAAGAGTAAAAGACAATGTTGTTCTCAGGAGTTCATAGAATAATGAGTGACACAAAAATGTACACTGAAGTTTCCCAAACTACACTGAGGGACAATTGGCTTGAGCACCTGTTTCACACCCTGATCGAATTTGGAGGAGGGAATGTTCTCAGAATTTCTGCCCTTGTTTTCTAGCACTCTGTTCTTTCTTCATTGAATCCACTTAGTTTCAGCCTTTACACTCACTGGTCCTGCATATCCCTTACTGGCTTTTGCAAGAATTCCATCATATTATGCATGCCATGCCACTTATAATTAGTAAATTAATTGAAGATGTGGTGGGTTTTGGGGGACAAGATCACATCATGGAGCCCTTCACCAGCCCCACTTTCTGTCCTTCTGTTTGATCATCTCTCCTGGCTCCCCAAAACTAAAACTCATCATACATGATGCTCGCTTCTCTATCTGACAAATCCCATCTGCCAAGGGTAGTCTAGTTTCCCCCATTCCCACAAAAGTGATGATTTTAAAAATATTGTTGAATAAATAACACAGAAATTGCTGATGGGATGAAGAGAGGGAGAAGCAATGCAAAGGAACTTAGAGAGTCTGGAAGTAACCATATTTGAAGCTTCAAATTGGAGTGTGGTGATTACAGTGTATGCCACTTTAAAACTCCACAGTAGATCTTGGAACAAATCCCTTTTAATCTCATTCCAGCTGTGTGGTTGATGGTAAAGCATCATTGCAAAGTATACCTAGTATTCTGTGGGTCAGGAAATTACTGCTTTAGCAAACGAGAGGACATTTTGGAACCAAATTTATAATCTGGACATTTGATAATAAGACATGCTACTTGTAAGAAATGCAAACTATATATATATAGTCAATTAAAAGAAAAAACAAGGGTAATAGGAAATCATGATGGTGGTTGTATACTAAAAAAATCATTTTCATCCAATGTTACTGCAATAAAAAATAAATAAACGAAAACCATTTTCTTCATTTTCAGCACCATATAGTTGGCAACAATTAGAAAAGAAAACACATGCATGTATTTATATGTATTTATATGATAGAAAATGTATTTTAATATTATGTATTATGTGTGTATATAAAAAATTAGAGCTTCTGAAAAAAAAGCCTTTGAATGACAAGATCTGCTATTAAATTTATGTCTGCTACATATTACACAGTATTTCTTAGTAAAAGTAAGTGCTATAAAGCCATTTAAATAAAACTAAGACATTATTTAGTTTGTAAGGAAATTGAAACATTTTTCACCAGTTGGTTTAGTTCATAAAATATTTCAAAATACAAACAAGGAAATTTTCAACCTAAACTTAGGCTTGGGATATACCTTTTTTTGTTTATTTAATATTATTTGGGATGCTATGTAAGTTCAAAGTGCTTTGATGCTGTTTGAATTTATTTCACATAACAATTCCAGAAGTAGGACAAATTAATTCCACAGCTGAATGATATTATTACAGACTCTGTTTCTTTCTATCCTTCTGCTCTGCCATTCTCAAGATGTTAGTTTTGTCCTCAGTCAAACTTTCTCCATGCCTATAAGATCAGTCTAGGCATCATATGCATATACAACAGTGGGACAAAAAGCATTTTGTTAAGAGAGGGTGGGAATTTTGCTGGAAGTTCCCCTAACACATTTTCTTCCATCTTGTTGGCTAGATAGGGATAACATACATACCCTTAAATGAATCCCTGGCAAAGGAAATGGGACCATTATGATTGGCCTAATTGGACGGTTGAGCCTAATCAGGATTGCCCCGAACATGGGCATAAACCAGTCTCTCCAGAGTTGCTTGGGAAAAAAGATAGACACTTAAAATGGATCAGGGCTCTGCCTAGCAAAGAAGAGGAAAAAAAAAATGGTTTGGGTAGGAAGCCAAGAGTGTATATTGGAGAAACATAGTATTTGACTCTAGGCCAATAGATCTAAACCTTGGCTGCACATTAGAATCACCTGAGAAGCTTTTAAAAAATATTTTGATTTAGTTGTTCTGGGTGGCACGTAGATATTAGCATTAAAGAAAAATTCTCCTGGGGCTGGCCCTGTGGCCTAGTGGTTGAGTTTGGCATGCTCCACTTGGGCAGCCCAGGTAGTCTAGTGGTTGAGTTTGGCATGCTCCACTTGGGCGGCCCAGGTTCGGTTCCTGATGTGGACCTACACCACTTGTCCGTGGCCTTGCTATGGCGGCAATCCACAAACAAAAATAGAGAAAAAAATTCTTCCAGTGATTTTAATGTATAGATAAGTTTGAGAACCACTGCTCTAGGTAAACTGAAGATGGAATGAGGAGACAAAAACCTTCATGAGTCTGCACACATTTAGCTGCTCAAGCAATTTTTTAGCACTACTGAACTTTACCTGCAAATTAACTATTGACCAACAGGGTAAAATTACCAACACAAAATCGCACCACAGTTAATCTGCCAACCTGAAATGGTATTCTCTGCCATATTCACTGGACATATTCCAAGAATGTACGAGATTTGGGTAAAGTACTCAAACACCTTTAGTAACCAAGCTGAGTCGGGAGTTTATGTAAAAGTAGGAATGTTAGTCCCATTTTTGTGATGACAGAACTGAGTTGTAAAGAGGCTGTCAGTGGAAGCGATAGAACTAAGGTTCTTATCATAGTATCCTGACAGCCAGTGTTCTCTCATTCTACTCATTCTTGCTACTTTTGTTCTTATTGTATTTGAGAAAGATGTCGTTTGTTTTGGTCAAAGAAAAGCTTCATAATTCTAATAGCTACCATTTATTGACAACTTACTATGTGCCACGAACTGTGCTGGGTGCTTTATTCCTGCCCTAATGTTTATTTAATTGTTACAACAATCACATGTAGTAAATATTACTAAGTCTTCTTTATAGATAAGGAAATTGGAACCCAGAGAGTTTGTTACTTCTACAAGGTCCCTTAATTAGTTCATTTCTCTGGAATCTAGAATTTGAACCCATGATGCCACAGGTAGCATTGGCATATATAATGCCAGAATGCATGTTCTTTTTATTTTTCCATGCATAGAGATTTGATTTTATGCAGTTCAGCAAATACCTATTGGTTGACTAATAGGTGATAAGTGCTGGGCTAGACCCTGGATTGGACTGCAATTTCCCTGCACACTATAATTTACTTTCTTTTTTTTTTTAGAGGTGGGTTTATACCAGTTGATTTGCAACTGCACCAGGCACTTAGCATATAATCCAAGAACAACTGAGTGAATAAACGAAGAGGAATCTTTAGACTACTTATTTGAAACTGCCTTGCCAATAACTTCCTTTTCCTTAGGAGCTTAAATTATACATATTATAGCCTCTTAAGATGTAGATTAAATTGTACTGCCTGATATTTCCACACAAATATTGAGTTACTGAACAGTGTGTCTTGAATTGTTCAGTCACACTCCATATCGCTGTCTTGAGTAAAAACAGTACTCTTTTAATAAAAAGAGGTAATTGGTCTGTATGGCTGATGTTTATTTAGATACTTGCTTTAGAATGTTTTCTTCTAATTTAAAGAGAATAGGAAAATAAACTGGGCAATGGCTATTAAGAGCTGGCTGGTTGAGTTTTTCATAGAGATAACATTTTCCAAATTATGGAGTTATGATATTGAAAATGAAGGGCAAGCTTCTTGTTGAGGGAAAATGTTCGAGTAGCCCTAATGTGGAATCTCATTAAAGCAACTGTCAGGATTCCTCTATTTTACCATCACCTCCCCTCTTCTGTAAGAAGCAACTGTCGTTTTGAGTGAGTGTACTGCCAAAGAGGCATTTACAAATAAATGAAAAATGTCACAATTGATTTCACTCCTTCCAGAATACTGTGTGTCAGCTTTGTCACAAACTGTCTTTGTTACTCTCTGTTTTAGATCTCCCAGCTGGACACTGGAAATAGCTTTTGATGGTTTAGGGCCTCTTCCATTTGACCCCAGGTAAGCCCTCTATTGGTGACCTTTTATAAATATTTGTAAAACTGTTTGAGCAGTTAGAGAATATAAAACCCCTTTCCCCTCTTTCTCTCTGTAACTGCTGTTTTTGTCAGAAAGCGTTCAGATGTCATTATTGTTCACTTACATTTTTGGACATTGGGAAGAATTATTCTGTGCATTACAAAGTATTGCAAAATTATGCAATTACATTGCACATTCTCTGCCCCAATACAATGGCTTGTTATTATCATGCTTAATCTAATAATAATTTCTAATAACACTATTACGTGTAAAGAAGATATATGGCTATGATTTTCCTATATTTTGAAATAAATGTCTAAATTTTTATCACTCTTTCTTTATAATATCTTGAATATATATCTTTCCTGTAATTTATATATAACATCATTGATGCACATTCATTCTTGCAATCACCATAAAGTAGTCTACCAGCACTACTGCCATCATGCATTATTGAGGACTTACTCTGACATGTATACTGTGGTAAGCACTTATATAAATTAGCTTATATAAATGTATCACAGTGGTACTTGAATCCTAAGTTAGTATGGATTTGAAAAAAAAGCCACTAATTAGAAATTGCTAGCAGTTTTTTTTTATTATGAATATTAAAGGAAAATAAATCTTCGTATAATTATACTTTAAGAGACTTTAATCAGTATAATTAGTTATAGATTGTGCTATCAGTTGGGATTATTTAGCTTTCTACTTGAAGGATCCTGGAATGGACCAGCTAGCAATATTCTGTTTCTCTTGGAAAACAGAAGTTGAAGCAATTCACTCATTTATTCAACAAATATTTATTAAGCACCTATGAAGTGCCAGCTACTTTACATTGAGGACATGATGGTGAAGAATATGTATCTATTTCTCAAGAGTTTACAGTCTCCCGGCAGTCAAGAAAATGGGCAAGTACAATAAAGTGTGATGAGTGAAAACAATAGGGATAAGCATGGGGTACAATATGAGAAATGAAATGAGCATCTAAGTCAGGCCAGGAATGGATGCTCAGGGAGTGATGTGGAAGTGGAATGTGGGAGAATATTAAATTTTGTTGGCAAAGTAACTTATGATGTCTGAAATATAGTGTTTAAAATAGGGAGATATGTCTAAAGAATTAAGGAAGGGGCAGATCACGAATGTCCTCATGAGCCATATTTGTGAATTCAGATATAATTGTCAGCAGTTATACTGGAAAGACTTCATCTGATATTGGACATTGTCTTCTAATCAGGCTGGTCACATTCTCACAGTGCCAGCTTACTATATATAATAACCAGCAAGGCAAGCCATTCTTGCTTTTTCACACCTATATAAAGAGAATATGCTTCCTGAAATATAAGGTCTTTGTGAGCAAGGACCTGGGCTAATTCATCTTGTTTTCCTGGAATCTATTGCAGTACTTTCTACATAGGAGGCTGTCAATATTTATAGTGTGGGTTGAAATAATTGAATGTAAAACTCTGGAAAATGGAAAGGTTGACCCAATAGAGACTCTCCCCAAAGACTGGCTACTTATGACCATATACTCTTCTTTCCCTGATCAGTTTTCATAAGTGGCAAAATTTCTCTCCATGTCTCCTCTTTACTTTTAGATTCATAATAAGAGGCTCCATCAAAGAAAATCAATATGAAATGCAATTTTTTTTTTTTAAAGATTTTATTTTTTTTATTTTTTCCTTTTTCTCCCCAAAGCCCCCCCGGTACATAGTTGTGTATTCTTCGTTGTGGGTTCTTCTAGTTGTGGCATGTGGGACGCTGCCTCAGCGTGGTCTGATGAGCAGTGCCATGTCCGCGCCCAGGATTCGAACTAACGAAACACTGGGCCGCCTACAGCGGAGCGCGCGAACTTAACCACTCGGCCACGGGGCCAGCCCCATGAAATGCAATTTTTAAAATAAACATTGATGTGTCAATTTATAAATAAAAAATTATATGTCAATAAATTCTCTTTAAACAACTTAAAAAAGGTTTGGAGGAACTAAGAGTAAGTGAAGAAGATAACTTTTAGTGAGAGAAGAAGTAACCAATATATCCAATTTTTATTTATTTATTTTAACTCTAGAAAATATACAGTCAAAATACATTATAACAACTTTCTTTTGTAATGAGAAAGGGAGATGAAATGATAAACTATCAAAAAATTAATCCTATATTGTAAGATGATGTATCAAGAAGATAAATTTCACTTGTTTTGTAAGAAAAAAACTTAATTAGGAGTCTTTAAAAAATATGGTGATTCACAAATCACAAAATTACTTTAATTGTGTATATTACTGTATAGTTTGGACACTTTAGGTTCACTTTTAAAAGTGGATTCTATATACCTTACCATTATAAAGTTCTCCATTCTAGAGACTTTTCTTTGACTGGCTTTTCTGAGGTTATTCCTTTAAAGATTGCTGTCTTATGGTCAGCTTGCTGCCAGATTGTCCTTGAGACCAGTGGAGCATTTCTGTGAATTTTTTTGGTGTGGCCACATGAAATTCTGGAAGGACTGTGAACGCTCACCCAAAGCTGCAGAGTGTAGGGTATCAGCTCTCATGTATTTTTAGTGGCTTAAGGATAAAGAGACACAAACTGGTAGTTTCAATAAACCCAATAATTTTGGTAGAACATTTAAAATATTTTTTTCCAAACTAAAAATAACTTTAAAAAATATGAAACCTAAAGGCATAGAATATTTAAGCAATAGCGAAAATATGAACAAGGATGCCAAGTTGCATACAGAATCTGTCAACCCTAGAGTAACCTGTTGTTCATACAGTAATGTTAAACATTTTGCAAAGTAAAGAAGAGGCAGTTCTCAAAGAAATGCTGCCTAGTGTTTTGGAATAATGGACATTTATCTGGCTTGCTGTCAGTCAAAATACAGGTGAAGAATAGCAAAATTAAAACAAAGCCTAACGAAAGAGTAGAAAAGAGGCAGAAAGAGAGCAATAGAACTGGGGAATGATGTGAAGGGGATCGGGATGTGCCACTCCCAAATATGCCTCTTTGGCATGAGAAGTATTTTGATCTGAAGGCATTTGAGTTCCTGAAATCCCTTATCTGACTAAAAGCAGAGCCTCCCAAAAGAACTGAAATGACATTAAATCCCCTTCTGCAGAGCAACTCTAATCTTCTCACAACACCCACACAGGCTTTGTTGGAAGACTCTCATATCCCCCATCTGTTCTCCTAAGGGCCCTTTTATCTTTCCAAAAAGACATTTGCTTTTCTGTAAGCCCTTACCCCCTACTTTCTTTCACCCAGTAAATTAGGTATATTGACCCCCAATTCTAACCACCCCTTAGTTACTCATCTCTGGGTGCTCCTTTGTATATGCCCAATGTACATGTTAATAATTTTCTGTTTGTTTTTCTTTTGTTACTCTGTCTTTTGTCAGTCTAATTTATAGGGCCCGAGCTGATGAACATAAGATGGGTAGAGGGTCATTTTTCCCTCCCCTACAGTTGACTGCCTAGAGTTCCATGGCACACAGTCACACTGAGTACTAGGGACTTCACTTTAGGAGCAGTTAGTATAGGAACTTGTTTCGCCACACCTCCAAGGTTGACACTTAATCTAAACTAACTCTTGGTATCTGATCCCAGTTTAGCAGCCCTGCCTCTAGTCTGGGGCTGGTCCAGGTGAAATATACTGACAAATGAAAAGATTAAACTTGAACCACAAAGGCATTCTAGATGTCCTCAAAATTCCTCTGAAATGTGTTTTTAGCAAAAAACAAGACCCTCTGTCTTTAACAGCAAGTATGAATTTCTAATAGGTAAAATAAAAATTTGATTACTCCTTTCAATGTAAAAAGGAGCCCAAAGAAATAAGCTCAAAATCGTAACACCTTATCTCATATATATAACACATTTAACAAATAGAAATTTCTACTAAATAAAACAAAAATGATTACTTCCTTTACTGTAAAATAAGAGCTCAAACCAATCAGAAAAACCACTAACCTTTATGTATTTGGAGTTGGGAAGTGAATCAAAGTTCACAAAATAGAATTTCTTCCAGTAAGAGAAAGAAATTAAAAAAAAAAAAAAAAAAAAAAGAAAGGAAAAGGCAGACGATGTGACCAGGCCTGCCAGTGGGATGTGTAAACAACTGCAAGCTGGACCAGTGGTCGAGGGATGGCTTCTGGCTGGGCCAGGTGGTGGTAACAGGATGAGGCACAGGCTGCTTTGTTTTGGGGTCATTTCCTGTGCTTATTCCATCTATTGGTTTCCTTCTTTTGCTTCCTCCTGAATCTGACAGCACCTGTTCTATACCGTTACCTTGGCAGGCAGCCTTACTGTACATTTTAACAAATTCTCTGTGCCAAATTTTTTCTGTAAGTTACCAAAGGCAATTGTTAAAAAACTTGCAGAGCAAGTGGGTCAAAACAAAACAGTTTTCTATGAAAGCTATGGTAGTCAAGTATACTAGTAGCAGGAAGACCTCTTGTGAATTTTACACACAACATTAGAAGCTGGCTTGTTGACAAGGAAAACTTTAATTGTTTTTAATTGTCTTGACAAAGGGGTGTAAACCTACGCCATTCTATTACCATTTATTGAATGTCTGTTCATGCTAACATGCCCAATTTGGCTTCTCTTTTTCTTTAATATAGCTATGCAAATTTCCAGGCTGAGACAAAAGCAGTTCTTTTGCATTAGGACAAAGCCTTTTCCCAGCATTACAGTGTGGCTCATGACAATTTGTTGCCTGGAGACTAGGGACTTTACATGTGGATTTTCTTAATGATAGGTATTTTGAATTTTTCTATAGAAAAGTTGATAGAATTTTCTTCTCTTCGTAGCTGTGGCCCATCTATGTACCTTTTGCTATATGGAGATGGAAGGGGAGAATTAAAATATAACAGCACTCAAAACTAGAAAAACACAATTTCTGTTTGGACACATATTTTCATACTGGAAGTAAGGTTTTGTACACAGTAGAACTACATCTTTTCTCAAATTTCTTTCTCTTACTATATCTCTCTTCTTTATTCTAACCTGTTACTGTATATTGATTCCTAAATATGAAAATTCAGCTGTTGAAAAACAAAATTCAATCCAGTAAATTCAAAGATCTAATTGGCTTTATCAGCATCCCATCTAGCAACTAGAAGGGGACTCCAAGGAGTTGTACACACCGAAAGGTTTTTATAGACAGAAGAAGGGTCAGGCAAGAAGGCATTAGCAAAAGAAGAGGATTGTTTCAGGCCAAGACATCTTCTTTTGGGGGCATGGGAACAGCAGGGGTTTTATCATGCAGATTATCTCACTAACGCTAGTCAGGAGATTTCAGATGAACTGTTTAATGGTCACATTCCTGATAGGGGCTGAAACCATAATTGAGTCTTGGTTTTGCTGTCGTGGGGGCAAAATGAATCCATTTTGGGCCTGTTACTATGATTATTTTTTAACAATTTTTCCCTTTTGATCAAGCTCTCAGCCTAACTGAGAGATGAGATAAAAAATTAAGTCATTATAGACACTCAGCTATTGCTCTATAGTTCTTACAGCTTTCGTTGATCGTCTCTCTGGTATTCACAGGCCATGACTTCAGGTTCACAAATTTGAAGTCAATCATTCTCTTCATTCTTTTTCTGACATTCCAGTCTTAGGGAGATTATTTGCTTGGCAATTAGTGTCTGCAAAAATATATTTAAAACTTTTGAGAGAATATAACGTACCAGGGGGATTTTTATGATAACTATAAGAAGGACAATTCTCAATGTGTGGAGTGTACTTCGGAGCCATGGTTCCCAAGACCAAAACCAACCAAAATCAAATAAATCAAAGAAAAACCCTGTTGAAGAAGTCACCTTTTAAAGCCAAATGGCTTACTCAGTGATCTTATGTAACTGAGTTTCAGCCTCCCCAGAAGTATTGATCCAGGTATAGCAGGTGGTGGTAGCCATAGCAGACACCTCCTTGCTCCACTAAAAGATAATCAAGGGCTATCCTATAATGAAGAACAACCTTTGCCAGAGAGTCCCAAAGATTTTTGCTGGGCAGCTGTCTTAGCAACGGAATCTGCAATATCTTTAAGAGTTAAGGAGAGGTTTCTGATTATAGCCTCATTTACTTTTACTCCTAACCAGGGAAGTAGGACCCCACCAAGGGAAGCGAACCCTGAATCATAAAAAGCCTCCTGTAGGTCCTTTCTAGACCAGTTAGGGGCACAGTTAGATAACCTAAGAGGCATTGTCCAGCTGCCCACCAGCCATCTAGGCATTCATAGGCCCACGGAGAATGGTAATCACCACAGATAAAGATGGATCTGTTGGGACACAAATGATTTTCACTATGGTGGCACTATTAATGGATTTATTTGCAAGAATGTTGCATTTGCCCGTCCCAACCAGGAATCAGTTGGATTTTCTCCTAGCCTGAAATAAAAGGTTGTTCTAAATTCCAGAAGTTATCCGCCTTAGCAATGGCCTGTGAGACATGGATGACAGTGTTATCTTTCCAATCAAGGCCAGAGAATAGGAAAGAAACAGAAGAAGAAAGAGTTTCATGTTCAGTTAAAGTGTGAAGTCCTGATCCATCATCTTGGGTGGATGCAGTCCACTTTGATATTAGCTACTTTTCTTCCTCATCAATTTGATTTGGAGTTTGCCACTGTTTTACAGGACCATCTGTCAGGGGGAGTCTTCAGTTGTGAGATGCATTTCCAAGGCTCAAGTCTCTAAAGTTTGGCTGCCCTCTGGATAGCGAGGAGGACCTGGTATGATAGCTTCTAAGGAGCTTAGTGATTCCAAATCAGAAGAGTGGGAGAAAATTGGAAACATTAGTTTGGTGTGTCATAGTCCAATATTTGAAGAGACTAGAAGAATTCAGGATCCAGTTCAGTCTACAGGTATATAACAAAACATCAAAGACAATTAACAGGATTAAAATCTAATATCTACAAAGGTGCAAACATAATTTTCTCTGTACAGTTACCACCATTTTTTACCATAGATAATCATAGTAAAACTAAATTTCTTTGAATTAAACTTGGCCTGATTATTTACATAAGTGCAGCAAAAATAGTGATTGACCATATAACCTCTTTGTAAGACTGCTTTACTGGAACCTTGTAAGCAACGTATTGGGTTGATTTTTCCAAGCAGTTCCTTGAAGCTTTCTGGTCATATCTGAGTCTATGCTCATCTCTCTAAAATATGACATTCCAGCAAAGCCTTGGTAATATAGACAATGTTTCTAATTGTGTCCTGTTACAAGGAGAACAGGTTTTTGTTGAGCTTATGAAAATAAATATGTTGTAATGAAAGTAAGAATGTTCACTGAGAGTTTCTGAATTCTGGAGGGATCAGGTAGGGAGAAAAGTAAATGTTTCATCTTTGTTCAGAAAGATGTACTTTCCCAAATTGCTGTTAGTTATAGATGGCTTAAGCGAAAAAGTCTCCTTAAATCTGGAAAAACAAAAATTAGAGCATCCTTCTCAGTTCGTGCAGTCCCATGTAATTAATATTTGTCATATTTGAATCCAGTTTTTCCATTAGTTCTCTCAAACTTGCCTGATGATTGATCGAGGGTGATAGGCACAGTGATAATTCCAAGAAGTTTGCAAGGTTTTTGTTAAGGCTTATATGATCTACCCGGTGAAGTGGATGCCTTGATCATTGGAGATTGTGGAAGGTATTCCCCTGGTGGGAAACACATTTTCTAACAGTTTCATTGCTACTGTGAGGGCATCAGCCTTGCAGTAGAGGAAGGCTTTAACTCACCTGGAAAACATACATTCTGTAACAAGAACATATTGATAACCCAAGCCAAGTGGCAATTGAATGAAGTCCAGCTGCAGGTGTTCAAAAGGTCCAAAGGGAGGAGGTATGAGACCTCTGGGGACAAAAATAGTTTTTCGTAAATGTGCTATAGTGGGTGAAGGAATGCAAAAACTTAAAAATGCGGTTTACCAGGGAGTCAGGAAAAACCAAGTAGCTGTCTTGGGTTTCCCATAGCCCTGACTGTTTGTTTAATTTACAGCCATTGTTTACCCATCTTAATTTCTCTGATTCAGGAGCAGACTGTTGCCATGTTAAAAGGGCATCAGGATGGCAAAAATCTGGCACTGAAGTGTCATTTTTTTGCAGAAGCAGAATGGACTTCAGCCACAATCTTTATAGATTCTGTTGCTGCTGGCTTTGCGTGAAAGTCATCTAGGGCATTTTCTCAACACTCAGATTTAGTCCTTTTAGCATGAGCCTCAATTTTGATGACACAGCATTTTATACTAGGGCATAATCAGATTTACAGGAATTTCACATAATTTCTAGAATACTTATATAAATACAACATAAAGAAGGCTTAGTAGTATTTTTTATTTGACAATGCTTCCCATGTAATTTAACATACTAAGTCAGTCTAATTAGTTTAACAAATATTTTGGAATTTTCCAAGAGCCCTCTGGAAAAATCCTGACGTTTCTTCCAGGTTAAAAAGACTTCATTTTTAGAATTTGATTTTGAGAAATTTTGTCCAAGATATCAAAAGGTTTGGAAGCTTGGTTAACTACAATCACAAATCAATATGAAACTATTCTTAATTATCTATTGGCAAAATTTAGTTCTTTTTTTTAATTTTAATTTTATTTTTTATTTATTTATTTTTTTGAGGACAATTAGCCCTGAGCTAACATCTGCTGCCAATCCTCCTCTTTTTGCTGAGGAAGCCTGGCCCTGAGCTAACATCTGTGCCCATCTTCCTCTACTTTATATGTGGGAAGCCTACCACAGCATGGCTTGCCAAGCGGTGCCATGTCCGCATACAGGATCTGAACCCCTAAACCCTGGGCCACCAAAGTGGAATGTGCAAACTTAACTGCTGCACCACTGGGCCAGCCCTGAAAACTTAGTTCTTTTAGTGTTAAGAAGATGCAGTTTTCCTAAGTCATCAAAGATCTGATAAAGACAGTGAACACAGGAAATTATTTTGATAAAACAAAAACTTTGCTTTTCTTTTGTAATCTCTTATCAGGAGCAGATGAATAGTCCAATAAAACTTTCTCCTTTAGTGGATAAAAGAAAATTAAGTTCTAGTTTTATTTAAGTCCACTACTGATATTAAAGCTTAATTTTAAAACCCTTATAATAACAATTTAATTTTTGCCAGCCTGATAACACAAGAAAAAATTCTATTTCTCTCTTTCTTTCTATATACATTTAGTTTGTCCTTTGTTTTTCTCCTTCCCATTCAGAAATAAACGAAAATTTTAGTTTAGATAAAATTACTCTCATTTCCCTTAAAAAATGCATCTTCATTCTTCATACCTCTTCTCACCAAATACATATTCTACTTTTCTTGCGTACACAGTTGTTTCTCCTACATTCTAGTAGTCTTAATTGCATATGTGAAAAATTTTAGCCCTCAGAAACGTTTAATTTCTAGTGAAAAATAAGAAGTAATTATGATCTGTCTTTTACATTAGTATTATGTGTATTGGCAGATTAATAAGTACTTTTTTATAATGTCTAGAAACATCTGCCTTTTCACTGAAAATTTCTCAGCATGGCATAAAACATATTTACCAAGAGACCCAAATATTTCAGTTTCTCAGTAATAAGGAATGCAGAGCAGATAAATTTATTTTCAGTAAATAATGTTTCACTATTTTATCTTATTTAGGAACGGCCTAGCTATTCAATGAATTTCCCATAATTTAATTTAACTTAGCAAAACTCTTAAGTTTCAAACTACCAAAAAGATTTTGGAAGTTATTTTTAAGTACACCTACCGTAAAATATAATTGTGGCTAAAAAGTTTACCTATAAACTCTAATTCCATTTACATCTATCTAAATCTTTTGCTCTCAGCAATTATATTTAGAATACCCATGAAAACTTCAAGAGACATTAGACAAAATCAACCATGATTCTAGATTATTTTTTGCTGACGAATTTTGTAACTGAGATAGTATGAATTTGACTGGTAAACCCAGGTATAGTAAAAGTAGTTTATCTGCTATTCAATATTGATAACTTTAAAGACATGTCAGTTTTAATTAAACCAACAAACTTAAAATATCTTTTATTTACTAAAGATTATTCCAGATGACATGTGCTTGAAAAGCATTTGAGTTACTTTCTGTGTTTCTGAGAACTTTAGTATGTCCAATCCTTAGAAGGGCTTGACCTTTAACCCAATTAAATAGAGCTCTTTTACACGTTAATTTTAGCAATACCATCTGGAGGTAAAAGATAATGTCACACATCCATAAAATACTCATACAGACAGATGAAAACAGAAACCTTATGATTACTAATATTTGTGGAGAAGACACTTAAGATTTTTCATTAGCCCAATTTCTAAATACCTCCTGTCTCCCTCTTTTTTTTTTTTTCTCTGATGAGAAACTTCTCCCTTAAGTTTGCAGGTCAAAGAATAGCTCTCAGGTCCTAGAGAGATGGGGGTTGATAATCTACATCACAAAGGCACAGAAAAAGAATCCAAGTTTTCTCCAAGATGGAGTTTGGGGAGTATATTTATTTATTATCAGAGATTTAGAGTAATTTAAATCTTTAAGTGCAAGACAATTCTGTTTCTAGTGTCCTGATCTTTTACAATACCTTCAGGAATTTGGAGATGAATAAGGGAGGTTTTGGGATCGGCAAAAAGGACAAGTGAACTTTGAATTGCTTTCCAGAGTCACACCTTTGGCCCTGTAAAGATTTGATTTGTAAAACAAAGGTGCTTGTGGGGTTTTTTGGATTTCTTTTTTCCTCTCTGGGTATATTAACTTAGAAGAGAAGGCAAAAAAAAAAAAAAAAAAAGTTCCTGCCAGGCTTTGAATAATTTTAGTTTCCCCTGACTGTTTAAGAGAATAAAGTAGCAGTTTACAAAAAAATTCCTCAGAATTTTGTCAACTCTGGGAGGGGCCTATGCAGGATCATTCAAGTTAATGTTGAAGAAGTTGCCTGAGGCATTTGAGGGCAATTTCTTTTTCAGTGTCTCAGCTGATTACAATTGAGACATTGATTTCTGGGCCAGTGTTTTGATACTGGACTCCCTAGGAGGGTGTAATTTGGGAGGCCCAGGTGTTATTTTAGATACCTTTTGTGTCTTTAATGTTTTCTTAGCCTTTCACAATGAATCTTTCAATGAAGCTATTTTGGAATTTGTAAATCTTTTGGAGTCTTTTGTATGCTAAAGTGGGCATCTCATCCTGTTTGTTGGATTTGGGAGCCCTAGCTTTTAAGTGCAAGTTTTAAATGACCTTGGCTATTTTCAATGTCCCCCATAATGCCCATTTTTGTAAATATCTACAGCTTCCAGGACTACAGTTCTTAGACATAAAATAAGCAGGTGTGCTGGAAGGTGGCACGCTCAACTCTTTGGATATAAAGAATCCTATTTCTTTTAGCTAGGTCTTTGGGTTCCTCAGAGCCAAACTAATACCTCAGAGGATGTGCCATGGGGTTGGCACCTTGTTGTAGGGAAATTTTCTTGAGAAAGGTGGGTGACCTAGTGTTCACTGTTCTGAAGGTGACGAGTGTTCTAACAACCTTTAAATGGTCAGCCCTTGTCCACCAATGTTCATGGCTTTTTTGACCTCCAAGATTCCATTAGCAACTAGCCGTTATCTATGTGAAACAAGACAAACAAATGTGTACCTTAATATATTGGCAGTAACCAAGAGATGTTACTGCATCCTGGCCAAAAGAAGGCCCCGTGTGCACCACCACCAATTCTTGTGGGACCTTGGACTGCGGGAAAGGATTGGACCAGCAAACCCCAAGGAATGGGGACTGCAGACTGATTCTAAACAAAATGGAGAAATGTAGCTGCTACCAGCAGTTCCTAGTGTGGAATCTGGGGAAGGATTCCAAACAATTGGGGAGCTGCAGACTAAACTGTCAGCAATTCCCATTGTGGAATCCAGGGATAGAGATAAGGGCTGGGGTTTTCCACCTGAGGAATTGCAGTCTGTAAGTCTGGGGACTTGGCTCTGGGCATAATCATCTGCCAGCTCAACTGGCTCTGGGCAGAATTCTCTACCAGCTCAGTAGTGCTCCAAGCAGAATCTTCTACAAGCTCAATTGGGCTCTCGGCAGAATTCTCTACCAGCTCAAGCTGACCTGCCCTGCAAAGGAAAGTCAGTTAGATGGGAGATCTTGAAAGCAAAAGAAAAATCGAGCTCAAACTGAGAGGAAGTTACCCATAGCCCTTGGAAACAGCGAGAAAGAGTGAACTCAAAACGAGTTGCTGGGCACCAGACCTGTGTCTCTTGTTGTTCTTGAATGCTGTCAGAAGTTCTCTTTGGATCCCATCGCTGCCATGAAATCTGTTGAAAAAACAAAAGTCAGCCAAATAAATTTGAAGATCTAGTTGGTTTTATTAAGTGATTCATGAATTGGGTAGCATCCCATCTAGCAACTAGAAGGGCGCTCCAAGGAGTTGTGCAAAATGGAAAGTTTTATAGGCAGAAGGGTGGGACAAGAAGGTATTAGCAGAAGAAAAGCAAGGATTGTTTCAGGCCAGGACATCTTCTTTTGGGGGAAAGGGAATTGCAGGGGTTTTACCCACTAGTGCTAGTCAGGAAATTTCAGATGACCTGTTTAATGGTCACATTCCTCAGGGGCTGAAACCGTAGTTAAATCTTGGTTTTGCTCTCATGGGGGCAAAATGACTTCATTTCGGGCCTGTTTTTTTTTTTTTTTTTCTTTTTTAACACGGGTAAATGAATTTCAAAGAAAATTTTTCAGAGGATCCTTCCTCTCAATACCTATTATATCATGCTCCACATTCCACTGATTTTTAAATCCATTTAATTTTAATTGGGAATGAAGTAAATTAAAAATTATGAAAAGAATTTAGTGAAGAATTTTGGTAACAAATTATTTTTGATCACCTTGTATCTGAATGATCTTTTGTAAAATTTTTACATACTTATTTTCTTCTAAATTGGAATGTTTGATAATATAGCTTGATATGTGCTAAAGCACAGATTCAGGTCACAAAAATGAAAGGCGATGGTTAAATAACGTGAAGGTAAATAGCCAAGGATTTGACAGCTGCATAAGTACAATATGTTTATTTAGTAAATTTAAAGTGGCTTTAATCAATCAGCCATTCAACATATCCTGAGTATTTGGCATGTGCATGAAAATGCACTAGATAGAATGAAATTTTTATAAACAATCAGAAAGCATTACTGGCTCCATTTATAATTTTAATTATTATGGAATGTGGAGAGGAGTTCAGTATATTTCCTGGTACAGAACTGGTTACAGTTACAGGAAAACAAAATAGGCAGTGAAAAATAAGACAAAATTAGAGAATAGGAGCATATTTAAATTGATGCTAATTATGAGGTGAAGACAGTGTTTGTGAGAGTCGTTAGAGAAGAGTCATATTGTTTAGAGGCAATATGGCTTGAGCTGGACTATGACAGAGGGGGAGATTTGGTGTAGATGAGAGAGGTAAATAGAAACCTTTCCGGGGTGACTAAACGGCATGAACCACTAAGGTAGTTGTTTAGCAGGTAATGTCAGGGAGAATGGCAGTGCAAGAAGGAGATAGTAGTGACTGGAACAGAAGTTTTGTCCTGGGAAGTTATTAGATGTGAGGAGAAGTAGGTAGAGTCAGGGCCCTCAAAGCCAGGCAGAGTACTTTAAACCCAGGCAACGGACTGTTGTAAGTTCTTGATCTGGGAGTGCCATAATGAAGATGGGGTCTTCTGTGCAATGAACCTGAGCAGGGCAGGATGGGTGGCTGGGAGGGAGTTGTGGAGATCTATGCCCAAAGGGAGTAGGCTGAACTAGGGTGGTGATTGGGGGAGTGAATAAGGAAATACGGTATAAGTAATTGAGCTATATTTTACTGATGCTTATTTCTTATTTACAAATATAGTACAACAATTAACACATTTCAGAGACAGTAATTAGCAATCAGGTTAAATTGCTTTGATTACCTCTTTTATATTTAATGAGAAACATTTTAAGAGAGCTGCTTTCTAAGATTCTCTATAGACTGCTCTCTCCAAAGTTTCTCTTTTGCTTTTATTTAGTCCTTGCCCTCTCCCTCCCTTAGCTCTTTTTTCTATCCTCTCTTTCTGCATTTCCCTTCTAAAAGAACAAAATTTTGGTGGGTGTTATTAAATCATCTTTAAAAATTAATCATCATTTTATATAAGTATTATCTATACATAGTCTAAAAATCATGTAGGCTTAAAATGAAAAAATAGCAAACTTCCAATATCTCTCCCCAGTCCTGCTCCTGAGTCAACTGTTTTCAATTGTTCTGATTTTTCTTTGGATAGCTCTATGCTTATATATTTATTTCGTCATTTATAAATTGTTGATATTATCCACAGACTTCTTTCTTTTTTTGAGGAAGATTAGCCCTGAGCTAACATCTGCCTCCAATACTCCTCTTTTTGCTGAGGAAGACTGGCCCTGAGCTAACATCCGTGCCCATCTTCCTCTACTTTACATGTGGGACGCCCGCCAGAGCATGACTTGACAAGTGGTGCGTAGGTCTGCACCTGGGATCTGAACTGGCGAACTCCAGGTTGCAGAAGTGGAATGTGTGAACTTAACCCCTACACCACTGGGCTGGCCCCACAGACTTCTCTTTTTGTTGGTTGAGAATTTATTTATTTATTTATTTATTTATTTATTTTTGAAGAAGACTAGTCCTAAGCTAACATCTTCTGTCAATCCTTCTCTTTTTGCTGAGGAAGATGGACCCTGAGCTAACATACATGCCCATCATCCTCTATTTTATATGTAGGACGCCTGCCTACATATATATATGTGTATGGTGAACCCTGGGCCACCAAAGCGGAGCATGCGAACTTAACTGCTAGCCACTGGGCCGGCTCTGAGAACTATTTTTTAACATCTCCCACCACTGTCCCAAATATCCTCCTTTTGTTGTAATTGCAAAGTTATATCACAGTTGTTCATTAAATTAATGGCTTTTAATTTATAATGACAAAATGATTATTGTTTACTTCTGAACCAAGATGTATTATGATCTTTTTTTCTTTCTCATATATTTTTGAACATTTTTCCTGGAATTAACACTTGCCTTTTTTGTTTGCTTAACTTTCTTTATATCTGTGGCTGTTTGTTCCCACATGTTCTATAAAAGATCTAGTCAATGGCTATCAATAATATTTAAAAATTATTTTCTGTTGTTCTCAGAAAAGCATGGCCTTTAATACCTTCATTACTAAAGACAGAGACGCAAGTAGAGAACTTAGTCCTCGCCTTAGGAAATGAGAAAAACAAAAGACTGCAAAAGAAACTAGGCAAATTTGTTCTTCTGAAACACCAACAAAATGAACTCTTGAGCTTGATAGGGAGAGAGAAAAGTTGAGACTAAGGAAGGGAGCAGATTCAGCTGAGACTCATAAAATAACCCATTAGCTATATTAAATTTTTCTTTTTTTTTTTTTGGCCTAGAGGTATTGCTGTTGTATCTCTTCGTCCTCCTGCATTAATTTTAACTGTTGTTTCTAGGCCTGGCACAACTGTTGTCCTGGAACTTTTCTGTTCTGCTTTTCGTCTTAGGATCCTGTGTTACCTGCATCTCATTCCTGTCATCTGTGGCTTTCTAAGAAAGGGTTCCCAGGAAAATTTTTTGACTCTTTACAAGCTTGCAATCTCTTTATTCTCCCCTCATGCTTGATTCAGAGTTTGGGTGCACAGAGGCAGCTTCCTCTCAGAAGTCTGAGCCTCTGTTATCTTTTAGTATTTCTGTTGAGCAGTCAGAGGCCATTCTGATGGTTGGTGCTTCTTTTCTCAGGGAATTTTATGATCTCTTTCTTGGGCATCTGTGTGCCTTTTCAAGCTAGTCTTGCAGTCTGGTAATTTTCTTGTGATTATTTTAGTTATTGTTATTATTGTGATTTTCTTTCCTCTGATTTCTCTATTTCTGCAACTCCTATTGGAAAAAATTCTGACTATCCAGGATTCTCTGATTTTTTTTTTTCTGCTACCGTCCACTTCTTTTCTTTCCAGTAGTTTCCTTGATTTTATCTTTTATTATTATTTTCCTAATTTTTAGTACCTCTTTATTCTGTGATTGTTCCTATTTTATGCTATCCTGTTCTTAATTTGTAGTACACTAATTATATATTTTTTGAAGTCTTTTTCACTCTGCATAGTCTGTTTCTTCCTAGTTCCCTTTCTTTCATGTTGGTGGCTTTCCTCACACATTTAATAATCCTTAAATGCCTATTTTAAGAATGAAACACTAAAAGCTGATAACTATTGCTTAGGTGGGAATTGTTTTCTGGTGAGCTTCACTATAGAATGGTGATGAGCAAGCCTTTTCATTTTCAGTACTTGATGATATATATATGTGTATAGATGCTTACACACACTTATGCATTTCAGTACCTGATATCTACCTATCTATCTATCTATCTATCTTATACTTGTAAGTTTTATAACAACTCAGAAAAGTAGATATTTTTCCCATTGTAGTGGAAGAAACAGAGTCAAATGGGGTTAAGTAATTTTCCAAGGTTAAGTATCTCACTAGGTGCAATACTCTATTTTTCCTTCAGGTCTAAATGAGTCAAAATCTCACACTCTTTCTAAGATATCATTATTTAATTTTATTTTTTCCCTTATGGAGCTTCCCTTCTGATCAGGTGTCATTATAGCTAAATTTGGTAAGGATATTCACAGCTCTTTAAATTGCAGATTAAAAGTGACTTTACATAAGTGTAAATACATTTTGAAATGCTCTCTGAAGGTTTTCAGTTTATAGCACTTAAACTAAATGTTGGAATAGTAAATTAGAAAGGAATTAAAAATGCCTCACCAGTTTGTACTTCACTGTCACCACATTCTTGAAGTGTAAGTTAAAAGTGGAAAAGGAACCACTTTCATAAACTTCAATCAACTTCATACACTGGAATCAAATAAAAATATGTATAATCTTTTGTGAAAGGAATTTGGTAATATATATCAATAGCCTTTAGAAAGTTGATACCTCTGACGTAGACATCTAATTTTAGAAATCTCTCCTATGGAAGGAAATCCGATTGTAGATAAAACTACAGATAAATCTTCAAAGTTCTGATGTTCATTATTAAATACACAAACATAAAATTAGAAACAACCTAAATTCCTACAATGGGAGAACTTTTAAATAAATTATGATGAAGCCATATGATGGAGTATTATGTAGCTCTTAAACATGATGTTTTTAAAGAGTACTTAAACTACTGTACAGAAATGTCTGGTGTGTTAAGAGAAAAAGCAAACGCTAAATTGTACTCACAGTACAGTGCAAAGTAGGTTAAAATTCATATACATATGCATAGAAAAAAGACTGGAAGAAAATATACCAAACTGCCAATAGTATTTGTCCCTAGATTCTAGCATTATAGGTAATTTAAATTTTTACATTGATGCTATTCTGTAATTTCTAGATTTCCTAAAATAACTATATGCTATTTTCAAAGGAACAAAAATGTATAGTCTTTAAAAACACTCAAAGGGAAACAGAAAAACTCTCTCTGGTCTCTTTGCTGTTGAGCGTAAGTGAAGCTAAGAGTTCTTTTGTTCTTCCCTACCTTCATATCACCATCTGGGAATAGTGATCATGGGAAAGAATTGGGCTCTTTAGTGAACTGGATTGTTGTTAAGAATTTCCTAATTTAGGAAAGGTGCTGACTCCTGTCATCTTAATTGCCCCTTTTCTTCTGTTCCGTAACTCCATTCTCTCGTTTTCTATATTTTAAGCACTCATCATTGGATTGTCATAAATATGATTTACTTAACTCACTAATGTACATTTTAAATTTATTGTGCATTTTTATTTACAGTGCAATTTTAAATATGATTTGTACACAAATTGGAACTGATTTCTGAAATATTTTGTAAAAATCTATTAAAGGTTTCCTAGTGACAAATATTATATATGAGAAAAGTTAAAGGTGTATAACTGGGTCTTATGAATAAAAAGTAAGGGGAAAAATCATCCTGATTACCTGTAATTAATACGGGTCTAGCTTCTAGACATTTTTGTAGGTAAACAGTCATTTTATGTAATTTAATTACTAATTACAGTGATTTTAAACACCTGTGCCCTCTTTGCACTCTCTGTAAAAATCTTTAGGAAATAGGAATTACTGCATGCATGATGTTGAAATCGAGTGAAATGAGTGGGATCTAGATATTACTCACACTTTTATGAATCTCAGTTATACCGAATTCTTCTAGAATAGAAATCATATAAGCAGCATTGCAAGTTCTGTGGACACAATTTTAATGACAGAATTTTTTTGAGTGAATATTTTAAAACATGTATTTTTAAATTCAAAGCACAGTTAATTCAGCAAAATTAAATAATTCTTGTAAGGGTAGGCAGTAGATACTGTGTTCTTGAATATTCAAAAGAGATTGAAATGTGTATTTTTTTCTGTAATCACTGTGCAAACATTTATGAAGCATCTAAGAGCTAAAGCCTTGCTCACTCTATTAAAAATGGAATTATAGAATATATTTGCTGGTATTTTATAGGAATAGAATGAAATTTTGGCAGGTTGCTATTAATCAGCAATGTAAAGATAGTGCTTAAGGTCAGAGGCAAGGAGCATCTTCAGCATAGCTTCGTTTATGAAATATGATACATTAAATGACACAGAGTTTTCAAATTTTGACACCCGCCCCCCCAAGTAGGTTAAAGAATCTTATTTTTGGTTTAACTGAATTCATAGTTGATTATCAAATTTGTTAGTTTACAATTTTGGAAGGATACTATTAACTTTAATATTTCAAGTTTGACTTTGACAACTTTGCATTTTCATCCACTGAAATGAGGCAGATCAAAGATGCAGCATCATGGCCGTGGGTATGGCTTTCAAAATTGCAGCTCCTGACCTGCCTCAAAATTGTCACATACTCTGGTTCCTCCTGGAACCTAATCCTATATGTGATTCTATTTTCCTATTTGGTGATCTTAGTTCTCAAAGTTTTGATTCTGCCCCAAGGTTTAGTTTGTTTACGGTATCAAAGAAAGATAAAAGAAAGGATTAAATTAAAGCCACTGACTTGTTTTCTGTTGGCTAAAATACTCTTTCCCCTTTGTTAAGTAGGTGATTTTTCACCTTTTTTTTCTTTTTTTTAGCATGTAAAGGGAAAAAGAGGGTAATTTAAGTGAAATTTAGTTTATGTAAAGAAGACAGTTGAAAACGCTGAAGGTCTTTGTTTGTAGCCCATTGATCTGTGTTATCCAGGATAAAGGTAGAGATTCAATAAAGTCTTTAATTGTGAGGTGTAAGAAATGTTTAAAGTATTCTTACAATGTGTCCAATGAAGCATTTTGTTTCAAAAAGGAAATTTTACTGTGTTGTTTAGCTTTCTGGGGCAGACATTCACTTTTTTTCTCTTAAGTAAGCGGAGAGTCCAATACATACTTTACAGCATTTTAAATAATCCTAAAATATATGCGATCAAATGAATGTTGTTTAGTTCTCTATACTTTTATCTATTAACTTTGGGTTGCCTATAAAAACTGTGACTTGAATAATAAAGGATTCCATAGCATATGTGTGTTCTAAACATTACATACTTTCTTCATTTTTGACAAAATGTGTAAATATTTTCAGTCTACCCTTGACTTTAAGCAGAAATAAGTTCATTCAGTTTTCTGTTGGTGCAGTATTTAGTGACACCAACTTTTTGTACTTATGTATGACATATAAGCAGTTCCTGATAAAACGCCTACCAGGTTAATGTACCATTAGTGCATGGCTAATGTATTCCCATATTGAGGACTTATAGATAATTCCCAAATACATTTTTCAGCTAATGTTTATATAGGAAAAATTTGTATATATTTATCTAAACTCAGCACAGGTTTTTTAAATAAAATAGTGTTTGAGAAAGGACTGGAATCTCGGAATTAGGTGTAGCCTCTCCAGAAAACATGTTGTATGTTAACAAAAGTGATGTGCATCTTGAATGTGGCGGATGCTAAGAGGCCATGCTCCTGCATTCAAATCAGCTGTTTGCTAACTGCTGTATTCATCGCTTGGTAGTTAGGAAGCAATGTTTTAAACAATTTATATCCTAATGTGATAGTTTTCCATTTAGAGTTTTAATGTGTTTTATGAAATTTATTGCATATTGGGGTTAATCTGTAACGCATACTAATATTTCCTGTTTAATGCAAAGGAAAAAAGTACTGGTTAGCTTTTCCATGTCTGATTTTCAAGAGCTATAAATTACTGACATTCTGTGGAAGATGCCTGAACTCAATTTTGAAAGTCGTCCGTGGTGAGAAAATCATAGAGTTTGGCATCCATGGTCTTTGGTTCAAATTCTGTCACTGCTACATTGCATATACTTGGATCATTTTCTTTAATATTTTGAACCTTAATTTTCTGCTTTGTAAAATGAGAATGATACTCACAAGCTTTAATTTACATAGATGCCCTAGGGGACAGAGTGTAGCCACCATACATATGTTACAGATGATGAACCTGGGGTCCTGAGAGGTTGTGTTTTGCTGAAGGTAACATTATTCGTAAATAGCAGAATTTTGTGTCTCCAAGTACAGATTTTACATGAGTGACCTAAGTTCTATTTTATTCAGCACTTACTGAGTAAATGTTGTGTTTAGAGTAGATGTTGTTAGAAATGCAAACATAAACAAAGCAAGTTCCTTGCCTTACCGGATTTTAAAATTTGATGAGTGGCAGACAAAAATGCATTTAAATGACCACAATGGAAGATGTTACATGCTGTGTTATAATAATTGGAAACAGAGAAGTATGATGGGACGTAGAAGAAAACAAAGCAAAACAAATTGAGATTGTATATGTATTTGGTCAGTGAAACTCCTAAACGGTGTTATGATTTGTGTGGAAGAAAACTGAAAGTGACCGTAGTTTTCTTAAAATCTAAAGATAATGAAAAACTGCATTTTTGTTCTTAAAAGCATTATGGACGGGAATGAATGTATTCTCAAGTGCCAAAATTTATGAAAAGAAAAAAATAATTAGCAAGATAATATAAGCACCTATTGATGCTTAATGCAAATACTTACGTATTCATTAAATTTAGAAAATGGAAAACTTAGTTCTGTGTCTTAATTCATTCCACTTATGTTTACGTGGGAATTAGGTTTAATGACTTTTAATAATATCCTTGAATTTGATGTATTTATCTTCATCTAGGACATTTAGCTCCATACTACTTTGAGTAGCACATTAAAAAAAAAGATAAATTCTTCCTTTGTTTTCATCTGTTTCTGAAAAATTTGAGTATATATGGTTTGGAATTAGAGTCATTTTCCATTTCTTGTGATTAATTTAGGAAATGAGCAATTTGGAACTTCCAGTATATTCTTTTCAAGAATGGGTGATTTTTTGTTTTACATTTAAAGATGTTGCACTCAGAGGAGGGTCGGGTAATTCTCTGTCCTTAAATACAATAAAAACTGTTCACTCAATTTGTTCATTTTAATTTAGCTAATAATATTCTCCCTGCTAAATTTTACACGTAAAGTAGAAATCTGTGTGTATTAAAAATATCCAAACTGACACAGTTCATGAAATTTTACAATTAGATGTAACTGCCGCATTATATTTTAAAATATCTTTGAAAAGTTTTTATATTTTCTCTAGAAAACAGAAGAAAAAGTAAACATCACACATTCTTTTGCCACCATTATGCTCATTTA
Source organism: Equus przewalskii (assembly GCF_037783145.1). Taxonomy (NCBI): domain Eukaryota; kingdom Metazoa; phylum Chordata; class Mammalia; order Perissodactyla; family Equidae; genus Equus; species Equus przewalskii. The sequence continues at coordinate 16,178,512 of NC_091848.1, forward strand.
GCCTTTCTATCTGTAAATAAAATGGTATCCTATCTTTCATAGTTTTCTCTTTTGGTTAACATATTGTGAATATCTTTTGATATTATTAAATATTCTTTACAATATGATTTGATGGCTGCAATTTGATAGATACGCTATAGAACAAACTGTACTACATTTATTTATCTAACCTATTGTTGAACATTGTAGCTTTCTCTCCCTTCCTTTTTCTTTCTTTCTGTTTCTTCTCTCTCTCTCCCCCTTTTAATTAAAGCACTACAAAACTTCTTTTCAGCAGAATCTATGGGCACATTATATATTATTCATTTAGAATAACTTCTCAGAAGTGGTATTGAGAAATCAGTGGATATGTACGTTTTTAAGGGTGTTTATAATATTGCTGCAGTTTTCTCCAAAAAGGAGAAAACTATGCTCTTATATTAATGGTGCTTTTTGTAATTCAAAAATTTATTTTTATATATTTATATCTATCAATATTTTCCTGTATGCTACTTGTTTTTGGTATCATGCTTAGAGAAGCCTCATCTTCTCTTAAGTGTATATATAAGTGTGTATACTATATATAATATATATTTTTTCCTTCCAATACTGTAATGGTTTGATTTCATATATCTACATCTATAATCTATATCTATCTATATGTATGTATAGATATAAAAGTATAAGACCCTTTGGTCCAAATAGAATTTATTCTGGTGTACTCTTTAATACTATAATGACTGCTGCTGTGAGAATTTTATCAGATAACTATTTTCTCATTTCTTATTTTCTTATTAAATAAGCATTATCTTATTTAATGTCATCTATGATATAGAAGCTACAATGATTATCCTGTTTTGCTGATAAAGAAATTGAGACTTAGAATTTGAAGCTAAGTTCCATGACTTAAAGCTTATTATCTTAACCAGTAAGCATACTGCCTTTCTTTACCACAAAAAAAAAAAAAAAAAAGTCGGGCTACACTGTGATTGAATACTATAATTAGCATGGTTGAATGGGAGATTTCTTGAGGAAGAGATTCACTTTGATGATTGATGAAGGTGCTCAAAAGGCAAAAAAGGAACCAGAAAGGGTTCCTGCCTTGTCTTATTTAAGCCCAAGCCATTGCAGCTTTCTAGACTCTTTATATAACTTTTTTCTCTGTCTTTCTTACATCACACTTTCATTCTAATAGTTTAACTTCTCTGTCATCAGGTAACCATAGTTAAATGAGATTTTCTGTTAACATAACACAAATTGAAGGTGGTAGGTGATTGCATTCCATATGGAATTATGAGCAATTTCAGTTTAGGTGTCAGGAAAAGGAATCTCTGTAGCAATTGAGGTTAAAAGTCCCAGTGGAATAATTCACCGCCTGCATGAGTTTTCTCTCTGCTATGTTTTATCCTTATAGAAAAAAAGATTCTGAATATTTTAGGAGACTAATGCTGGATTTTCTCACATCTTTAGCAAGTATGTATTACAATTGTGTTCTTTTGCCGTACAGTTCAGTATTAACATTTATTTGAATATTTAATATTATTAGAAAAATAGATAAAATGCTTTTTTGTTTTCCTTGATCCTTTTTGTTATAAGTAATATTTTCCTGTTTCTTAAGTAAATACAATTTTGGTTAAAAAAAAGAAGCAATTTTAGAAAATATTGATCTGGCTTTCAAATCTGACAGTTGTCTTTCTTTATACATAAGAAATCACTATAGCATTGTGTGATTTTTTTTTCTCAAGAAATAATTTGTGAGAGCATGATATCTGTGAAGCTCACTTTTTTAGAGTATGAGTCTTTGAAAAGTAAAGATCTATAAGTTGAATAATTTTCACAGATTATAAATTTATAGTACATTTTTACAGAAATATATTTTGATTCTATAACATCTATAATTATATTATAAAAACCTTTGAAGCCATATGTTTTTATATTTGTTAAAATATTAATAATGATGTTCAAAACATGTTATAAATTACATGTTTTTGGCCTTTTTATCCCTTTGACTGAAACTCAATTTTCTTAATCATTGACCTACATGAAATCATATGCCTATAAGCGACATAAATCTTGTGTATTGACTTTAGAAAATGTAGTTTTTTAGACTACTATGAATATTATCATTGTGAATGTAAGAAATTTAACTGTTCCTTTCTGGAGTTTGATCTCATGTAATAACTCTTGAAATTTTTTTTAATCTCTCAAGGGTCTGTTATGCTATCCTTGTGTTTGAATAACATCATAAGTAAAATTTCTATGTTAAAATGTGAGGTATCTTTTTAAACTGGGCATCACTTCCTTGATTTGTTTTTTTCACACTGTAAATTTTTATTTTAATAGAATCTTTTAAGAGGTACTTCTTTATTAAGTTTTCAGTAAATATGCCATGAATTTCTTTTCTGTTACATTTGCTCACGGACAAACGTTTTCACCTGGTCACCAGCTGGTTTCTAACATCATGGGCTAGGAGTCTGGAGGAGCCTGCAACACTGGTTGGTGGGGGAACTAATATATAAAAAAATGAACCAATTTTGTATTTCTTTTTTGAATGTCTCTTCTTCAAAAGGATCCGAAGGTTTGAGGATTTGCTAGGAGGACTCACAAAACTCGGCATATAGTCCTACTCATGGCTACAATTTATTACAGCCAAATAAAAAGATACATGGGGCAATATCTGGCAGAAACTAGGTGCAAGCTTCCACGGTCCTCTCTCTGTAGGGTCACACCAGAAGCACTTGATTCCTCCAGCAATGAGTTGTGACAAGTATGAAATGTTGCCAATCAATGAAGCTTCTTAGAGACTCAGCACCCAGGGTTTTTATTACGGGTTGGTCATAGAGGCACCCTCTGACTGGTGTGTACCAAGATTACAGATTCTCAGAAGAAAAGCAGGTGTTCAGCATAAACTATATTATTTGCACAAACAGTTTAGGCACAGTGAGCCTTTTATCAGTTCTGGGAATGGTGGGAATCTCCCTGAAATCCAAGTTCCATGTCTACCACTAACACATTATATCGTTAAGCAAATTACTTTGACCTTTCCAAATCTCAGTTTACTTCTCTCTTAAATAGCAAGATATGCTAGATAATACAGAAATAATCTCTAATTCTCTAGTTATTGGAATTAAATTTTATATAGATTTGTTTCTTAGTCTATGTAGATCAATGGGATCCTTTTAAATTACTTTTTCCTCTGGCCCGCAATGGTGATTTATCAAAGACAAGGTTTAGAGGCTTATATTACACTTAAGTTATTTCTGTTTTGATTTTTTCCTACTTTTATAATTTTCGCATCCAAACGTAAAGTTATATCTTGTATGTTAAAAATCCAAAGAGAGAAATTAAGTCATGGACTGCATAATCTTAATGACAATAGGTATGAAAGCTGACAGGGCAAGTATTTAATTCTCATTTAACAGAGGAGGGCACAATAACCCAGAGAGCATAATTCATTTTTCAATGTCTGCACAGCTAACACATTGTAGAGCCTAGATAGAATGTAGTTCTTCTAACTACGCAGGATGTTCTTTGAGGGTAGATACTGACATTTTTCATGTAGTAACTTCAGTGACTGGAACTGGAGTTACAGGAATGGCTCAATAAATATTAGATTGATAATAGTTGTATGAACTCAGAGCAATTCACTCATTCTGTCATTCAACAAACCTTTTTGAAAACAGAGTTATCAAAAACTTTCTTCACTCTAATATTCTGCTATGCTTTGGTTGATGGTTTTTGTAATTACCTTTGGTGTTTTCACTTCACCTGGGACCTGGCTTTTGTTGTTGGAGACTTTACCCCTTCTTTTTATAATATTAGTTTTTGCCTCTTTCTAGCAGTTTTCTCTCTCTCTCTCTCAGGGTGCTGGAGGCTACCTGGTAAATTGTAACTTTTATTTGCTCTTATGATCCACTTTCATGTATCATTTTGGTCTAGAACAGAGAAATCTCTCTCTTTGTCTCTACTTAAGCCATCATTGAGATAGAAGCTCCCAAACAGCACCATTTCAAAGAAAACCCTAAGATAGAATAAAATAAAGCAATTTGCCATTTTCAGTGAAGATCAGTGGCCACTGGCAGAAAATGTGTTCAGTTGTTCTTGTAAATGAAAGAGAATTATGGTGTTCCTGTACTGACATTTTTCTTTCTGGTTAGTTGGACTTAAAGTATATTTCTTCAAGTTCACTTAGGGAATTTTATTTTGTTCAGAAGTTCTTTGGCAATTTTGGAAAATTCTTCTTCAATAGTTACTTCTATTTTGAAAATATTTTTCTAGAGCTACATGGAAAATAATCACTATAAGTGAATTTTTGGTTTTAAAAACTACCTACTGAATTATTTTAAAAAATGCATTTAACTGAGTATGGAAAAATTGTTTCATACTGAAAATGTGTGTTGACATCAAACCTCTGTCTTTTGGGGTTGTATCTTTGTAATTTCAGTACCATACTTAACAAATTACATTTATAGTTTTCTACTTAACTCTTAGGTAGTTTATGAAAAGGACATTTTTAAGTACCAGTAATTTGAAGTTTTATGATTAAATCTATTTATACAAATTCAATGCTTTGAGATTGAGAAAGAAAATGTTAGTTAGTTTATAAATTAAAATCCCAGTAGTCTTAAAATTGCACTATTGAAATGGTGATATTTTTGGATCATTTGAAATAGTAGATTTGAAGAGATTTTGAAGCATTATTTTAAAACAAAAGGCATAGAAAAAGAATAATATGTGAAATGTAGGAAATATTTTCCACTGGAGCTGTAGAAATGATAGTGGTGGTGTAAGATATCTAGGCTTGGGTGGAACTATAGTTTTAAACTTATGTGTATGATCTGTATGCTTCAATTTCATTTATAATTTTGAATCAGTAATATATTTACAATGTTTTTGCATAGTTGGCTATCAGCAGGGACACAATGTTGTAGCAAACTCACGGGCCCTATTCTTGTTGTAGTCTGTGTAAATAATGCCTACTGTAGCTATGCAAGGAGAAACAAGGATGGCAGGAACATACTGTTTTGTTTGGCATCTGGTGACAGAATATCAAGGCTAAAGCAGACCTTTTGTAAAAGTTGCTATATGTAAAAATCATAAATATTTCAATACTGATATGAAAGTAGTTTTATAATACACACTACAAAGATTCACCATTTGATCCTTTTGCAACTAGTTGGGAATTCCAAAGTGTCTCAAAGTATCCTATATTCAGACCTAGTCGAATTTCACAAACAAACACAAAGTCGCATTTCTGTATAACTCAGTAATAAATGCTTTAAAATATAACAACGATTTAATTTCTGTAATGATAGCAGTTTTCAAAGCAGATTTAACTAGACATTTAAAGCTAATATGTTGTTTTGGCTGAAATGATTCTATTAATTTTCTTGGTTTTCCACTGAATTTTGCACAGGAGAGGGCATTCGTATATTGAGTATTTTATCTTTTTAAACATTAATTTCTTGTTTATAAATGCTTAACTTACAACATTTTTTCTGGTACTACTGAGGATATCTTTAGCATGCTTGTTATTTCTTTCCCAGATATTTATAAGTAAGTGGAATATACTTTTTGGCAATATCACAAATGTTTTAAAAGAAAAATTTCTGTAACAAAGAAGTTTAGGATATTCTATTAGAAATTTCATGATAAATAAAAATTAAAACATACTAATATTATTTCATCAGGCCAATCATATTCTTGAAGAATGTGGGAAGCTTTCTTGTGAAGACTAGAAAGATTTATTTGGATTAATTAATGCAACAGCACCTAACTAAAACTTACTTAAGACTAATATAAACATTTAAAGTTACAGATATCCTTCTAGATGCTAAGTTTACTATGTTCTACAAGTTATTATATGTAGTATTCTTTTTGTTTTTCATTCAGTTCTAAGTCTTTTTAAATTTCCTTTATGATTTATTTATTTTCTGACCCATGAGTTTTAAAAATGTCTGGCTTTCTGTTGTTTGTTTTTACAGACTTGTAATTTAATTGCATTGTGATCAGCGAAGGTGATCTATATTTTGAAATTCCTTGAAACTTACTTTTTGACCTAGAATACAGTCAATATTTTTAATATTCTACGTGTGCTTGAGCAGAGTGTGTATTCTCTAATTGCTGATTGCAGTCTAGTAATGTTCATTAAATTAGTTTTGCTAATTTTATTGTTATACATTTTTATAACCATTAATTTTATCTACTTAACCTATTTGGCATTTGAAAGAAGTGTGTCATTCTCCCTCAATGATATTGATTTGCTAATTTCTCCTTTTATTTTTCTCAGTTTGTGCTTTTTGGAGGCTCTTAAATTATGTGCATGCAATTTAGAATTATATATGTTACATATAACTAGTGAATTGACTGTTTTATTATAATGAAATTGCCACCCTAACTCTAGCAACAATTTAGTTTTATTTTGTCTGAAATGTATTTGGCTATTCCAGATTTCCTTTGGTTTGTATTTGCTTTGCATTATTTTTTTCCATCCATTTCCACCCAGACTTTCAAAATCTGTATGTCTTGCATTTGTTTTATGTTCCTGTAACTGTGCTTTTTTTGGTATAAAAATGTTATCTTTATTTTTTAATAATTTTTAAATTAGTAGGCTGCATTTTTTTGAGCAGTTTTAGTTTTACAGAAAAATTCAATGTAAAGTACAGAGAAATTCATATACCTTCCCCCACCTCCAGTTTCCCCATGATTAGCATCTTGCATTAGTGTGATGCATTTGTTACAATTGAAGAGCCAATACTGATACATTATTATTAAGTAAAGTCTGTGGTTTACATTAGGGTTTACTCTTTATGTTGTTCATTCTATGGGTCTTGACAAATGTATAATAACATGTATCCATCATTATAGTGTTAGACAGATTAGTTTCACTGACTTAAAAATTTCCCTGTGCGTAGCCTATTCATCCTTCCTTCCCTTCCTCTCAACTCTTGGCAACCACTAATCTTTTTACCATCTCTGTAGCTTTGCCTTTTCCAGAATGTCACATAGTTGGAATCATATAGGATGTAACCTTTTCAGATTGGTTTCTTTTGCTTATAAATATGCATTTAAAGTTCTTCCATGTCTTTTCATGGTTTGATAGCTAATCTCTCTTTATTGCTGAATAATAGTCCATTTTATGGATGTTTCATAGTTTGTTTATCCACTTGTCTATTGAAGGATGTCTTGGTTATTTCCAAGTTTTGGTAATTATCCATGAATCTATTATAATCATTCAAGTGTAGGTTTGTATCAACATGAGTTTTCAGCTCATTTGGGTGAATACCAAAGAGTGTGATTGCTAGATCATATTGTAAGACTTTATTTAGTTTCATAAGACACTGCCAAACTGTTTTCCAAGGCGACTGTACCATTTTGCTTTCCCGCAAACAATGAATGAGAGTTTCTGTTGCTTCTTCACATCCTTGCCACCATTTGGTGGTGTTAGTGTTTTGAATTTTAGTATAGTTGTAGTCTTAAAAATATCCAATCAGATATTTTCTTTCATATAAGATTAATTACTACATTTATATTTATTTGGATTATTGCTATTTATTTTACTGTATCTTTTTTTATCTTTTCATATGTTCTACCTTTTCTGGAATGGTTTTTGCTTCTTTCTTGCTTCACGTTAGATTGGTGAAGTTTGGTGTATTTTAAATCCCATTTTCTCCTTCCTCTGTTTTGGAACTATTATTTTTGTGGTTATTCTTGAATTTTACCACGTATACTTAAGTCTAAAGTTAAATGGTAATTTAGGACTGGGATTTTAGAACACTTTGATATGGTCACCCTTCTGATTTACTTGTTATTTTCATTTTCCTTTAAATTAAATTTTTAAAATGCCTGCAATTTGAAGTTATTATTATCATATACAGATAATATTTGTGTAGATTTATTTTACATTCATTCCAGAAAGTTTATTCAAACACAGTTCTATTTTGGTGATTATTTCCTTTCAGCACTTTGAAGATACTATTTTGTAGTTTTCTGGCATCCATTATTGATGTAGAAGAGTCTGCTACATTCATTTTTGGAGAATTTGAACTGCTTTTCACCTCCTTTGCCTGCTTATTTGCAGTTTCAGTATAATGTGACTAGATGTGGATTCTTTTAGTTCCTTTCACTATTTGGACATTTTGTAGTCATTATCTCTTCAAATACAGACTCTTCACCCTTTTCTTTACACTCTCCTCTGGTTCTCTGTTTAAAATTGTCTTAGGTCTTCTCATTCTACCCTCTATATGTTTTAATTTTTTTTTTGCTCTTTTTCTATATTAGTTACTCTTTGTGTTCCAACTGCATAATTTCTTCAACTCTGTTTTCCTCTTCACTGATTCTTTCTCCAGTTCTGTCTAATCTGTTGTTTAACTCTTCCTTCTTATTTTATTTTCAACTATCGTATTTTCATTTCCAAAATTTCCAAATTTCTGTTTGGTTTCTTTTCAAATCAGCTGATATTTTGGGAGTCTGTTGTAGTATTTAAATAGTTCTCCTCCATGATTAGTTTGAAACAAAATAACAAAACAAAGGTCATGTTTTATTGAGGATAGATTTTGTCCATACTAAATCCACTCTGATATGTACATACAAAGATGCTGATACTTCCAGGAGCCATCTGATTTTCCACTGCTTTGAAAGCTGAGTGTGTCATACCTTTACACACTATAATTCCATTGGCTGCAGAATGCAAGATTGGCATGGCAGAAATACAATTAATGGGTACATGTTATGACACAAATAATTTAATGCTATTCTGGTTTGACATGAGGTATGACAGTTTATATATTATTAAGATTTTTATTATATTTTGCTTTTGATAAATTAAGAATATAAAATCATATAAAGATTTACATTATTGATATTTTAAGTAAGCAGTTAAGTAAGTTTAAAGAATAGTTTAGTAACTTTAAAATCAGTATGGAATTTCACTGCATGATGTGTTTAATTTTTAAAAAAACATTGCTGACAATTAAAAAATTGATATATACTTATTGCTTATAGAGTAGACTGTATCAGGCACTGAACATCTGACTAGAGTATTTTCCCTAATAGACCTTATTTGTCCTTAATCTAATTGCGCATTTTACTACATTTTATTTTTGGACTGTTTAAGATATTCCCTTACCTGTATTTATCGCCAGAATTTTAAGTATTTGACTCAATAATGCTAAATGAGTTATCAAATTTGACAGTAATATCAGGGGCAATCTGATATAGTCAAATGACTCAAGCCTAGTTTTAAATCATACTTCTGCTCAAAAATAATAAAACAAATAAACTTCCATGATCATATGTCAGTTACTTAGTCTTTCTGAATATTAATTTTGTCATTTATAAGTTGAGGATAATAGTGTTACTCTAAATAGCAAATGAAAAAAAAGAGAAAGAATCTTACATAGTAACTGGTACCCAATATTTTCCCAAGAAATGGTACTTGTAGTAGCTTTTATTATCATTATTATTAATAAGCAGATAATTGCAAGATTTTTGCCCCCTTTGAGTATTTTTCTTTGAAGGTTACATAAACTCTACTATACAATGTGAAATGTAAAATAAAAATTTCCACTGCTGTATTTGTTCAATATTACTTCAATGTTTTGGGAGTAAATGTTTATAGCCACTTTTAAGGTATAAATTCATACAATATTGAAATTATGAGGTAGGTAGTGTCTACCTGTGAATGCATGTTAAGTGTTCATATCATTTATGAGGTACTGTTTCCTCTTTTGGAAAACAAATAGATTCATTTGATTTAGTGTTCACAAACGCACTGATCTCTATTTTTGCTGTCCTCCATTTATCACTACTAATTTCTATTTATTGGCACAACAAATTAATAATTTGTTTAATCATACAGCTATTGGTTGAATATATACCCTGTAAAGATCACCCACCCAGATCTTATAAATTATTATAAGACATCATTTTTGGAGGTGAAAGGAAGTTTTGTTAGTGGATTAGCAAAGCGTAGAACTCAAGTTTTCTGAATCAGTTGCATAAGACTTTTTTACCACACCATACTGCTCGCCATAAAACATGAATTCTGAGCTGAAGTTTCATCCATATATGAAAAGTTTAATTGCAATAAGTGGTGTAGTAACAGTTCAAAACAAAGAAAGATAAAAAGTGGAAAAGGACTTATCCACTTAACAAGGCAATGCATGATTAATTGTCAAATGAGCCATGCATAAAATCATGCTTCACCAATTCAGAGAAGGGAATTATAACTTGTTCTGTGATTTTATTAGCACAGTCATGTGTCTGTACCTCTGGGATATGTCTTGTCTTCCCACTTGGACTGTCAGCTCATGTGGGTTGGAACTGTTATTTTTATTTTTCTGTATCCTCATTAGATATGACATCAGGCACAATTGCTGAAAGTTCTTATAGATTTAATCATCTTTGTCATTATTCCTTTTTTAAAAATAAGAATATTTTCTAAGATACAACTGAATTAGTCTTAATATAGAATACTCTTTAAATTATTCTATAGTCAAATATATACTGAAATGTTTTCCACTTCTTGCGTATACAAAAAATGTCACCCAGTGCATGTTGCACCTTCTCAATTATATATGGGATCGTATCAAATCTGTATTGCCAAATGGTGAATTTTTCACAATTTTAGCCATCAAAAATATGCCACAATTCTTTGATCTTAATAGCTTTCATGAATGTTATGAATTAGATTGAAAAATGAAAAGATTGTAATATATACTCAAAAAATCTCAGAAGAGAGCATATTACATGGACATTATATTTGTGAAGAGTGATTTCATTTGTATGTCATTTTCTATAAAAAATCCTCCTTTTAATAAGGAACAGGTATTGATACAAGCAGAAGTCATTAAATGTATAAAATTAATAATGTAAGTATAGTATAGAAATTAAAAATATTCTGCATCACATTTTTAAAAAATCAAGCTGTTTGGAGAATAATTTACATGTAAATAAACAGCTGTTCTAAGGGTGCAGTTCAGTGAATTTTGACAAATATATGTACCCTTGTAAATATCTTAAAGCTACTTTGTTTGAAAACATACACATTTACATACCAAATTTTAAATTAGTTATCCCTCTTCCCGCTTAACTTAAAAGAAAGCAGTGAAATAGGTCAGCTTTGTGTCTCTCTGTGACAACAGTGGGCTTGAGAACTGAGAGGCTTGAGCACTGAATGAGATGTCATTTGTAAGTTGTGTCTGATTCCCACATGGATTTGTCATAGTTGTGTAAGGAGCTAACCTGTATGGAAGTCAATTTGCAAATCATGCTAAGCCTAAAAAATGAGACAATCTATTTTGGAAGTGGCAGGTGAATTAATCAATTTTCAGTGTTATTATTGTACTAATTTAAGACTAGAATCATGCATGAGAATTAAAAAAAAATAAGATGATATAGCACTAGTTATTCTCCACATTGGTTTTCATTCTTTTGAGATGTATGTCACACTTTTGACCTTAACCTAGGTTTTACACTTGCATCTATATAATTTTAAATGTTAAAGTGTCCCTTTTTAAGCACATTTTTACTCCATATGAGGATAGTGCTGAACTCTAAACAATTCAAGTTAACTTTGTTTTTTACCATAGTAGTGATGCCCTTTTTCTGTTGCTGATAAAAACAGTTAATATGTTTATTCTTAGTTGTAAGGTACATTACCTTTAAAAGATAGCTCACCTTGGAGGGTGATTCTGACATAGCTAACCAATATCTATTTCCCCTTTAGGCAAATAAAATCCAAAGAAGCAAAAAGTGAAATTTTAGATACTAAATCTAATTTCTGCACAGATCATTTATTTTTACTGAAATAATTATTTATATAGTTAGTCCTGAACTCATCAAGTGGATAAATTCATCAAATGCCCAGACTTTTATATCATTGGACTTTTTAAATTTTCTTGTTTTAAATCATTGATGGATCTTCAACATTTTTTTGTGTGTAAAAAAAGTGTGAGGATATAATCATAAGTATATATCTGGCACAAATGTATAACGGAAAAGAACCATTCAAATAAAAACATTTTATGGAACTACTGGGTAGTCATGGCAACAAAAAGTTATACTCTGTTAAACATTTATAAATTTTTTCATGTGGAAAGGCTTTTCATTCTTAATAATTGCTGTTTTCCTCTCAAAACTATGTCAAGAATATTACCAAGATGAAGAAACAAATGGGGCTTATTTTAATGGTTTATATTAGGAAATCCACTTAACTTTTTAAAAGATTTATGGAGGAATATTTGACATATAATAAACTTCACACAAAGTGTATAATTTCTGAAGTTTTGGCTCATGTATACACCTGTGAAATCATCACTACAATGAAGATAATCAATATGCCCATCTCTCCTTTTTAATCTTCCTCTCCCATCACTCTGTGTCCCACCGTTTTGTCCTTAGGGAGCCACTGATCTGCTTTATGTCACTATAGTACTCTCATTCTCTCTGTCTCTCTCTCTCTGTTTGACTTCTTTTACCCCACATAATTATTTTGAGGTGCATCCATATTGTAGTGTATTTCAGTACTTTATTTCTTCTTCTTTTTGAGTAGTATTACATTGTATGTATATTCCACAATTTGTTTACCCATTCACCTATTGAAAGATATTTCAGTTGTTTTTAGTTTTGGGCTATGAATATTTGGGTACAAGATTTTATTTTATGGTCATGCGATTTCATTTCTCTTGGGGAAATACCTAAGAATGGAATAGTTGGATTAGATGGTAGGTGTATCTTGACTTTTTAAGAAGCTACCAATTCCCACCAGCAATGTATGAGAGGGTTCCAGTTCCTTCACATCCTCACCTCAGTGTCTTTATCTTTGTCTGTTCTAATAGTGGCAGTGGTGTTTTGGAGCTTTAATTTGTGTTTCCTTAATGGTGATTTGTTGAGCATCTTTTCATGTGCTTATTTGCCATCTGTATATTTTCTTGGGTGAAGTATGGAAATATTGTGTTTGTTTTCTTATTATTGACCTTTGAGGAATCTTATATTCTGAATATAAGTACTTTGTCAGCTGTATGCTTTACAAGTATTTTACCTTGGTCTGTGGCTTGTCTATTTCTTTTTCTTGACTGTGTCTTTCAAAGACCACAAGTCTTTCACTTTGATGAGGTCCAATTTATCAATTTTTTTTTTTTTTTTTTTACCACTTTGGGTCATTGTTTTGGTGTCATATCTAGGAAGTCTTTGCTTAATTCAAAATAACAAAAGTTTTCTTTTATGTTAAATTTAGGTGTAGTACCCACTTTGAATTAATTTTTGCATATGGTATAAATTATAGATCAAAGTTCTTTTTTTGCATATACATATATAATTGCATGTTTATATGATTAAAAAGCTCATTTCTACACTGAATTGCCTTTGCACCTTTGTCAAAAATAATCTTTCCATGTGTTTGTGGATCAACTTCTGACCCTCTATTCTCTTCTACTTGTCTATTTTTCGATCTTGATGCCAATACACAGAATCTTGATTACTGTAGCTTTATAACAAGTCTTGAGATCATGGAATGTTAGTCTTCCAACTTCATTCTTTTTCAAAGTTATTTTGGCTATTGTAGATCCTTTAAAATCCGTTTGTGAGTTTCTACAAAACATCTCCTGGGATTTTTATTGGGATTATATCAAATCTATATATCAATTTGAAGGGAACTGGCATCTTAACAATGTTGAATCTTCTAACCCATGAGCACAGTATGTCTATTTAGGTGTTCCTTAATTACTTTTTGTAATGTTTTATAGTTTTCAGTATACTGGTCTTCTGAATTCTTTTGTCAGATTTATCCCTAAGAAAAATATTTGAAGAAATAGTTGCCAAAATTTTTTCCATTTTTTTTAGTGAAACCTATAAACCCAGAGATCTAAGGAGCTCAAGAAACATGAAAAAAAATTTAAAAAGAAACCTATTAAAAAGCTGTGATGATGTTGACAGTAGGAGAGCTGTGCATGCATGGAGGATAAGAGGGAGCTCTCTATACCTTCTGCTCAATTTTGCTATGAACCCAAAAGTGATCTAAGAAATAAAGTATATTTTTTAAAAAAAATGAGAACTAACAGGTATTTTAGCATGGTTGCAGGATATAAAATTAATATAAAAATGATTTCTATATACTAGCAACAATCGAAAGAGTATTTCTCCTCTCTGTTGGGGAATCCAATTTCATGTGTCTTAGGCCATTTGTGCTTGTCCCACAGCTTGCTGATGCTCTGTTCATTACTTTAAAAAAATCCTCTTTTCTCTGTGTGTTTAATTTTGGAGTTTTTCTATGGCTATGTCTTCAGGTTACTAATCTTTTCTTCTTCAGCATCTGATCTACCATTAATTTCATCAATTGTATTTTTTTCAACACATGCACTGTAGTTTTTATCTTTAGAGGTTTGATTTAGGTCTTTTTGTATATCTCCCGTGTCTCTGTAACTTTTGAACATGTGGAATACAGTTACAATACATATTTTAATGTAATGAAACAGATTGAATTCAGAATCAGATATAAAAATTTAGTTGTCTTCTATTAAACCAGAAGAGATTTGCAAAATTGTAAATCAGTGCCACTCTTCTTACTAAACATCTTCATAAAAATACACTACCTTAATATTTAATGAGGTTTTATTGTTATTTTTAAATTATTTAAAATATTTAAAAAATTTCTTAGCTTTAATTTCCAATACAGTTAATATCAATAGAAAAAACCCACATAAACAAAAACTCTTTGGAATCGTCAATAAATTTTAAGAGTACAAAGTGGTCCTGAAACCAAAAATTTTGAGAAGTACTGATTGATTATCTGCACATCACTTTCTTACCATGATGAATGGTAACATTGAAATCAGGTAGTTTCCAAAAGGTCTTATTCTGAGAGTAGTCTGAAAGCCCCTGCTAAGGAGATTTACAGACAAACTATTTGCTATGGTCTGAATGTTTGTGTGCCCCCGCCCCATTCATATATTGAGATCTTAATGTCCAATGTGATAGTATTAAAAGATGGGGACTTCGGGAGGTGATTAGATCATGAAGGCACAGCCTTCATGAATGAGATTAATGCCCTTATAAAAAAGGCCCAAGAGAGCTCCCTTGCCTCTCTTACCATATGAGGACACAGAGAGAAGTTGGCACTCTGCAATCCAGAAGAGATTTTCACCAGAACTGAACCATGCTAGCACCCTAATCTTGGACTTCTAGTCTCCAGAATTGTGAGAAATACATTTCTGTTAAGTTACCTAGTCTATGGTATCTTGTTGTAGCAGTGCCAATGGTCTAAAACACTATAGCAAAGTATTTCTTCATAAACTTCACAACTATAAATTCTAATAGATCATATTTGCTTAAGAAACTATAGTACAATTCAGAAATAGTCTGGGAATAGCCTTAAAGAAATATGAAGTAAGCGTGGAATAGAAAGATCATGAAATTTGAAGCCTAAAGCTTTAGGTTCTAGCTCTTAAAAATCACACCCTGCCTCTTAATTATTTCGTCATTTGGGACATATGTCAATTTATTTACTCGTTTTTCAACTGGGTCGATTTGATCAAATACCATAGGGTTGTTCTGGGAATTAAATGAGATGACAGAGGTTGTAGTGTTTAGAAAACCGTTGCAGTATACTTATGTTAAAGGTTATTCCTGGTGCTATTTCAGCTTCTAGCTTAAAATAGAAATGTTATCTGAGATAATGTTGTACATTGTCTCAGGATTTGGGATCTGGCTCTTTTGGGCAAACTTTTGAGGTTTTGTGTTTGTTCACATGTAAATATGACAGGTAAGTAAAAATTGAATTATCTTACCTGCTAGATCAAAATATGTTGATTTGTTTTTGTTTTTCTGGTGAAATCATATGCTACAATTAGCTGAGATTTTGACTGAATTTTGTCTAATAATATTTATCGTTTTCCATAGCTATTTGTATTTTTCTCACAGTTTGAGGAAGTCGGTCATTTAGTGTTGCATTTTGTTGTGATGTAAGTAAATTAAAATAAAATTTGCTTTTCTGCTGTGTAAGATTATTTCATAACTTTAGAAGATATTGAGTTTTTTTTCTTAGTTTTTTTCTAGAATATTTGCTCTTTCCTCTTTGCAGCATGTTTTAACTGCTTTTGATGCAATTTGTTCAAAGAATTTAAAAAATATTATTACATTTTAAAATATGATTGTGGATACCATTTATATCTTTATTGTTTCTAAAACATTGAACCTTGTCTTAGAAGGAAAATGGGATTGCTTTCACCGGCAGTAGATACGTTTTCAAATAACAATAATGAAACACATTTATTAAGCATGTTATTAAGCACATTTATTAAGTTATGTGATAGAGACCATGCAAGGTGACATGATATATAAATGAGATAATCTGCCAATGCTAAATTGCTCTGTCTGTCCAATAATCATCTAGTTAATTACAGTTTCTTTCTCTCTCCTTCCCCAGTCATACATATATTTGAAGAGATTTGAATTGACCAATTAATTTGCCTTCTCTCATTTTACCTCATTTAGCATACATTTAACATTTGCAAATATTAAAGTCATATCTTTTAAAATATTATCATATATGCTAACTGATACTATATGATAGATTTTGAGTACAATTATGCAACAATTTTCACCATCTTCCCTCTTGACTTTTTACATGAAATTGAGTTTGATTGTGCTGAATTTCTAAGTGATCAGCTAACTAATGATTCTAACTTTCATGTCCAAGACAGTCTAGCAATGAATTTTTAAAAGTATAGAAGAAAAATTATTCTTTATTTCATTAATTCTTACATTTCCTTCTGTTTCTATTAGCATTATTTGCCTGCTTCCTGACTTTTCATTTAGTCTTTAAAATTCAGGGAGAATGGCTTCTTGGGATCATTTCTTATGTGCAGTTTTTGGTATCACCCACATCATACTGCCCTAAATCAATTTGATTTTCCTTGACTCTGAGAAGAAGGACAATCTTATTCAAAAAACTTGTGTATCAGAAGTCAAGACTGCTCACAAATGTTGCGCTTTTCTAGGCAGAGACTTTATGGAGATGGAAATAATAACCAAGCAGATCATTAACAGGAAAGCACCAGTCACCATCAGATTTTGTTCATGATCTGAGAAGTCACTGTGTCATTGATGGGCAGTAAGATCAATATCTGGCTTTCAAACACACTCCACGAGAGACGTTGTAGAAGTCAAAATCTTACATCTTAAATCTCAGATCAGAATTAAATTGGAGACCCTAATACGTTCTTAAGTTTTGAGGACTAGCACTGAGGATTGGATGTTGTGGAGAGCTGACAAACTTCTTTCTTGCCTGGGCTAGTTTTATTTGGTATATCCATAGGTATAATGGCTCTTGCTCCCCAAATGTCGTGAAGGAGTTGTTTAGCCTCAGAAAAGAAGCATCTCTTTCTTACACACCCCAAAACTCATTTTATAAAGATATAGAGGAGACATTTTATAGTTTAAAAGGTGATGATATAATAAAATTTATTCAAATTTTGTATTTATAGGAGTTTTGATTTGCTATAAATTTGAGGTTAACATACAACTGAACTGTGTAATGATTAGGCATACTAGTTGTAGTACTCAGTTATTAATAACTACTCACAGTTGTATAAGTGCTTTGTATTTAATCATTTACTGTGAGTTTTTGTTTTTTGCCATTTTCTATACAAACAAGAAGACTAATTTCTATAATTTGTTCTAAATGAAGATGAAGGAAGGATAGACCTGAATAATAATGAAAATGATGTTTAGATTACATCTAAAGGGCAAAAGAAAAAGAGAGGAACGTTGTAGAGACTAGAACAAAGTGATAGTTTAAGAGAAACAAGTCAGACTTGGTTATATTTAAGTAAGTAAAGCCTTCTGTTTGTGCTTTCCATCAATGTCCTCTGTATCGAAGTGCAAGCAAACAGTTTTAAGTGCATAATCCATTTGAGTTTACAGTTCAGTCTTCTGCATTGCAAATATATCAGTATTTAAAATGTAAAAATGTTTCCATTCAATTCAACTTAACAATTATTAAACACTTACTTGTACATAGAAAGACAACCGTATGTGTTCTGAGTGATAACAGGTTAAGTCTAAATGGCTATTTACTCAAAAGCCTCATAGGCTCATGGACTTTATCTTGATGAATACATCATCCTTGTAGCTCTGGCCCATAGTCATGTCAGTGTCCTAGTGTTGATTAGTATCAGATATTCAACTCATGCCAATCACAAGCCTAGTAAAAAAGAATATATTAGGCCAACTTCCAATGTGTTAAGAGGAGGGCCGTAATCTTTTCTGGGAAACTTCTTTCTTGGTAGTAGTTTATCCAGAAAGCCCAGTGAGCACTCAGAAGACTGCTTAGGAAGTAAAGAGTTTGGGCAAAGATGTGCAAGTTTTTTGGTCTTATTTTAATTTGATCGTTTTCTTGTCTACTTTTAGAATAAGTAAAATATTTATGTGGTTTAAAAATCAAACAATACAGGAAACTGCCAGGGGTGGGACCAAGATGGCAGAGTGAGTGGTCTTCTTTGTCTCTCCCCCATTGAATCTACAACTAATTGGACATTCACCGATTAACAAAGGATATCCAGATAGCATCTCAAGATGCCTAAGAGTCTCGTGCTACTATACATTGGAAGGCGGACGGACTTCCCCCCAGGAGGAGGTGGAAATACGTGAAAACTCTCTGACCCCCAATCCCCGACCCCTGGACAGCCTAGTTCCTGCAGGAGGCTCTCTTCTAGTGGACTCCTCCATAGCATCGCCACACACCAAGGGCGGGAGTGTGCACTCACCAGTGGAGCCATGGTGGAAACAGGTGACAACAGACCTACCCAAGACCCCCGTGATTACACCTAAGCCGGGGGGAATCCCCAGGGTCCCACACCCACCGGCAGGGGAGGCCTCCGCTCTCCATTAGCAGGGAGGCCTCACCCAGAATCCAGGACAAAGGGAAGCTCCCAGCAGGCGGATTCCCTGGCACGGCACCAGACCGCAAGCTGCTGCTGGGCCCACGGTCTCCGGTGCACGGGTTGGTGCAGGGGGCGCCTGGACTTCCCGTGGACATGCTTGGGGACAGGGTTGGAGCTCCAGCACCTGGCTCTGCGGCTCAGGGGGACGCTCCGGGGTACCGCATCCCCCCGGCAGGGAAAGCCTCTGCTCGCCATTAGCTGGGAGGCCCCTCCCAGAATCCAGAAGTAAGGGAAGAGCCCGGTGGGCGGATTCCCCGGCACTGCACCAGACCACCAGCTGCTGCTGGACCCACCGTCTCTGGTGCACGGTCGGTGCAGGGCGTGCCTGGACTTCCCGTGGGCGTGCTTGGGGACTGGGTGGAGCTCCAACACCCGGCTCTGCAGCCCAGGGGGACGCTCCAGGGTCCCACACCCCCCCAGCAGGGAGGGCCTCTGCTCACCATTGGCAGGGAGGCGCCGCCCAGCATTTGGAACACCAGGAAGCTCCCTAGAGCAGAATTCCCCACAAGGCAGCAGCTTACAAGCCACCGCCAGGCCCACAGACGGACTCTGGCCATGTCCCAGACGAGGCAAGGGGCTCCCAGAGATCCCGTGAGAGTGGAGTGGGGCAGAGTTGAGCTCAGGTGAAACGGCTACGTAGCCAAGGGGGGAACACCAGGTTCCTACAGCAGCCTCAGCGAAAGCCTCTGCACAGCACTAATGGAGAGGTCCTGACTGGCAATCGCAATGCGGGAAGGCCCTGGGGCAAAAGTAGCACAGCTAGGTGAGCTAACGACAGACTGCAGAAGATACCCATAGCTCTGCTGGGACCTATAGTGGACAAGTGTGATCTTGTGGGCTCTGTTAGAGCCAAAGCAGCGATTATAGGTGATCCTTCTCCTGGCTGCTGGGAAAGCCCACAACACTGCTGCAGACCACAAGGAGGGAGTGCATCTAAGTGGGCTGCAACAGTAGGCACCAGCAGCCTGAGGCCCCCTTGTGATTGCCCCCACAACCAACGAGGGACCCCACAGGACCACTGTGACTACGAGGAGGGGTGCAGGTGCAGTCAGTAACAGCTGACAGGTTTCCTGGTTGGTGCAGTCTGAACAGCTGCCCCCCGGTGACACCAGTCGCAACAAGTGGAAGCAGTGACTAAACTCTATCTCTATGCGGAGGCACAAATCCACACCATCAAGCAGTATGAAAAAATATATTAAATCTCCACAACAGAAGGAAAATAATAAGCACCCAGAAAACAATCCCAAAGACAATGAAATCTATAACCTAAATGATGATGATTTCAAAACTGCCATTATTAAAAAACTCAACGAGTGAAAAGAGAATTCAGATAGACAACTCAATGAGTTCAGGAGCTATGTCACAAAAGAGCTTGACACTATAAAGAAGAACCAATTAGAAATACTGGAGATGAAGAACACAATGGAGCAGATTAAGAAAAATCTGAAGTCTCTGAATAGTAGGGTCGATAATATGGAGGACAGAATTAGCAATTTGGAGGATAGGAATATAGAAATGCTGCAGGCAGAGGAGGAGAGGGAACTAAGACTAAAAAGAAATGAAACTCTCTGAGAATTCTCCGACTCAATTAGGAGATGCAACATAAGGATTATAGGTATACCAGAGGGAGAAGAGAAGGAGAAGGGGGCAGAAGGCCTGTTCAAAGAAATAATAGCTGAGAACTTTCCAAACTTCGGAAGAGAGATGGAACTTCATGTGACAGAAGCCAATAGATCTCCAAACTTTATTAACGCACGAAGACCAACCCCAAGGCATATAGTAGTGAAACTAGCAAAAGTCAACGACAAAGAGAAAATACTAAGGGCAGCCAGGCAGAAGAAAATAACTTACAAAGGAAACCCCATAAGCCTATCAGCAGATTTCTCAGGAGAGACCTTACAGGCTAGAAGAGATTGGGATGAAATATTCAAAACTCTGAAGGAGCCAAGAATACTCTACCCAGTGAAAATATCCTTCAAATACGATGGAGAAATAAAAACTTTCCCAGATAAACAAAAGTTAAGAGAGTTCATTGTCACAAAACCTCCTCTTCAAGAAATGCTCAGGAACAACCTCATTCCTGAAAAGTCAAAAAAAGGAAAGGGGTTACAAAATCCAGAGCAAAGGAGATAAGCAGAAGGACAGCAACACAAAGTAACAGCTCTCCATCAGGACAAAATGCCAAAGAACTGGAAAACAAGTGATAAAATGTCAACAGAAGGCCCCCATGTTTCAATAATCACTCTAAACATGAATGGATTGAACTCTCCAATCAAAAGGCACAGAGTGACAGGATGGATCAAAGAACAAGATCCAACAATATACTGCCTCCAGGAAACACACCTCAGCCCCAAAGACAAACACAGACTCAAAGTGAAGGGATGGAAGACAATACTCCAAGCTAATAATGAACAAAAGAAAGCAGGTGTTGCCATACTTATACCAGACAAAGTAGACTTCAAACCAAAGAGATAAAGAAAGACAAAGAGGGGCAGTATATAATGATAAAAGGGACGCTCCACCAAGATGACATAACATTTATAAATATATACGCACCTAACAGAGGAGCACCAAAATTCGTAAAAAAAACTATTAACAAAACTAAAAGGAGACATCAACAGCAATACAATATTACTAGGGGACCTCAACACCCCATTAACACCAATGGACAGATCATCCAGACAGAAAATCAACAAGGAAATTACAGAATTAAATGAAAAATTAGATCAGATGGACCTAATAGATATGTATAGGACACTTCATCCCAAAACAGCAGTTTACACATTCTTCTGAAGCACGCATGGAACATTCTCAAGGATAGACCATATCTTGGAAAACAAAGCAAGCATCAATAAGTTCAAGAGGGTTGAAATAATATCCAGCATCTTTTCTGATCATAATGCTATGAAACTAGAAATCAACTACAAGAATAAAGCTGGGAAAGGGCCAAAAATGTGGAGACTAAACAGCATGCTACTGAACAAACAATGGATTATTGAAGAAATTAAAGAAGAAATCAAACATTATCTGGAGACAAATTAAAGTGAAAACACACCATACCAAATTATTTGGGACGCAGCAAAGGCAGTCCTAAGAGGGAAATTCATTGCAATACAGGCTCACCTCAATAAGCAACAAAAATCTTACATAAACAACCTCAAACGACACCTAACGGAATTAGAAAAAGAAGAACAAAGCCAAAAGTCAGTAGAAGGAGGGAAATAATAAAAATCAGAGCAGAAATAAATGATATTGAAACAAAAAAGACAGTAGAAAGGAGCAATGAAACAAAGAGTTGGTTCTTCGAAAAAATTAACAAAATTGACAAACCCTTAGCCAGACTCACTAAAAAAAAAAGAGAGAAGTCTCAAGTAAATAAAATTAGAAGCGAGAGAGGAGAAATCACAACAGATACCGAAGAAATACAAAGGATCAGAAGAGAATACTATGAAAAACTATATGCCAACAAATTGAACAACCTAGAAGAAATGGATAAATTCCTAGACTCATACAACCTACCCAAACTGAATCAGGAAGAAATAGAGAATCTGAATAGACCAATCACAAGTAAAGAAATAGAAACACTAATCAAAAACCTCCCCAAGAATAAGAGTCCAGGACCAGATGGCTTCTCTGGAGAATTCTACCAAACATTCAAAGAATATTTAATACCTCTCCTTCTCAAACTATTCCAGAAAATAGAGGAAGATGGAGCACTCCCTAATACATTCTGTGAAGCCAACATCGGCCTGATCCCCAACTGACAAGGACAACACAAAGAAGGAAAACTACAGGCCAATATCACTGGTGAACATAGATGCAAAAATCCTCAACAAAATTTTGGCAAACTGAATACAGCAATACATCAAAAAGATTATACACCATGATCAAGTGGGATTTCTACCAGGGACACAGGGATGGTTCAACATCCTCAAGTCAATCAACATGATTCACTACATTAACAAAATGAGAAACAAAAACCACATGATCATCTCAATAGATACAGAGAAAGCATTCAACAAGATCCAACATCCATTTATGATTAAAACCCTCAATAAAATAGGTATAGAAGGAAAGTACGTCAACATAATAAAGGCCCTATATGAAAAACCCACAGCCAACATCATACTCAATGGACAAAAACTGAAACCCATCCCTCTCAGAACAGGAACAAGACAAGGGTGCTCACTTTCACCAATCTTATTCAACATAGTACTGGAGATTTTGGCCAGAGCAATTCGGCAGGAAAAAGAAATAAAAGGAATCCAAATAGGCAACGAAGAAGTAAAACTCTCGTTGTTTGCAGATGACATGATCTTATATATAGAAAACCCCAAAGAATCCATAGAAAAACTATTAGAAACAATCAACAACTACAGCAAAGTTGCAGGGTATAAAATCAACATACATAAATCAGTAGCATTTCTATATGCTAACAATGAACTAACAGAAAAAGATCTCAAGAACTCAATCCCATTCATGATTGCAACAAAAAGAATAAAATACCTTGGGATAAATTTAGCCAAGGAAGTGAAAGATCTATACAGCAAAAACTACAAGACCTTCTTGAAAGAAATCAATGATGACATAAAGAGATGGAAAGACATTCCAAGCACATGGATTGGAAGAATAAACATAGTTAAAATGTCCATACTACGTAAAGCAATCTACAGATTCAACACTATCCCAATCAGAATTCCAATGTCATTCTTTACACAAATTGAACAAAGAATCCTAAAATTCATATGGGGCAACAAAAGACCCCGAATTGCTAAAGCAATCCTGAGAAAGAAGAACAAAGCTGGAGGCATCACAATCCCTGACTTCAAAACATACTACAAAGCTGCAGTAATCAAAACAGCATGGTACTGGTACAAAAACAGGTGCACAGATCAATGGAACAGAATTGAAAGCCCAGAAATAAAACCACACATCTATGGACAGCTAATCTTTGACAATGGAGCTGAGGGACTACAATGGAGGAAAGAAAGTCTCTTCAACAAATGGTGCTGGGAAAACTGGAAAGCCACATGTAAAAGAATGAAAATCAACCATTCTTTTTCACCATTTACTAAAATAAACTCAAAATGGATCAAAGACCTAAAGATTAGGCCTGAAACAATAAGTCTTCTAGAAGAGAATATCGGCAGTACACTCTTTGACATCAGCTTCAAAAGAATGTTTTCGGACACCATAACCCCTCACACGAGGGAAACAATAGAAAGAATAAACAAATGGGACTTCATCAAACTAAAGAGCTTCTTCAAGGCAAGGGAAAACAGGATTGAAACAAAAAAACAGCCCACTAATTGGGAAAAAATATTCACAAGTTATTCATCTGACAAAGCGTTAATCTCCATAATATACAAAGGACTCACACAACTCAACAATAAAAAATCAAACAGCCCAATTACAAAATGGGCAGGGGACATGAACAGACATTTCTCCAAAGAAGATATACGGATGGCCAATAGCACATGAAAAGATGCTCATCATCACTAATCATCAGGGAAATGCAAATCAAAACTACACTAAGATATCACCTTACACCTGTTAGAATGGGAAAAACATCCAAAACCAAGAGTGACAAATGTTGGAGAGGCTGTGGAGAAAAGGGAACCCTCATACACTTTTGGTGGGAATGCAAACTGGTGCAGCCACTATGGAAAACAGTATGGAGATTCCTCAAAAAGTTAAGAATAGAAATACCTTGTGACCCAGCCATCCCACTACTGGGTATCTAGCCTAAGAACCTGAAATCAGCAATTCCAAAAGTTCCATGCACCCCTATGTTCATCGCAGCATTATTCACAATAGCCAAGTCATGGAACCAACCTAAGTGCCCAGCAACTGATGATTGGATAAAGAAGATGTGGTATATATATACAATGGAATACTACTCAGCCATAAAAAAGGACAAAATCGTCCCATTCACAACAACATGGATAGACCTTGAGGGTGTTATGTTGAGTGAAATAAGCCAGACAGAGAAAGACGAACTCTGTATGACTCCACTCATAGGTTGTAGTTAACATATGGGCAAAGAGAACTGATCGGTGGCTGTCAGGGGAAAGGGGGTGGGGGTAGGTCACTAGTGGTGAAGTGGTGTACCTACAACATGACTAATAATGATGTATAACTGTAATTTCACAAGGATGTTAACTTTCATAACCCTAAAAAAAAAAATCAAACAATACGAAGAGGTGTAGAATAAAATGTCTGCTTCCACCGATCACTCATTCTTCCAGAACCTCTGCCAGTGCCAATGATAGCATTTTTATTTGATTTTTCCCTTGTTTCTTTATGAAAATACAAGCCAATACAAATGTATATTCTTACCCACTCTATTATCTGTAGAAGGTAACATACTGGAGACTATATTCTGTTCCTTGTATTTTTCTTTTAACAATAAATCTTGAAGATATTTTTGTATTACTAAATAGAAATCTTCCTTATTGTTTTTTTAGAGCAGCATAATGTTCCATTCTATGGAGATATATCTCTATATATATAGGTATGGAGAGATATATATATATAAATGCATAGACTGTATATATATATATATATATATATATATATATACACACACACACACATATGTAATGTATATATGTGTGTATAAAAATATATGTGTGTGTATATATATATATACACACAGTCTATACGTATAAATATATACAGTCTGTGGAGGATTGGGTCTAGGACCCCCATGGATACCAAAATCCATGGATGCTCAAGTCCCTTATATAAAATAACTTAGTATTTGCATATAAGCTGCACACATTCTCTGGTATACTTTAAATCATCTCTAGAGTACCTGTAATACCCAATACAATGCAAATGCTGTGTAAATAGTTGTTATACTGTATTTTTTAGGGAATACTGACAAGAAAAAAGTCTGTACATGTTCAGTACAGACACAACTGTCATAGGCCTCTTGATCCCTGGCTGGTTGAATTTGTGGATGTGGAACCTGTGGACACCAAGGGCCAATTCTACGTGTGTGTGCATATATAGATAGGTAGGTAGATAGGTAGATAGATATATAAGTACCTGTTGCTTGGCATTTGGGTTGTTTCCAATCTTTTGCTATTACAAAAAATTTTGAAGTTGTAGTTCATATATCATTTACCACATGTCAAGTATATCAGTAACATAAATTACCAGAGATAGAATTGTTGGGTCAAAGTATGTTAGAATTTTGGTAGATATTGCCAGACTGCCTCTCTGCGGTCATAACACTTTATACTATTCCAAGCAAGGCAAGAGACTTTCTGTTTCCTCGTAGACAAACCACTAAAGTATATTGTCAAATTTTATATTTTTGCCAATCAGTGGATATGAAAACAATATATTAGTTTAAATTTCATCTGCACTTCTCTAAAGAGGCTGAAACCTTTTTATATATTATCTTTTCATATATTTTAGAGACATTTGTTTTTCTTCAAATTCTTTGATAGATAGTTTCATGGGTATTTCATTCAGATTGAATGAGGCCTGAAGAATCATCCCTGCCAACAGTTGAACGGACCTCTCCAGTAACAAAAAAGTATCTTTCCTAAGGACTTATTTTGAGTGGACAATTTTGGACATATGTTCTGATTTTTAGATCTTTGGACTTCTTGCTTTTATGCTATAGGGCAGCTGACCCCACATCTTTATGTTCATACTTAGTTTTCTCCAAATTGGGGACAATAGAAGATTTCTGCTTTCTAAATTAAAATCGGGTTATTGTACCCAAATGTCTTGATTTACGTTTGTTTATTTCTAAATTCGTTGTGGCTAATCTCATCAATATGTCTGGATTTTACTGGTTTTAACTTTCAGAGAACAAGTTTATTTTCTTTAATCTAATGTATTAACAAGAAAGGAAACATCTCACTATTGCTTCTTGCTACCACCAACAGTTTCATATACAGACATAATATTATCCTTTAGTAGTTTAGATTTGAAATACATTAGGTTTTTTTTTTACTTCTTTGCTTAACAAGATGCAGTAAAATAAAATTATATGGTTTGACTTCCATTATGAATTACCAAGATCTGTTGATCTTTTCTTTCCATCACCCTCCTGGTTTGTTCTACTTACCTAACTATTCTTGGATTAATCAACTAGAATCAAGAAAATGGCATGTGAAACAATGTCTGTTCTGTCTTCTTTGTTTCTTTTCCAGTTGAGTGGTCATGCATATTATATAGTCTATTTTTTTTCTTTTTCAATACTTTTAAAATTATACTTCAGGATGATTACTTTCTTGTATCTATGCCTATGTCTTCTTAACACCCCTGTACCTGTCTTTCGAAAATGTACTTAAATTCTGAGCATTTTCTATGAGATAGACATCGTGCTAGGTAGGAGTCATAGTGTCTTTCCCTGAAGGAGTCCATTGTCTAGGGATAGTTTTGGAGAAGTTTCACTGAACAAGAAACTTTTGACCTGTGTTTTGAACAATAAGTGGGGACCTCCCAGTCACAGAGAAGGGTGGGAGATATTGCATGTGAAAAGGCACAGAGGCTTGAAGAGATAGAGCTTCATTGACCCAGAAGTTATTTGTACTGGGCAGATCATAGGATGCTGGAACCTGGAAAGGTGAAACCTTAGATATCAGGCTAAAACTACAAAGAGTTATTAATGGATTGCAAATAGATGAGTGACAATAAGATTGGCATTTTAGACAAATCTAATGGCAGAGGGAAGGAAGAACAGAAAGATGGAAAAACTAGAATAGAGAGATTTATAAGGAGGTAAAGAGTTAAGGCAAGAAATGATGGAGACTTAGAAGTAAGAAGTGGTAGCAGACCTGGAACATGAGAGATACTTGACAGGTAAAATCAGCATGATTTGTTCAATGATTGCATGTGGGAGTGAGAGAAGGCAGAACATGTAATTACTCCCAGGTTCTGGTTTAAGTCATCCTGTGGACCATTATGCCAATCAACTGAGAAAGGGAAGATACAGAAGTGGATTTGAGGATAAGATGATGAATTTGACTTGTGCGGGGATGAAATGGAAATGGCAAGTGATAGGTTGCCTATATTTTTGTGTAGCTCAAGAGAGAATTGGACTGCAGATTTAGTTGTAGGAGTCATTTAAAGATATACAGATGATGGTTGAAGTCATTGTTATTGATCAGATTGTCCGGGAAGCCTAAGGTTAGACCCTTGAATCCCTACCGCCACTTCACCAACATTTAAGGGATGGATTATTTCAGCTCTTGAAAAGAAGCAGCAAATTTTCTCAGAATTCTGACTATGCGGAGAATGGGAAGAAAATTAAAATAGAATGGTGTCATGGAAGCAAAGAATCAAAATAGTTTTAAAAAGCAGTCATCAAATAGGTTAAATGATAGAGAAGTCTGGTAGGATCCTGTCCTTAGATGTGTTTTTGAGTTTATCTCTTATCTTAGATGCCAGGGACCTAAATTTGAAATGATGAACTCTCTGACCTCTTTGTTTACAGTCTAGTGGGGAGAGAAGTTCAAATTGTTCAATAGCATATTTATTTTAATGAAGGGACAGTATATACGAGGTGTGGAAGAAAATCTGGGTGGAGTCAGGAAAGACTTCACAGGGAAGATGTATTTTGAGATAAAACTGGAAAGACAAATAGTTTTCTAGTACCAGAGAAACAAATGGAATAATATGTACACAATCATGCATGCATGCAACAACAATGCCATTTTCTAAAAAGCTGCAAATAATTCAGCATCACTAGAACATAAGTTCTGAGTGGTTGGTATGAAGAGAGTTGAGAGGAGAAGGGATGAGAGGGAGAGGAGAGCTGATGCATGGGATAGTAGATTTGATCTTGTCATCAGTAAGGAGCTTTGAAAAATTCTGAGCCGTGGTTGCAATTAGTCTTACTCACCAAATATTTAGACTCCCTAACTCTCTTTCCAAGCATGTGATAGGATTGCACTTCCCAATCCTTCTTGGTTGGGTGCAGCCACGTGACTAGCTCTGGCCAATGAATTGTGATGCTTGTCATCTCTGTACTTGAGCCTTAAATACCGATGTAAAATTCTCTAGAGCTCTCTGTTCTCTCTGTCACAGTATTGTGGATACTCCATCACATGGTTCTCTGAGTTACTGCTATGAGCAGAGCCTCCTGCCAACCCATAATGGACACATGGTGCAACCTACAAATCATTGCCTAAGCATGGCAATTTGGAAGTTGTTTCTGCGGCACAATTAAGTCTATTATGACTGAGAGAAGTGGATAGTAAAGGTAGTAAGAAGGTAGAATCATCAGGATATTGTGATTTACTAAAAGTATCAAGTAAGAGGGAGAAAGAGAAGTCTAGACTGAGTTGTATAAAAGATTATTCACTGGATTTAGTAGTTAGGCTGCCATTTGTGGTCTTCAAGAGAGTTGTTTTGGCTGCATTATGAGGAAGGAAAGTGTATTGACAGACTGTAGAGTAAATGGAGGATAACTCTCCATTTAAATGGAGACAACTAGTGTTGAAATCAATAGGATGAATTAGTAGACTAGCTGACTATGAAGTATCTGAACCTGCAAAATGTAAATGTATTTGCTTCTATTACACGAAAATTTTAAAAGCTATATTACCAGAACGTGACATTTCTGTACTATAAAAAACAACAACAACAAAAAACTATGGCTGCATTTAATAGTTAAAATACATAAACAGCCTTGGGAAATGAAGGATTCTTATTGGATAATAGGAACTGTACCCATTTCTGCTTTCCTTTACAAATTCTATCTTTAATTTATATGACATCTATATGAAGAAATTCATCATTTCTTTCTAAGACTTTGGTTCTTTGATTGCTTTTCAAAACACTTCTAGTCTTTTAAACTTGGTATTTTAAGAAATGAAACAGGCAACATCTAGGTCCCATTTAGCTAACAATGCAAATGCAATTCAAATTGCAAGATAGACGCAATTGTCCATTATAGTTGTTCTTCAAAGGCAAGGAAAGCCATATACACATCTTTTTGATTGTCACCTGTAAATGAAACATAATGACTTAATACCAGGTTATTAAATAGCAGGCACCTGAGATAGCACTAATGCAAAATGATGGCAAAATGCAGCATAAATCTAAAATATGGTAAGTGCTGATGATTATATGATTTCATTCTGAATTGTATATAACTTATCAAACTCTACCTGTGTGCACTTTTAAACATGCTGCTCCATGAATAATTTTGTTCTATTAAGTTCTTTAAATCTTGAGTAATCACCAAAGTACCATGCCATTCTTTTTTTATAGTATATGTGGAGTCTTCATACAGATTCTGGAAAGCAATACACAATTGCAAGGAGAAAGCAAAATATTTCAGATAACCAAAAATGTAACACTGGGATTGTTCAATGTGACTTATTTATTAAATATATAGTGACAGTTGTCAAAATAGGTATTGTGGAATTGTATTAATACAGAATCTATTCAAGGTTAAGCATTTACAGTAAGTGTTTTATTACAGCAAACACTGCACTGTACTCCTTAGGGTCACATCTGCAGGCATTTAATTTCAGCCAATTGCTGTAATAGAGGCATTATGATAATGTCTCAGCCTCTTGGGTACACACAGAGGTTGGATGCTATTATATTTCTCCTTTTCCTCTCTTTTAAAGCTTTTATCTATAATCCACACATTACTTGGAAAAGTAAGGATTTATATCCTCCTTTATTTGACTGTTTGGAACTTAGTTTCAAAGGTTGAAATGAACATAGTCTGAGAGAAAAATAATAGCATATTACAGAAAAGGGAATAACTTTCCATATGTTTTAGACCTTTGGACACAAGGGGCTCATCACAAGGACCACATCTATTTTTTCTGAGTTCCACATCTAAAATTAATGAAGAGCAAAATGTTTTATATTTCCCATAGGTAAGCTTAAACTCAGTTATTCTGTCACACTATTTCATTCATTGATTTGTTATCTTTGAAAAAGAGCAAAATTTAATAAGGTAATTGTCTTTTATCAAACAAGTTAATAGGCATAATTACTGTCCACAGGATGCTTACAGTTTTAGCTATAAGGTATAATTCTTAAGAATTTGGTACTGCTTGGTAGTCATATATATAGCTGTTTTAAATCTTTTATTTACTGAAGTTGCAGCAAGAGAAATATGACTCTATTATTTTCTTTGCTTAGACATCTGGAAAATACCCAATCTTGATAAACTCTTATAAGTTTCACTTGTCCAGTAGGATAGTTCACTTCCAATCTTTTTTTTGTTTTTGAGGAAGATTAGCCCTGAGCTAACATCTGCTGCCAATCCTCCTCTTTTTGCTGAGGAAGACTGGCCCTGAGCTAACATCCATGCCCATCTTCCTCTGCTTTATATGTGGGACGCCTGCCATGACATGGCTTGATAAGCAGTGTCTGCACCTGTGACCTAAACCAGTGAACCCCAGGCCACTGAAGCAGAATGTGCAAACTTAACCACTGCACCACTGGGCTGGCCCCAATTCCAATCTTTTTTTGATTGTGAATTCCTAGTATCAGGCTCAGCCAGTAGATATATTATGGTTTTGGGTTCTAGCTTGTATTTATTTTTTTGATAACTACCTTGCATTTTAAAAGAGTAAGTAAACTTTTATGTAAAGTAGTTGATCAGTGTTCTTAGTTACCTTTTTTCTAAGGCTGGAAATTTCGAAGTGTAAAGAGATGCTCAAAATGAATATCAGCTATATTTTATCAGGAAGTGTGTTAGATTACTCTAGTTTCAGGAAAACAGCATCTGAATTTTATCATTCTCATCTGCTGATACTATTTAAAAAATGTTTTCCTTAAATTGAGTATTTAGGATTTCTTAAATCAAGTATTTAGGGAGTTGGATTTATACAATGGAATACTACTGAGCCGTAAAAAAGAACAAAATTGTCCCATTTGCAACAACATGGATGGATGGACCTTGAGAGAATTATGTTAAGTGAAATAAGCCAGATAGAAAAGGACAATCTCTGTATGACTCCACTCATATGAGGAATTTAGACCTGTGGACAAAGAGAACAGATTAGTGGCTACCAGGGGAAAGGGGGGGTGGGGGTGGGCACAAAGGGTGAAGGGGTGCACCTACAACATGACTGACAGACAATAATATACAACTGAAATTTCACAAGATTGTAACCTATCATTAACTCAATAAAAAATTTAAAAAAATAAGAAAAAGCAGGATACATCCATAATATAATTAAAAAACAAAATGGATCAGTCTTTATTCAATATCAGTAATATTTTTGTTACAGTTTGGAACAGGATAAATGAACAGGGACCCAACTATTCTTATTCCTGTTTAAGCTTTCAGATGGCTAACTGTATAAAATTCTTTGAAAATAAGTAATTTCTTTAGTATGGCACGTGAAGTTGAGCCATTTTGTGACTGCCTAGTTTCTAGTTAGTCTTGAAAGATATGCAATCTAAAATCATACATGTGTCATGTTTATTCCTTAATTTATCCATGCCCAAGGGTTACAATAGCTTCTCCCCTCTGATATTAGAACAGTGTGAGCAAGTAGGGTAGTCTTTGGAGGCCTACTACCCATGCTGAGCCCCAGTGAAAACAATATCTATAAGGCATAAATTATATTATCTGTGATTATTTATGAAAGTTGGTGGACCCAGATTGAAAAAGAAAGGTATGTGGGGATAGGGGAACTCGTAGCCATAGACAGTTTTGTATCTCTTGAGATAGTCTGGGTTTCACTGCAAAAACATACTAGTCAGTACAGCTTGACAAAAATTTATCAAATATTTATTGAGTACCTACTATATTCCAGGCAGTGTTCTAGGTAGCGGGGATACCATGGTAAACAGGAAAGAGAGCAAGGTCCATACTTTCATGAATCTTATTGGGAGGTGGGAGGTAGCAAAGAACAAAAACAATCAGAATAGAAAAGTAACAGATCGTGATAAATGATATGCAGGACATTAAAATGGGAGTGATATGATAATCAGCAACTAGGTGGATTTTGTAGATTAAGTTGTCAAGAAGAACCTCTCTGAAGAGGTGACATTTATGTTTCTATAATGCTTATGTGAAGGATCCACCTGTATTCTGAAGTCTCTGAGGGTGTTCTCAATAAAAAAAGTACCCCTCTGCTATGGTCTAAATGTTTATTTCCCTCCAAAATTCACATATTGGAATCCTCATACCAAATGTGATGGTGTTTGAAGGTAGGGCCTTTGGGAGGTGATTATGTCATGAGGTAGAGCCCTCATGAATGGGTTTAGTCTTCTTATAAAAGAGATCCTACAGAGCTCCCTAGCCCCTTCTGCCCACCACGTGAGGATACAATGAGAAGTGTATGACCTGGAAGAGGGCCCTTGCCCTACCCTGTTGGCACCCTGATCTCTGGAACTGTGAGAAATAAATTTCTGTTGTTTATAAACCACTCAGTCTTTGGTATTTTGTTATAGCAGCCTGAATGGACTAAGACACCCTCTTTTATTCTGGTAACAAATTGAAAAATAAAATAGGATTAAATATGGAAA
Organism: Equus przewalskii; assembly: GCF_037783145.1. NCBI lineage: Eukaryota > Metazoa > Chordata > Mammalia > Perissodactyla > Equidae > Equus > Equus przewalskii. The sequence goes on from NC_091848.1 coordinate 16,211,907, forward strand.
TAGCACTTTTTTCCAATAGAGGCCGGATTGGAGGATAGAGCTTAGTGTGAGAGCCAAATTTATCAGACTCACAATCCCAGTCTTTGGCAATCTCTTCAGGTAGAAAGACCTTACATACATACACAGAGAGAGCCCCTGCACCAAATGGGCAGGATCACTCTCCAGAGGAAGAAAGGCAGAGTAAAGCAGAGCATGTCCAGCTATTCTTCTGAAATTTAACAATCGGAAGAGAGTAAAAGGCTAGAGAGAAGCAAAAAGCTTCACAGCAGTGATCACTTCACCTGAAAAGAAATATTAGGAATGAGGAAGAAGCAGTCTCCCCTGCTCCCTAATATCCTACAAAGATCTCCAAGAAGAGTGTAGAGACACAAACTTGGAAAAGGGTATTCTTGAAATGGAAAGAAGGTCACTAGGAGGACTGTAGTGAATAAGGGCAGAATAAACTGAGAGGAGGTTGGAAAGTTTGGCAGGAGAAAGACCATGTAGAACTTTGTAGGCCAGACTTATGAATTTAGGTTTTTATTTTAAGTGAAACTGGGAATCATAGGAGGGTTTTAAATAGGCAAGTGACATGCTCCAATTCACATTTGTAAAAGATCTCTCTAGTTGCTGTTTCAATATATTGTCAGAAGGGGAAGTGTAATTCAGGAGACCACTGCAGTAGTCTGGTTTAGAGGTGATAGAGCCTTGGAAAAGAGTGATAACAGTGGAGACGAGAAAAGTAGATGGGTTCTAGATTTAATGATAGATTAAATTTTGGAGATGAAGGAAATTGAGGAATCAAGCATAGCATCTATATTTTTGTTAGGAATAACTGCATTCCATGTTCTGAGAAGACTTGCAGAGGAATACGTTTGGTTGTGGGGAAAGAGAATCATGAGTTCTAAGTTGAGAAGCCTATTAGAAAGGCAAATAGAGATGCCATGCACATGGATGCACATGGGAGGGTCTCTAGGAGAGACCAGGGCTGGTGACACAGACTTCGATATCCTGTGCATATAGATGATATTTAAAACCATGGGGCGAGCCTGGTAAGTGGTTAAGTTTGCTTGCTCTGCTTCAGTGGCCAGGAGTTCGTGGGTTTGGATCCCAGATGCAGACCTACCACCACTCGTCAGTCCACACTGTGGTGGCATCCCACATAAAGTAGAGGAAGATTGGCATGGATGTTACCTCAGCAACAATCTTCCTCAAGCAAAAAGCAGAAGATTGGTAACAGATGTTAGCTCAGGGCCAATCTTCCCTACAAAAAACAAAACAAAACAAAACAAAACAAACACCATGTGGTTGAACGAGGTCATTTCCAAAGAGTTTATAGATGGATAAGACTTCCATCTTCATAATCTCAGGAAGAAGAACCTGAGAAAGAATACCTGGTGAAGTGGTTGGAGAACCAGGTATGTATGGGGTTACAGAGAGAAAAGAAGGATATGTTAAAGAAAGAGACAATCAGAACAATTTTACTTAAACCGGAAACTTATGCCTAAGTGAAACAAAGTCAATAAATATGTACACACACAAGATCACTGGGAATAGAGAGAAGAACAAATACCAGCAGATGTAAAGTTTATTGTTAGTACTTAAAATTAATTTTTATTTTTATCTTTAGTGATTCAACAAGTGATGGTCAGGTGCCCTAGCCTAACTTTGAGTGTAGATCTGTCTCTTCCATGGTAATTAAATATCCCAGGGAAGGATATCATAAATTCTTATTCTGTACCATCTAAGGAATTTGTTCTTATTTGCTACTGTGCATGTTCTTGGTCCTTTGTGAATTCTCACTAAATCCTAGATATTATGTGTGCATGTTGAAGCTGTATTATTTATCAAACCAACATGATTTCACATAGTTTCAGTTGGATCAATGAGTCTGATTAGTCACTGGAAATGCACCATGTTGGCCAACTTCAGGAAGTCCCTTTCTCTTGGTTTTTCAGTTTTGCAGTTAAACTTACACGTATACTTCTTTGTAAATCCAATACTTCAATCAGATATATCGATTTATATTTAATAACCCATTCTTATTGTTCATATTTATTTTCCCTTTCTAAATGAAATTACAAAGCTTTTTATTAGTTGTATACATAACAGTAGGCATAATAACACATATTCTGAAATTGACTGTTACTCAGTTTCATTTACTAATGCTGTGATTCTGACCACTGAAGTACCACAAGTGAATTGATAAGCTATGCTATAATAAGTAAGCTGGAGAAACTCTCAACCCGGGCGGTGCACCAGAATCTCTTGTGGCGTTTTAGATAGATACAGTAGCTAAGATTGAGAACTTCTGCATTAGGCTATGTTGTAGGAGTACCAGCTGAGCTCACTATATCATAGAAATCTCTTAAAATATCGATTCCAGTCTTCTACTAGTGAAAGGCAAAGGGCTGAATCATAAAAACTTGTACTGGTCTTAAAGGAGAAAATAGACATCAGAAACATGACTTCAAATGGGTGAGAGCAAGAGAACAATGTTGATATACTAGAACGATATTGTTCTTCTACTCTGTGAGATGTGAAGCTTCAGAAGGAGTCATTGTCCAGATTTGTTGTCAATTTGGAGACATCTAAAGACGTGGAGCCATGGAATATTAGAATCCCTACCTTGGATCTGTGTTAGTAGTTCTCAGTCATAAGAACTCATAGTGTTCTTGTCTCTAGCTCATTCTGCAATCAAAAGCCTTTTTCTTTTCACTTAAAAAAGAATGACACAATAATTCACATTTACTATAGAAAAGTGATCAAAATAAAAATAATCTTACAATCAGAAATAACCACTTTCACATTATCTTTATGTTGAATAATCTTCCAGACTTTTCTGTATAGGCAGTAGATTATGATAGGAGGTAAGTATATTTTCTGGTTAAGAGCATAGACTCTGGAGCCAGATTGACTAGCTTCGAATCCTTGCCTTGTCACTGACTAGCTCTATGACCTTTGGCAAATAACTGATTTTGCTTATGCTTCTGTTTTTCAGCCTATAGGGTGGGGATAATAATAGTATCTTCCTCAAAGGAATTTGGGATTAAAATGTATTAATATATGCAAGGTACTTAGAATAGTACTTTGCACACAGCAAACTCTCTGTAGGTGTTAACTATGTTATTATATGTGTAAAAATATACAATTAACAAAGACTGGATAAAGCCACTTTGAGCAGCTTTAAAAATGGTTGCAAGTTTCTTCTTTGAATAAACTTGTTTATTCATTTATGAATTAAGCTATTATGTATTTCGCACCAACTGAATGACAGGTATATACATCTAAATTCTTTAATAGTATTCTGTTGTATAGATCGTACTGCATTTTATTTAATCAACTCCCTGGTAGACATTAGGGATTTTTTCAACTTTTTGATAATATTAATAAGACCAGTTTTTGTAGCTAATTATGTGCACACATCCATGATAAATTTCCAGAAATTTCTGGGTCAAAGCGTATGCTGATTTCAAAGGCTTTTGTTGTTTACTGACAAATTACCATTCAGAGAGATTGTGCCATTTATGGTCACACCAGTGAATGAGAATGGAAGGCAAAAACCTTGAGCCAGTGCAGTTGACTGAGCCACACAGTTTCAGAAGTAGAACTTGAGCATTTCAAGCCAAGATGTGACATTAGAAAGCTAGAAAGAGCCAATGAAAAGCAGTCAAATAAATCTAAACACTTGAGAATTTTTATTACTGAATTAATCATTTTGGTAAACTTGCAGCAAGTGGAATACTAGATCATTAAATATTAGCCCCCAAGATGGTTTTTTAACCCTTGTTGGTATTGCCTATTAGGATTTTTTTTGTAAGCAATCATCTACATATTTGAAAATGCCACAAATGAAAAATCCTCTTATTTCTTTCACTGGGAAGTTATGGCGTTATTTGTATCTTTCCACATTAGTTGTCAAGGCCAAAACATCTTGTTGTTTGGGGTTAGTACTAGATATTGACACTATGCTCAGAGAATAGCATTTAGAAAAACATGAAGAAGAAAAGCAAAATTCTTTTCTTGGAAGTTTCTTGGAAACTGGGCTTATTTTCTAAAGCTCCCATCTGTCTACAAGAGTGATCCTATCTACCTGTCCCTTTTGTGGTCCTTCTCAATTGATTAATCAGAACCATAGTTTTTTCTTGCATGAGTATATGCAAATATTTTAAAGGGCTGTCTTGAAAATCAACCCAAAACTTGATCCTTCTTCTCATATGTTGAATATGAAAAAACAATGTAATTAATTCATTGTTTTCTCCAAGTTAAAAAACGTAGTTACAACTCCACCCTTAAACCTGGTATTTAAAATAACAATATTTAGTATCTATCCAATAGGTAAGATTTAAAAAGATACCATGTCAGGCTTTTCTTGCTTGAATTTTTAAAAATTGGAATAAAATGATGAATTGGGTATAAATATAAATTATCCAAATATTTTAAAAGTCATTTTGAGAAGAGAATTAAGTTTTATATTTTACTCATTGTGTCCATCTTATTAGTAGTATTGAATAAACAAAAAAAAAGAGTTGTGGCTTATTGAATGTCAACAAAACAAAACCCACAATTACATAAATGAATCGAGCAGTGACTATATTCCTTTCAGTAGTATAACATAATTGTTAAGTTATTAAGTTCTGGTTTTAGTCTTCTGACTTCAAGTTTTAACACTACTATTAGTTTATGGCTTAACAGAAACCATTTCCTTGGATAAGCTATATAACTTTTCTAAACCTTCATGTCTTCATCAGTAAAATGGATCTAGTAACAGTACTCATCTCATAGTTCTGTAGTTTTTTTGTTGCTGGCAGGGTGGTGAGGATTAATCAAGATAATGCATGGAGACATTTAGCATTATTTGACAGGAAATATTCAATAAATGCTAACTATAGCTATTTCAGTGAAATGCAAGGAAAAAAGTTAAAAACAGGATTCCATTAGTATCACGTGTTTCCTTTCTCCACAGTTGCTGCTGGTACGGAATCCAGAGAGGTGAACAGATTTCCCCTTCCTAATAATACAACCATAGCCGCAGCAGCTGCGACTGAGGGGAAAGCAGATCTAACATCTCTTCAAGAGGGGACCCCCGATTCAACAGACTTGTTCATTATCTGAAGGCTGTGAAGGAGATTCACAGACTAAGAACCTTGGCAGATCCTCTGGGGATAGACAAACTAAAAGATAATAACAATTTTCTTGTCAATCATGAGATGGATAAGGCTCCAGGAGCCTTCAGTCTTCTGAGAATAGGGGCACAAACTATATTCTTTTTCAACCTAGCCTTCTGTATATATTTTCTTGGTTCCTAAGAGGGAGAAGGGTGAATGGGAAATTGTGTTTAGATTAGCTGGACAAATAGAAAAGAGCAGTCCATGACGGCTAAAATCACAACAGACTACAAAATATTTCCCAATTCATGGTTCTACAGCAGCATGTTAGTATGAGCATTCAGTATAACTGTCTGCCGTAGCATAGTGAGTTCAGAGACAGCGCTGTTGTCTTAGCTGAAGGAAAACTTGTCGTTTGAAGTTGGTAGCACAGCTGATTGCATGGAGCATGGAAATGAAAACATCCTGACATCTTTCTTACAGGGCACCTGATGCTTGGATGAGTTAAATGGAACAAGACAGAGATGCAAAGGTCACATTGCACACTTAAGGACCCTTGGAGTATTTTGGTTACTCTCTCAGGACTTGCTTTAATATAACACATTTGGTACTTTTTTCTTCTTTTTCAGAAAGTTCAGTCTTAATAGTCATGAGTTTCAAATTCTTAAGTCAGAATAAAATGTTAGCACAAACCATCTTCCAAGAGTACTTGTCTAGTTTTTTGTTTGGTTGGTTAATTGGCTTATGAGGTTTGATGTTTTGGGTTTTTGTTTTTTGTTTTGCTTTTCTTGGCCACAATACCCCATCAGCGTAAGTCTGTCCACTTTTCAACAATTATCAAGATTTTTATTCTCGCAGCTGAAATGGTTTTTAAGCATTTTACTGTTGCTTTAATAATACCCTTAAGGAAAGATATATACCTGTGTGAGTTACTTTTTAAAAAATGAGATTTCAGCGTAAAATAGGTATAATAGTGAGTTATGTCCAAATCTTCGTTATGTAAATTACCTAATCGAGAGATGTTATTCAGTAATTTGTCATGAAGAGAGCTGACTTAGAGTTTTATAAGATGTCTTACAAACTAATGGTGTTTTAATTTTGGAATTTTTTTTTTAAAGATAGGTAGTAGTCTCTATTTTAGGTCATCCCAAGGGAGCAATACCTGAGAAACTAATTAGAGACTGTAGTCGGATAAAGATTGGGACCAGTGCTCAGGAATGATTTACCTAATTTTGAGATCAAGGGATTTTCTCTTAGCGCCTTTTTCATCTTTAGGTGATTAACCAGATATTTAAAGTGAATCTGTTTACTTGATCTCATCTAGAGAGAATGTTTGAAAGTGCAACATATGAAGAAATCACTGCAGAACTGCTGTTTTTGAATCTGCCTCCTCTCTAACAGAGATCTTTGCCTCTGATAAATTCTCTTGTTTCCATTATTTATGTAAATAACAATGCCCCTAAAACAACTGTTTTCATAAGCCCTGGGACGTAAGTTCTAAATTCTCCCTGTGGGATCTATCATGACCTACTTTTTTTCTTGCAAGGATAAATTGTTTAGCAAAAGATTTGAAGTTAATGTGCTTAAGTCTAACTCTGCTGTGTGTGAGTTGCATACGTGTGTGTGTGTGAGATAGAGAGAGGGAGAGAGAAAGATTTTTCAGCTTGCTCAGGAATCAGTTCTTCTACCTCCTACTAATCAAGTGAGATGATAAGTGAGCAGGCTAGCAAGATGAGTGCTCAGACGCACTGTGACCAAGGTTTTAAAATTCTCCAGTAGAACAATATGAATAGTCACGTGCATTCCTTAGATCTTGTAAGATAACTTACTATATTCCAGAGAACTTCTTCCCATTAACCTTCCTAATGAATTTATTTAACTGCTAATTGCTAAATCGGTTATCTTACTATCAGCATCAACGGTCTAATCCATATGTATAGTTAGGCTCAGAGACAATTGGTTTGAAAGAGTAACAGAGTAATTATTAGCAAACTTTTTCTTTGTGGTTAGTACATGTCAGACACTGTTCTAAGTGTTTTATGAGTTTTAACTAATCCAATCTTCACTTTTGAAGAAGGTACTGCTATTAATATCCTTATTTTGCAGATGGGGAAATTGAGGCACAAAGGGTTTTATATATATATATATACACTTGCCTAAGGTTGTACAGCTGTTAAGTGACAAGGCTGGAATTGAGACCCACGCAGCACACAGTCTGGCTCCAGAGTCCATGCTCTTAACCAGCATGGTTTTCTCCTGAAAAAAGGGAGAAAGCAAATTTTTATATAGTAAGTAATGCTGGCTTATATAGAGACGTAAGTTAAAGACTTTACCTTCGGGCTGTGGTTTATACCACTCAAACTCATGAATCAGAAATCCTTGCTATCAGGCCTGCCTCGGAGCAGTTCATTTTCTTGTTCACGGACTTTATGCCTGGGACTAATACTGCCTCCTCACCTGATACTTAGTCTTTCTGGCATGATGGAGAACAGATCTCCAGTTAAGACACCTAGCATGTGCAGCATGTTAGCACCCTGAAGAGTAATGATGGGTGACTAATAATTAACACTAACACTGATGCTTAATGAAAATTACTATCAGATGCTGGCACAGTTCTGAGCGCTCTATCATGTTACATGGTCATTGATGTTGTAGTTTATGAATTTCTTGAGTTTTCTGTGATATTTATATGGTTCCAGATTTATGGATGTCTAAATGTAATGGTTCACTTATTTTACATTGCAAGTAACTAGCAAGATTGACTGAGGATTTTTTTCTTTATTTAATCAGTTGCTTTAGAGTGTAGCTTAAAGGAAGAAAAAAGACCTTATCAGTTTTACTACCTGTGTCAAAGATGATACTTTGATATAGTCATTGCCAATATTGAAATTGTTTTCCTTAAACTTTAATCCATCAAAGGATGTAAAGGCAACCTGGTGACGTAGTTGGAACATGGGAATATCCAGTTGTTTTAATTCTGTCTTTACTGCTTTCCCTTAATGCGAATCTAAGCCAATTTCTTATCTCCTCCCAAGCCTTCTTTTCCTCAACTCTAAAATGGAAATTATTTCATGGGCATTGTTGGAGGGATTCACAAGACCTGATCATCTCTGGCCAAAGAATCACTCTGAGAATGATCCTGAGTCTAGGCAATTTTGCTCTGAATTTACAGACTGTTCTTCCTCCTCATTCTTTATGTATCTCATGTTATTGAGAACTACAACATCCACTACTACCTAGTACCCAGTTTTTATCCCTGAGTTGGACTGTGGCTCTGAGTCCTCTTATACTAGTAAACCAAAGAAGGGACTGGAGAGACAGTGTGACATAGTAGAATATTTTCCAGATTTACCTACTAATAACAATTGTGTAGGTCATGTAGGTTTCCAGGTCCTTCCCCTAGAGATTCTGCTTTGGTAGGCCTGGAGTGGGACACAGAAATATATATGTTTTAACCAGAGATGCAGATGATTTTGATGACAAAGCAAGTATGGGAAACATGGGGATAAGCTTTAGAGTTGATAGATCTGAGATTAAATCCCTATGCCACTTACTAGCTATGGAATCATTGAACTTTCTGAGACCTAGTTTATAGGTGCCTAATACAGATATCAGTTACTTTTCTCATAGCTTTGCTGATGGAGTCCAGAGTAAGTAAACATTAAATGGCCAGTTCCTTGCTTCATTGTTCTGCCACTTCTTAGTACTTTCTAGTGGTATGCTGGTAATATTTAACAATTGGCTCTCCAGAAAAGCAAGCCCTGTGTTTGCCTATTTCTGTTGTGTAAATATACCTATCATGGCTAATCTTGAGTTATCACAATCCCATTACTGAATGAAATTGAAAAGAGATGTACACATTCAATTTTTGTGAGCTGGAAAGAGCTGTTCCAGCGTGAACCTCACATCCATGAGTTTTTTCTCTCCTCCCTTTCCTTCTCCTCCTCTTGTCTCCTTTTCCCCTCTCTGTCTCTCTGAAAGTAGAATGAGTTGTTACATCATTTCATTGTTTATTTTATTTGAAGAACACTTAACGTGAGATCTACCCTCTTAAAAATTTATTTTATGAAACATTTATTGAATCTCTACTATATTGGATACCAGAAATACATAATAGATTATTACAATTCAATCTTTATGTTTTGTATCTGCCCAGATGAACAAAATGGAAGGAAAATCATGTAACTTGGCAAAAAATGGCTATACTGCAAATGAGTGGTTTATACCGTCAGTTGAAGTCCCCAGCACTTTCTGTTAATTCTTCTCTCCACCTCACTTTTCTGCATATTCTCTCTTTTTTTTGGTCCTATACTTTTCTTTCCTCTATGTGTTGTTAGCTTCTTTCTTTCTGTTGCTTTGGTCAAGTCTTCCCCACCTTAAAAAAAAAAAAAACAAGAAAAATAATGTCAACAACACTGCTATGACTCCTTCAGGTTGCTATCCAATCCTGGTCCTTTACACTTAAAATTCCTGATAGAGTAGTAGGCTCTCTGTGTCTTTCTCCCCTCACCTTCCATTCTTTTGTCTTTACCCTCTGCTGTTTGACTTCTGCCCCTACAACTTTAGTGAAACTGTTTTTGGGAAAGGCACATTGCCAAATGCAATGAGCACATCAAAATCCTTATTTTGCTGGACTGCTGTACTGCCATTGAAATTGCTAATCTATCCCTTCTTGACTATCTTCTCTCATTCACTTCTATGTATATTATTGGCCTGATTCTTTTCAGCTTTCTGACTGTGTATCTAGACTCTAACTCTCACTAGATTTTTACACACCAGTTCAGTGGTTCTACAACTTTAACATGTATCAGAACCACTGGGAGGTTTGTTAAAACTCAGAGTACTGAGCGCTGGATTTTCTTATTCTGTAGGTCTTGAGTAGAGAATGAAAATCTGTAATTCTTACACATTTTCAGGTGATGCTGATCCTGCTGGTCTAGGAACCACACTTCCACAATCAGTGCTCTAACTCCATCTTGGGTTCCTCTTTTACTTCCTGCCTCTAACTGTTAATTTGGTCTATGATTTTAGATCTGGGCTTCCTCTTCTCACTAAAGGCATTCTGTCTAAGTGAACTCATTTCTTTTTATGGATTCAATACTTACAGTGTCTGACTGCAAAAACGTCTGTCTCTGTAGCCCTCATGACCAGCTTTAGATTAGGATATCCAACTGTATGCTAGACATGTCCTACTAAATATTCCATAGGAAGGCCTTGCCCATGGCTAGTCAGTGGTGGAACTGAAATTTGAATCTAAGTCTGTTTGAATCAAATGCCCCTGCTTTTACCACTTAACTTTTATTGGCCTCTCATCCCTTTTATGATTGCACTAGTTCAGATCTCTCTCATCTCTCAGAAGATGAAGCCTTCTGTGTCAGGGTCCTCAAGACCATCCCCAGGACCAGTATTTCTCTAAGAGGATTCACAGGACTCAGTATATAGTTGTATTCATGGCCATGATTTATTACAGTGAAAAGATACCAAACAAAATCAATAAAAGCAAAAAGCATATTGAGTAGAGTCTGGAGGAAACCAGCCACAAGATTCCAAGAGACTTTCCCAAGGAGTCACACAGTACAAGGTTAAGTCCTCCAGCAATGAGTTTTAACAACATGGGTAAAATGTTGTCTACCAGGGAAGTTCATTGGAGACTCAGTGCCCAGGGTTTTCGCTGGAGGTTGATCACGTAGACAACATCTGCCTAACACATAGCAAAATTCTAATCTCCTGGAAGGAAAGCAAGTGTTCAGAATAACTTTGTTATTTGTACAAACAGTGTAGGTACAACTTATTACAGAATGATGGGGACTGTCCTGAAATCGAAAGTTCCCAGATGCCCGCCAAGGGCCAAACTTGTAAACAGGCCTTTGTAAGGATAGCCGTCTCAGGCCTGTTTTGTTAACATTTTTCTCTGCACCTTTTCATGAGCTATTCTATATGCAATCTTTTTCTCTCTCATTTCCATCTTCACACTGCAGCAGAGAGAGCCATTTAAAATGTAAATCTGATCTTATCTTTCCTTAGTTTGAAACTCTTTGCAGTGTATTTTTTGTAGTTCTCAATAAGTGGGATAAAAGGGATTCATTGGGAGAAGTCTTTGGGATCATGATTGTTATTGCAATTAATGCGTTCTAATTTTGTAATATGAGATATACACTCATTTATTTTAGCTTTAGGATGCATAAGAGTTTCCCACTGAATGCTGTGGTTGGGAATCCTCTTTTCCACCACTGCTCATTTTCTGGACAGAGTTCATCCCTTCTGGCTTTCAGCTGCCTTAACAATTTAAGTTTTCCTCTCATAGCACTTATCACTTTCTCTGCTATCTTAGAGTTATTTGTGTGCATGTCTCATCTCTATATTGTAAGCTCTTTGAGGAAACAATCTGTGTCTCACTCTCTTTATTCCTCGAATTAATCCCCAATAGCTAAATATTTAGCATGTAGCTGACTTTCAATAAACATGTTGAATGAATGACTAAAAGTGAAAACTAATGGTCTGTACTTTATCCTGAAAAAGTTACTTATCTGATTTTATGAATGGCCATTTGTAAATATTATTCAGATTAAAAATCCTAATAAACTAAAAGAAACTTAGCAGGACATTTAAGTGGAAATTAATTACAAGTCATATACTTTGATTTAGTGAAACTAGATTTAAGTGCATTATTTGGTTTTACTCTTTGCATCAATTTTTAAATAGTTAGAGGCCTTTATTTTCATTTTCTCCCTCTAAAACCACATTTCAGTGGAAATTGTTGCTTAATTAGGACTGTGCTAAATTATATACACGGAACTGATTTTTAAGATTAAGTGAAAGTGGTGGATTTCTACTCAGCCAAAGAAACTATGTTATTTCTTGGTATCAGAGACTTAATATTAATTAGTGCTCTCAAGTAACATTGGATATTTTTTTTTATCAATTGGCCAAAGATATATGCTCTCAGTGTCCTAATAAAAGAGAATCATGAGGATGGATAATTTGTTCATGATAGGTAATTTTTAGTTTTTATCAGATCTTCAGTAGTTACTTGGGTATATGTTCTTAATAGTAAAATCAAGGCTCTTAGATTTTGATAGGGAAAGTTAACCACAGAGAATTTGACTCACAGACAGTGGTAGGTTATATGTGTGTGAATGTGTGTGTGAGTGTGTATGTGTGTCTGTGTAACTCCTCTATATAAATATAAAAAATATATAGATTGTTAATCAAATGTATATACTTATGAAGATCTTATCAGGCCTTCATGTGCTGCTGTCACTTTTGAAATGTGAAGGGTGGAATGTTAACCCACATATCTGTGATGTGATAAAATGTCTTTTGAGGACATGCCATTGTCATACATCTGTGGCAACTATAAGCGTGTTGTCTCTGGCTACAATATGGAGACATATGGTTGCAGCACCATGCACCATTCTAATGGTGCCTTATCTAGTCGACTGTGACAAATAATTCTACTCAGCTTGTCAGGGATGACAGCTGAGACTTTTTGCTTAGATGCCTTGACAGTGCTTGTATTAAACAGCTAGAGCCGTACACTCCATTAAGTTTCTGTAAAATGAACTGTCTGCTTCTTGCTGTTTGCTGATAGTGGCAGCAGTTGTAAGCTAATCCTCTCCAGTTGTGGATTGCTCCACTGAGTGCCTTCACTCATCGACAGGTAGTAGATCTCATAGTTTTAGTAGAGTGGCTACAAGGTTGATAGCTAGGATAGGCAAGACATAATTTATTTCACAGCAGATTTTTTTAGCAGTTATTTACTCTAAATTAGGCTGCAAATATGTCCCTAAACAGGAGAAAACTGACTTTCTGGATAGTGAAGTGATTGATGGCTTTTTCTCAACATGTAATTATTTATAGGCTCTTGGTACCAAAGACATAAACATGACTGGGTTGTGTCTCTGAGTACCTATGTCTATAATTAAGTATGTGTTCATTAATGAAAGGTACATGTCCCTTAATATGTTTATGAAAATTTAAAAGAAAGTAAATAAGTATTCTTCAATTTATTAAGCAAAGTCAGATCATTGGAAATACTGATATGTGATTGTTTTCAAATATATAAGGAAAATATAACTGAATTTTCTCCTTTAAGTGGATGGTAATTCCTTTCAGCTATTTCTTATTACGTTTATGCATTGTATTAAACTCTTATGTTCCTTTATTCTTTCTCCCCCACAAAAAGGTGTAAATGTAATAATCCTTCTCTAGGTGTTGCAAAGATCACTTTTGTCAACATATACCTTGAATTTGACTTGAAAAGCCAATGAAAGCCTTGGTGCTTCATTTGTAGGCAGCTTTTATATTCTACCTGTCATCACTGGGCATTATCAATGATGGAGCAAGTCTTTGAAGAGGACAAATAAGGACAGAAGTATTTACAAGGTTGAACATTAGTTATTATAAAAGTTTAGGAATTGAATTCTTAAAAGAAATTACACGTAGGAATAGCATATTCGTATTCTTTATAGTATTCTATTTTTCTCAAAAAAGTTAATATAAGCCCTTATAATACATAATATGAAATAATAACCCCTTATAATGCATCACAGGATATATTATGCCTAATAGCACTTCAGTGAAATAAGAAAGTTTGGTTTCTGAACAATTTTGTGAGTGTTAGTGATTTCATAGATTTTGAAATTAAGTTGTGTTCTTGTCCCTAAGGCTTTTAGATCTCTAGCATTGGTTGAAGTACATTTTTAGTTGTATGTGAAGAATCTTTGGTGTATTGTTATCCTAAAATTTATGAACTCTTTAAGTTAATGTACTAAAGATGAATAAAGAATTTATTCAACTGGATTGGGGAAATTTTATGCTATAATAAACTGTTGTCCAGTATGAAATTCATTAACTCTTCAAATGACATAGCTAATAATTAGAGACCTAAAAGCAGTACTCTTACAAATAACTTAGTGCTCTGTAATAGTGCATTTACTTCATACAGGTGACTATTTCCTGCTGTAGGCCATTTTCCAGGCAAGCTTTCCCTAGGGCAAGGAAAATTACTTTCTTATTATGGGGAAGAAAGAAGGTTTTGATGAATCAGAAAGTGGACCCAGAAAAGGCTTGCCCACAGATCAAGCTGCAGGTTCGTTGGGAAAAAGCCATTAGGGGACTTTGAAGCATAAAATGTGTACTCTTCCTGAGAGACTGGGAACTGGGTCTGCGCTGTCCTTTCAGTTACTTGAAAGCTGTCTTCTAGAGGTGGTTTAGACAGCATCCCCCAAATCTTTCTGCCCCTAGCTTTTCTGTTGATGGTTCACTTAGAAGTGGTGGTTGTGTTAGCAATTGATAGAGATGATTTTTCTCCCTCCACTCCTTTTTTTTTTATTGAGTTAATGATAGGTTACAATCTTGTGAAATTTCAGTTGTACATTAATGTTTGTTATTCATGTTGTAGGTGCACCACTTCACCCTTTGTGCCCACTCCCCACCCCGTTTCCCCCTGGTAGCCACTAATCTGTTCTCTTTGTCCACAGGTTTAAATTCCTCATATGAGTGGAGTCATACAGAGATTGTCCTTTTCTATCTGGCTTATTTCACTTAACATAATTCCCTCAAGATCCATCCATGTTATTGCAAATGGAATGATTTTGTTCTGTTTTACAGCTGAGTAGTATTCTATTGTATATATATATATACCTACATCTTCTTTATCCATTCATCTATTGATGGGCACTTAGGTTGCTTCCAAGTCTTGGCTATTGTAAATAATGCTGCAATGAACATTGGGGTGCATAGGACTTTTGGAATTGCTGACTTCAAGCTCTTTAGATAGATACCCAGCAGTGGAATGGCTGGATCGTATGGTAGTTCTATTTTTAATTTTTTGAGGACTCTCCATACTGTTTTCCATAGTGGCTACACCAGTTTGCATTCCCACCAGCAGTGTATGAGGGTTCCTTTTTTCTCCACAACCTCTCCAAAATTTGTTACTATTAGTTTTAGATATTTTTGTCATTCTAATGGGTGTAAGGTGATATCTTAGTGTAGTTTTGATTTGTATTTCCCTGATGATCAGCGATGATGAGCATCTTTTCATGTGCCTATTGGCCATCTGTATATCTTCTTTGGAGAAATGTCTGTTCATGTCTCCAGCACATTCTTTGATCGGGTTGTTTGATTTTTTGTTGTTGAGCTGTGTGAGTTCTTTATATATTATGGATATTAAGCCTTTGTCAGATATATGACTTACAAATATTTTTTCCCAGTTAGTGGGTTGTTTTTTTGTTTCAATCCTGTTCTCATTTGCCTTGAAGAAGCTCTTTAGTCTGATGAAGTCCCATTTGTTTATTCTTTCTATTGTTTCCCTTCTCTGAGAAGACATGGTGTCTGAAAAGATCCTTTTAATACTGATGTCGAAGAGTGTACTGCCTACATTTTCTTCTAGAATCCTTATGGTTTCAGGTCTCACTTTTAGGTCTTTGATCCATTTTGAGTTTATTTTGGTGAATGGTGAAAAAAAATGGTCAATTTTCATTCTTTTACATGTGGCTTTCCAGTTTTCCCAGCACCATTTGTTGAAAAGACCTTCTTTTCTCCATTTTATGCCCTCAGCTCTTTTGTCGAAGATAAGCTGTCCATAGATGTGTGGTTTTATTTCTGGGCTTTCAATTCTGTTCCATTGATCTGTGCACCTGTTTTTGTACCAGTACCATGCTGTTTTGATTACTGTAGCTTTGTAGAATGTTTTGAAGTCAGGGATTGTGATGCCTCCCGTTTTGTTCTTTTTTCTCAGGATTGCTTTAGCAATTCGGGGTCTTTTGTTGCCCCATATGAATTTTAGGATTCTTTGTCCACATTCTGTAAAGAATATCATTGGGATTCTGATTGGGATAGTGTTGAATCTGTAGATTGCTTTAGGTAGAACAGACATTTTAGCTATGTTTATTCTTCCAATCCATGTGCATGGAATGTCTTTCCATCTCCTTATGTCGTCATCCAGTTCTCTCAGAAAGGCCCTGTAATTTTCATTATATAGGTCCTTCACTTCCTTAGATAAATTTAGCCCAAGGTATTTTATTCTTTTTGTTGCGATTGTGAATGGTATTGTGTTCTTGAGTTCTTTTTCTGTTAGTTCGTTATTAGAATATAGAAATGCTACTGCTTTATGCAAATTAATTTTATACCCTGCTTCTTTTCTGGAGTTGTTGATCCCTCCACTCTTTTTGTTAACAAAAATAGATGGGAAGAATCAGGAAATGCAGGAAACAGTGACAAAGAACACCACTACTGAAATGATTCAGAAGAATGTCTTTTGTGGAATTAAGGACAATTTTTAATCTTCTTATGAGCCCAAGGAAAAATTACAGGAGAATCTGGTTTGCTTTTCTTAAGGATCTATAACATTGGTTATATTAGCAAAGCCTGTAACACCTGTAACTGATGTTTGTGTATGATCTTTCTCCTCCCTCCTTCTCCTTTCACTGCCTCTCTTCCTTTATCTTTCTCTATCTTTACCATCCCTCACTTACTGTTAACCACATCTGGGATCTGTGCTATGTTATTAAATGTACTTTTTAAAGTGAGAGAAATACCTAGTATGTAGGAGGCACTTAAAATTTGATAAATAACTGTGTAAACAAATTCATAGTTTTTATTTTATTAAGTCAAATTATGGCTCTGAACTTTATAAAAAGGATCTAGACACACAGAACTAAAATCTTATATAATACGTTAAAAATGTCCTGTGGAAGCTTAACCACAAAGCACAGAAGTAAATCTAAACAATTTATGTTGCACTTATATCAATTGTTTAATAACATAATATAAATTACATGTGAATACAAGGGAACTAGTTGCCACTCAAAGAATACCTAATTTGACCTCCTGTACCCAGATGTGGTTCTCAGAGTATTTATGGAATGCCCACAGGGAATATAATACAGTACTTGATGCTGAAAGTGTATGGGAGAACAGGCTTTGTTAAAGGCATAATAGATCAGATGGGAAATGTAAAATTATCATTAACTTTAACACTGCTTTTTTACTAAGAGATTTACCTAAATACTTTAGATTACATTTCAGAAAGCAGCAGAACATATAAATACAGGGTGCTTTAACGTGAGATTGGGAGTAGAGTGAAGACTTTTGTAACGTTGTACCTTATTGTTATTTAATTAGGGATAGCAAGGTACATTTTGCACAGGCCCTGAATCATGGCCGACTGTTTATACATCACCTCAGAATACTTCTGTGGTGTTCTGGGACCATTCGTTCAGAGCCATTCTGAGTTTAAGCTGGAAATTGCAATTTCTAGTACCAAGAGGTATGTGTACACTTCCAATGAAATAGGAAGCTGTCTCTTCTCTGTGTTAGTCTCCAGAGTACACATTTCTTAGGTATTAAATCTGATGCCAAAATCACATGAATTTCCTTATCCACTGTATAGCTGTTTGAGGACTGCAAAAAAAAGTATTAGGAAGTTTCTGACTAGCAAATTCTATTCAGTAAGTGCCAGCTGCTCCTAGGATGGAAAAGTGGATCCCAGAGACAGTTAGATGTTCTCCATAATAGAAACATATCTGGTTTCTATTCTTGGTATCTTGGTATTCTTGATTAGTTGTATAGAAAGTTAAAATTTTAATATATACACATTTGGATTTTTATATGTTTAATTGTATATATTTATATATACCTGTGGTACAGTTTTAGTATTCATTAAATATTAATACTAGTGTGAAAAATAAGCATACATGGTCTCAATATAAGGTTAAGTGATTAAACCAATACAATTTGAAATTTTTAAGTGATTTCATTTAGTCATTCAACTTTTTTGGGGTACTGGTCACTCTGCAAAGACCCAGTAATACAAATGAATAAGATGTAGTTTCTGCCTTAAAGCAGTAAATCTAGTGGGAAAGGCTTTTAGTCAGCCACTTTAGCTTATTGAGGTAAATTGATTGACAAAATGTGGTCCAAATTTTCTTATCTGACTCGGAATATTTTTGTATACTTACAGAAATAATTCACTTAGCATTTTAAAATAAATTATGTCTCCTAGGTGCCAAGTTCTGTGGTACTTGTGTACTTTAACACTAAAGAAGAAAATAAATCAGAAGTTTAGTCATTGGATTCTCATTACAAGTCTCTTTTTATTTAAGGTTTTCTACGGGGATAGAAAAACTTGGACATTTGCAGACAAATTGTACAATTTAATGTAAGAAAGTATATAGTAGTAAAAATGTTTCTTTACTGGAAAGGATTTTTTATGTAGCACAGCATTGATTTGACCTGTCAATCCAGTTTCGGGAAGTAATAAAAACAAACTGTATGTAAATAATGGAATTGATTGGAGTCCAAAAGAGATCATCCTGACGTTATTGGTTAGAACTTCATCTGTAGAGTAGTTTTTCCTTCTGTGATAGGTACTAATAAAGCCTGCTGTTCCTTGAAGGGTTAAATGAAACAGGCCTCTGTGGTTCTGCATAAAAAGCTACTAATATAGCAGGTGTGTGAATCAGGGCTGATTTGCCAAGGATAATTTATAAACTGGGTGGGGAATAGACCTATCTTTTTTTAAAAAATATAATTTAAAAATCATTTAATGTAACTATGTTTATACACTTTCTAGTCTTGATCTAGCTTATACAATCTCTGAAAGGGGAATATATGATATGTGAACTTGTTCTCTAAAGAGGATCATAACTAGCTGTTCTTCACCTTTACTGAGGTTAAAAGAAGAGGAAAGTATCTTACATTGTAGAAGAAGAGACTAGTTTAGACACAAAGAAGAAATTCTTGATAGCATTAAATCCAGAACTGGCTATCTAAGAGGTTTTAAATTTTTCTTTCTGGATGCCTTTTAAGAATGTAATAGATAGTAATTCAACATGGATGGTTTAGGTATAGCTATTTCTTGAAGGGTATATACAAAATAATTTCCCGAGGTCAGTACTACTCCATAATTCTGTGCTTTCATTACCCATTTTAAAACTTGTTCCATAAATTGCCTGTCCACTTTTAGTAAATTGCTATATTTCCTAGTGAGAAGGTTGAATAAAGATTCCCATAAATTCAGCTGTACTGTGGCGAAAAGGTATGAGTTAAGTATCAAAGTATTAAATTCTGTCAACTCTCTATGATCTCCATCCATGGGGACTTTAAAAGTTTTCATTCACTCTGCTTAATTAGGTATAAATAAGATTTTTGTTTACTGTAACACAGTAGCACCTAGAAGAAAAGGCTTTTGACTTAAAGCAGTTATTTCCTGCCCTTAAGGACTAGATGAATTAACAAAGCACAAGACTCAACCTTGGGTTGATCTACTGAACAGTATCAGGAAACATGAAAGTTTCTGCAGTGTTACAGGCCAAGGAAGAGTGATATCTTCCCAGCTTTTTCTGAGCCAAAACTTTTGAAGTTTTCTGTATAGCTTCTATTTTATTTGGTGATCACAACCAATATAACTTCAAAAGCACCTTGAATGTCTCAATATAATTCTTCAAAAAATATCTTTTCTGTTCCCATCTACATTAAGACTTAATTCGTATAAGTATTATTTTAGTTATAAGAACAACTGTTAAATGAAAAGTAAGTGTTGGCTTAAGTAACTGTAATAACCTCTGGTATTAACAAGAGTTTTAAACGCTAACAACTATTAGTAAAACCAAAGTCAAAGCAAAGGATATTTAAACTAAAATAGGTACATTAACCATTCAGTGAGTATGACGGAAAGCTTACAAATAAATAATGGTGGGCTGACACTACTTTAAAAAAATTAATGCAGAGATTGTTCAAAAGAAGAACAAGTGTTACCTTTTTCAACACTCTGGCCAAGGTTGAAGCAGAAGCAATCCCTCATAGATACTGAAATTAGATTTTTGCCAGTATTTACTAATGGGACACAGATGGGTAGATCATCTTGCTTCTCCTATCACTGTACAGATGTTTGGTGATATTGCTTAAATTCAAATATGTGTTTTCTCTTTAAATGCTCTGAGCAAGGTTTTCATCTATACATTACATTTGAAATTACCTTCCACACCCTTTCCAATCCCAGGACCCTGGGTTTTCTTGACTTTTCATTGTTGCCTTTCTATCTCTTTGTATTTACAGTTGAACATTGACGCCAAATTTTGTAAAACATGTTCTCTTCCATGCTGAGATCCTCTATGCCAACGGTCTCCCTGGAGTGCATGCTTTAGTAATAAGCCTGAAAATGGGAACTGATAATGGAAATACTGGCAGCCCCTTATACAACAGGGGTGCTAGCCTGTGTTTCTGTAATTAGGAATGTGATTAGAAATAAGAGATGCTTTTGGTCTTTAATTTCAAGCCATGAAATGAAGGGATTTGAGTTTGTCTCACTTTTGGCAAACAGCAGATTTCAGTCACACTGCGGCTTTCTGAGTCTGGCCACAAAGAGCCTGTTCTTCGAGTGTGTTTTCCAAGCAAATAGTAACTGTGCCTTCTTATTCTGTTTGTAACCACAGCTTGCTTTTTAAAATAATTACTTCCCTGATTGTCTTCTTAATATTTTTAGGTTTTATTCTCTTATTTCTTCCCATTTCCAGAGTTAAGTGTCTTCCCATCTGTGATATAAAGCACAAAATAGAAAAACAATATCAATAATTTTTACTAGAATACTTATTGTGCACTGTGCCCTATACTTGGTCAATTATGTGTATTTCTCATTTAATTCTCTTGTGACTCCTATGAAATTGATACTTTGATTATCCCCGTTTTATAAATGAGGGAAGCACAATCATATACCTAAAAAGTGATAGAGCCCATATTCTCCATCACTGTGCTATATCATCACCCTCTATTACAGAGTGCCCCATCCACAGGTAACCATTTTCCTCAAGTCAACATTAATCCCCTTTGTCATTCAACCATATTCATCCTCTTTCATTTGACAAATATTAATGGATACCTACTATGTACCAGAAATTGTACAAGGCTCTGGGAATGCAAACATAATGAGTCCAGTTCATGCCCTTGAGATGATTACAGATGAATAAATAAAATACTAGCGTTCCCTAAGACCATGGATATCAAAATGTGTACCAAGTCATCTCAGGTACCCGAGCAAATACACAAGCATGTTACAAAATAGTCAAACTTTTTATGGGAAATACAGCAACATCTATTGGATATTACATGAACTACTTTCAATTAATGTGCATTTTTTTAAATGGCTACTAAATTAATTGGACAGAAATACTTCTTGAGGTCTTTAGATCTAATCATTTAATAAAGAGAACTATTCAGTATTTCTTTTGTCTTAGGACACGTGACAAAAAAATTACTAAGAACAGTAGGAGTAGAGGAACTTTGGCAATCTCTGGCCTAAGGAAGGCAGTTTGATATTTTCATCAGAACAATTTAAAGAACTCGACAAAGAAAACTGAACTGGGGAACTGTTGTGGGAACTCAGGATTCAGGAGAACAAAATGGGACTGTGAAATTAATTAGGAAAGTGATAGCCAGTTGGGTACACAGAAATACTTGTGTATTTTCCTCACAAAGATATTTAAATAAATCTCACTTAAATGAGCTTGAGTGGCTTCAGGATAAAAGTTAATCTGAATTCAAATTATAAAAGATTTTTAGGAAATAGGTCAAAATGGTTTTCTTTTAGTGAGCTAATTACATGATTTGGCTTATGTCTAAACAATAAAATCATAATGGGCTTTCAATCTTATTAATTTGAAGCTGGCATTTTTTTTTGACACTATTCTTCTTCCTTTAACCTTAGGCAAACTGAATGTACTGAATAGGAAGAGCACATTATGCTGTCACCTTAAGTGTCTATGATTATAGCATCTCAGGAGATGGGTAGACATCTCATAGAAAAATAACTGTAAATCTGAGGGACAGATGTATTTGACAGTCCAACGTTTACACACTTTTGGTTTCCTCTAGGTCAGAATTGCCCCAAGCTTCTCAAGTAATTTGAGGCCTGAAGCATGTTGAAGTTGCTAGCAATGTTCCACCAGCTACTTTTTCATGAAAAGATGATTATGTGATGCTAAGAGGATTTGTTGACAAGAAGGAGAATTTTTATTGCACAAGTCTGCTTTCAAGGAAAAAAGAAAGAATCAATGGAAAATAGCAGTTGGATCATTTTCTGGAAGTTTAGAGAGATTACCACTGGGACTTGCTCCCATTATCTCAGAGCTAAGACTTAACTATACTTTTCATATCACCAAGTGAGGGAGTGAAGGATGAGAAAATATGAATGATCTGTCAGGGAGAATACGTATAGGAGAAAAAAATATTCATGAAATGTATGATTTTTATGTAAAGTCTGTATATGTGTGTGTAAAGGGTAGGGTGGGTTATAGAAAAGATCACTTTGGTTAAGAGAAGATTGGACTCAACCCTTGTTTCTAACATTTATTTAGAAATATGACTTCAAGCTTGTTACTTAACCTTGTTGAACCTCAGCTTCCACAACTATGAAAGAACTTTGTAAGAAGGGGTAAACGAGGCAGTATAGGTAAAATACTTAGTGCAGAGCCTTGTATATAATAAGCTCCATCAGTCACATTTGACTGCTAATGAAAGTGTCACAGTAAGATATACAAAATAATTTTTTCTCTGTTATAAAAAAAGTCTGGAAAGTTGCTGTCCTCGTCTAGTAAGGTGGCTTCATAATTTAATTAGCATTCAGCTTTCTGCTTCACCATCCTTGGCCTGGGATTTTCAAGATCGTATCCTGGTTCAAGGTGGTACAGAAGCTCTAGCCATCATACTCAGGTTGGAGGCAGGAAGCAGGAAGAAGGGGAAAAAGAAATAAAAAAATGCATGTGGCAGCTGTCTATGCTCCTTTAGATGAGGTTTCCTGAAGATTCTATCCAACAACTTTTTACATTTCTTTAGCTCTACCTTAGTGACATGGCATAATTAGTCTGGAAAATGTTGCCCCTTCACTAGGCACATGAATTTCTGGAATTAAACAAGATCCTGTTAGAGGGTCCTTTTAGATGAAGAGAAAGAGGGGCAACTCATGGTCTCTCACGTGAGCTTTCAGTATTACTCATTGAATATGAGCCTTTATTTCTTTACCTCTAAACTCAGTATAACTTTCTTTGATTGATGAGAGTATTAAATGAGATTATACGTGCCAAGGTTACAGTTATCATTTGTTGAATAAATATGGGAGTATTAATGTTTAGATTCTAAGGTATCGTGTAGCATCTATTAAGTGCCTCTTTAAATTGCTCTCATTTCTAGGTATCTAGTCAACTTTTTGAGTATTTTTGATGCTTTTGTTATCAGAAACTAACAGTATTTTTATTTTTAACATTCTTATATCGATTTTCTGACTGATTCAGTGATCTTAAATGAATTTTTATAAAAAAAGATTCAAACTCTCCTCCTACAATGTACAAGCCAAATTCTTTGTATAAAACCTTTTTAGAGGCTGGCTCAGTGGCTCAGTGGTTAAATTCACATGCTCCACTTCATCGGCCTGAGGTTCATGCATTCGGATCCCAGGCACAGACATACACACCACTCATAAGGCCATGCTGTGGCAGTGTCCCATGTACGAAAAATAGAGGAAGATTGGCACAGATGTTAGCTCAGGGCAAGTCTTCCTCAAGCAAAAAGAGGAAGATTGGCAACAGATGTTAACTCATGGCCAATCTTCCTCACCAAAAAAACCAAAAAACCAAAAAACCAAAAAAAGACTTTCTAAAATGCAACCAAATACTTGGAAAATAGGATGATCCATTTAGTTGTAAATTTGGATTAGCATTATGTTTAACACGGAATAATGAGAATTAGAATAAAACTTACATATGCTAACATTTTACTGAGCATAGTTTGAAATATTCAGGAAACAGCTATCATTTCAAGATTTTTAAAAAATATTTTACATTTGTTTAAAATTTTACAATTGATGAAGCACTCCTACATGTATAATATCTCATTTTCTCATAATAATAATAATAATAATTCTGTAAGTTTATACATTTTTTTAAATTAGGCAGGGAAATAAGAACTGCTCAAGGAGCCACAGGCCATAGAATTATTATATAAATTCTGTTCTTCTAAGTCCAGTGCATGCTTCATTCCATGATGGTTGTCTCCACTTTGAACATCAGATATAAAATTGTTGGCATCATGTGGAGATTGAACTGCACTGATCCTATGTCATAAACCTAAACTGTCAATTTCAGAATAATTGATAGTTACCTGGAATGCAATCTCTAAAAGGCTGAATTATGATTGTTTCTCATATGTAACTGTGAAAGTGCTTTGTTAGTAGTCACTCAAACAGTTTTTGCGTGCTATGTTTACTCTTTTAGGCTATTAGCCGTTAAGTAGGATTATTTGAAAGTAAGTAGTTTATTTAAATCACTGTTATGTCTTGATTATCACACTGCTGTAGTTTACCTAGGGACACTGTATTCACGTTCAGAAAGTCTTACTCTGTTGATAACATTTTCATATAGATTCTGAGGTAGTGAATATTCATAGATAGAATGAGCTAGGTAATATTCTCAGAGTTCTATTGTTATGTTTCTTTGATTTAATGACTATAAATTGAACATTCAAATCATTCCCTTTTACTCTCCATCTTATTTATACCGTGACTAAAAACCAGGGCTCATAAAATATTGAAAGTTTTTCTCCTTTGAAGGCAATTTGTTTTTATAAAACAAAACTAACCTGAAAAAAATTTCTAAGTGGTAAGAAAAATTTCAGTAAAATTTGAAAAAAATATTTTAAACATTGGAAACCAGTTTTTTATCTTAAGTAAATAATTTGAAATGTATACAAGGATGCTTACATATTGTTCACTAAAATATATTTATACTTGTGAAATCTGTTATGTTGGAAAATGATGCAGAACTATATGTGCAGCTAGTTGCAATTGCAGTTTATAAAAATACACACAAACACACCTGTGCACACATACACTTTATTTGGAAAAGACTGGAAGACTATCCCCCACAACGTTAATATCTTTAAGTGGTGGAATGAAGCTTGGGTCATTTTATCATTTATGCTTTTATATATTTTTCAAAGTTTCTCCAAATGAAAGAATAAGAAATGTTTAATTTGGTTAATTCAAAAATATTTACTAAGTACTATCAGATATCCCTGTCCATATGTACAACTATAGAATTTATTTTTGTAGCCTGACCAAAATGGGCATCATGCACTCATTGGATATTTCTATAATTTACCATCCAGTCCCCTTTGATGGGCATTTCACTTGTGAGACTACTTTTCTTAAGAAAAGACTTAGTAATGGGATTTTGGGTCAAAGGCCAAAGTCAATTTTAAGTTTGGGCTTACTACATAATCTTCCAGAAACTTCTACCAGCTGTGAATGATTTTTCTATACATTCAGTAACTCTAAGTGTTGTATTAGTTTCATCTTTATCTGCCTGACATGGGAACAGTTAATCCTATTTTCAGTTCCATTCTTTGGATATAATGAAATTCAATTACATTTAATTAACTGATCAGAATTTTTATAATTCACCTATTTCTTATCTTTGCCTAATTTTCTATTAAAATGTTGGGTTTTTATGTATTGGTTTATAAAAGTTCTTTGTGCAATAGACCCTTTCTGTCAAGTTTTTTCCTCCTTATTTTTTTCTTTTTATTTTTCAAGCTTTATTTATAGTAAGCTTTTTCTACACATCATAATGATTTTTTTTTTTTTTTTAGATTGGCACCTGGGCTAACAACTGTTGCCAATCTTCCTTTTTTTTTTTTTTTCTGCTTTATTTCCCAAACCTCCCCGCCCCGTACATAGTTGTATATCTTAGTTGCAGGTCCCTCCAGTTGTGAGACGTGGGACGCCGCCTCAACGTGGCCTGACAAGCGGTGCCATGTCCGCGCCCAGGATCCGAACCTTGGGCCGCCGCAGCGGAGCGCGCGAACTTAACCACTCGGCCACGGAGCCGGCCCCCATTATGATTTTTTTAAAGCAGATAAATATATCATGGTTAAATATATCATGGTAGTTAAATATTTCATGGTTGTGGAACAGGTTTAGAGGGGCCTTTGTCACACAAGAGTATACAAAATGTTTACTAACTTATTCTGGTATTTTTAAGTTTTAGTATCTCCAATGAGATTTTTGATCTTTCTGGAATTTATTTTGCTAAAATGAATAGAGAAAGAAATGAAAAGCACTACTTTTTACTTTTATTTTCCAATGGACATTCAGAATTCTTAACACTAGCTTTTAAATAATGGTCTTATCTCAGCTGATTTGAAGCACAAATTTCCTTATATACTTGATAATTAAAATAAGTACAGATTGTTAAAAGGTGAATAGTTCACCAAGGTGATCCATTCCTTCAAAGAACGATTAGTGTCCATCTTCTTTTACTTTTACTCTCATTCTTTCGTTTATGCAGTGCCAATTGATTCAGATTCAGAGCCTGTTCAGTACTAGATACTCATGGTTCATGGTCTCTGACATCAGGGATCTCAAAATTAAGGCCATTTATATTTATGTTCAAATTAACAATTATAAATCTATCGGATAGATATCTGTGTGGTGACTGATTATTGGAATAATGAAACAATGAATAAATTATTTCAAGAAAGTTTGTAAAAAGAAAAGTTTTCTCCTTTTATCCTTGTTAAAAAAGAAACCTTCATTCCTCAAGTATTTGAAGATACAGTTCATAGAGTATTAGAGTTGAAAATGATCTTAAAGATTGTCTTTTTCTACCCCCTTATTTTACATATAAAGAAATTACGACTCAAAGAAATTAAATGGCTTAATCAAGATCACATTTTGAGTTACTTACGGTGGTTGAATTAAAGCCTGGATTCCCAAATGACCTTGCATTTTGGTTTATCAAGATAGTCCCAAAATATGGAAAAAGATTCTTGGTAGCAGAACTAGTATTGTTTCCTCTTCTTTTAACATTTGTAACTATTATATTGTTTCTGAGAGTTAACCATGTTTTATTGTGCATACAGAACTCAGTGTTGATCTCCTCTGTTCCCATTCAATGATTTTCTCTTTAAGCATATTGGTTCTCTTCACTGTCACATTGATTATTCTGCCTTCTTTGTACCCTGATCATAGAACTTTTTTAGGGATAAGTACAGCAAGAGATGACTCATTGTTCTTTTCTTCCTATTACCTCTGTGAGGTTTCTGGTAGTTGGTCTTAAAATATCTGTGCGGTTGATGACGAAGAAAACGAGGCAAGACAGACAGGATTACAAACCTAATTTTTTTTAAGCTTGTGTTAAGTCCTACTAAATAAAAATTTTAAAGAAACCCCAGAAGGAAGCCTTCTTTAGTCACTCGCTGATATCTGATGCACTGCACAGCATTATTTGTATCACAGAAAAAAATGAACATACAGATGAAGCAATAGTATTACTTAGGGGCACTTATGTTTATATTTAACAACTTGACCTTCTTTGCTGTGGAAAGAAAGACTAGAAACAGAGAAGAGTTGTTTTAGGGTCCTTAATGAGTCTGTAGTTGATTAATTAGTGGAGTAGGACTTTTGGTTACCTTGCCCTTTAAGATGAGGGCTGAACAAGTGCTAAGAGCAGTGTATCTTCGGAAGACAATGCCAGTATTTCAGAATAGAGAAAAATAAATAGCTTGATCATTGGCTTAAGCATTTCCTTTGACTTTTGGGGGCTTATTCTATCTAATTCCCCTCAGTAATTCTTTAGGGGCATTGTCAGAAGCACTCTTTTAATTTGCACACAATATATGAAGAGTGTGAAAATGAATTCTGTGATCCTAATACTTTTGAACTTGTAACTTTATACTGTAGTATATTCATAATATACTTTTAATAAGGATAAGTATTAAAAACAATCATCTTTCAGGATGGTTTATTCTCTCACATCCTAAATTCGATACCATGATAACTTTTTGTATTGTTGGGTAGCTCCCTTCTGCAGGGACTGTCCATCTCTATTGAGGGCTTTTGTTGAGGGACTTAGCATTCACCTTTTACCAATTTATATATGCGTATGTTACAGAGACCATGTGAGTCCTGTGCATGCAAAGCCAATGTTCAAATAAGCATGTACTTCTTGATAAGTGGGCAAGAAAATGAGCAATTTCACCCTGGACCACAAGTGACTGATTAGCTCTGGAATTCTGAAGTTGAAAGGATACTTATTAGCATAATGTTATGCATAAGGAATGTGGTGGATGTTGCTCTAAAACTTTCAATATAATAAGCCATTTGAGGCAGCTTTTAAATATATTATGGTTTAGTGGTTACTTTTTAATTAGCTTTTCCTGTAGTATAAATGGAAGGTAATGCATTATATATGTAATGCTTACTCATTTAAAAACCAAACTACATATTTTGGAACACAAATATTATTGTAATTTTGCATTTTGTTAGTTAAAATATTATTTAAAACACCATTAAAGTATGACTTTCATGATTAATCATTTAGAGACTTATCCTGAAGTCACTACTTAGATATTTAGTAGATGTTTTGCCTTTTTGAGAAGATGCAAAGGATTGCTCTTTAATTGGAGTACATGAGAGCTCTTTGGTTCTCCTTTTTGGAGGAAATCTGGGTCATACATGTTTACCAATACTCATATCATGTTAAAATAAATTTTAGAAAAATTTAAGTGTTCTGGATTTCCAACTCGTTTAAAAGCTAATCTCATTAGTGCACAAATTTGTGATACAAAATTTGTCTTCACATTTCAGTGTTCAAAAGGACAGAAGTGGAAGAAAATATTCAAACATTTGGATCATGATTCACTTATTCTTTTTTCATCCTGTATCCCTCTTTGATACTCTCTCAACAACTATCTTTAGCAAGATTTTGACTTATTCCAAATTAAGTGTTAAAGAAACAAGTTGGAGGAGTAGGGGATGGGCAAAACTGATTACATTAATTCCTTCAGCAGCTCCGCCTGTGTTTACTAACGATTGGTTAAACTGAAAATTGGAGGTGAATTTCAACCGATATTGGAGGCTATAGCTTGTCTCTAGGAATGTTCTTATGTTACACGTTTTATAATCAGGTACTTTGAACTTCATGTGGGATGTGCCAACTCATGAAGCTAAATGAGTCTTCCTAGTAGAATTTCTTTGAGTCCAGTTAGGCAATTTCCAGTTTCCCTGGGTAAAGAATCAATTCATTCCACTTTCTTTCACTTTCAGAAGGTTTGGGTTTATTGTTGGTTCCATTTACACTCAACACTCCAAAAGAGCTCACACCATGGCATGATATTCTTTTGTGTGACTAATGAAGTCTAGGGAATAACCATTCTCACTTCCATTAGATTCCTCACATATTGTTAACATCCTTTATTGGTCAGATTCGTTTTGTTTCTCTTGGTTACATAATATTTACTGTATCTGGTCAAATCTTACTTCTGATTTATTCTATAGTATCATGAAAAGTAAAAGTAGCATTGATACACAAAAGAATAGACAGCATGGTTTAAGCGAAATGTCTTTCTAAAAGGTGTAACTATATTGACTATAAAATTCCAGTCTTAAAATCCCCACCAACATTATCATAACTTTGTCACTCTAGTCCAGAAAGTAGTGAGAAGAAAACAGTCAGTAGGAAATGTAGGAGCAGCTGGATGATAACTGATTCTTTCACCTATTCCTTATGGCTAAGACATTTTCTTAGAACTAGGTGTTTTCCGAATTTAACCATCTCTCTCTGTTCTGGCAATGGCAAAATATATTCTCCCCAAGTTCCTCAAATGCTGACTAATGTTTGCTTGTGGATTTCATTGTTTTTTGAAAGCAGAAAAAAAAAAGGACTAAAAGCGTGTATATGTGGTGTGTATAATGGGAAATTGAATTACTTGATTTTATTTTCAAGGCCAGAGGAAGATAGATGGAAAAATAAAGTAAACAAGACTTAAATATATATTGCAGAATGAATGTGTGTATTGGTAAGTACGTATTGTATGAAGTATTAAGACTTCAAATATCTTTAGTTTTTCACTATTTTTTCTTTTCGAATAAAGTCGTTACATAAGTTTAAATAATGTGTATAATTTATTTTCTTGTCTCAGCAAATGTTTCATGACATTCAGTTTACTGGATATAAGAGAAAACTAGCTGTGACATCTGTCAACACATTGATTTCCAGGGTTGATACAGATGGTCTGAGCTGATCCCTGGTCTCCCTCACCACCCTATTTGTGTCCCTTCCAAAGCTACCTGCTCATCCAAAGAATGACCTTCTGAAAGAGGACAAGTCGTGAAGGGTATTTAAAGATGTATTCCTTTGCTATAATTTCTAAACATGTCCATAATTTATTCAAAGATATATAAATCTATAGAACAAATTGATACACTTTGGTTGGGATGATTCTTTGTTTCTAGAAACAATATAATGAATAGAGAGAATTGAACTTGAAAGTCCACAAACCTGCTTGAGTAGTTACTTTCTTTATAACTTGAGTAAGTCACTTTATCTTTTCAGCCTTAGTTTCTTCAACAAAATAGATTAATAATATTTCAAAGCGTTGTTTGCAAAGACTAAACACATTCATTAAATCAATATTTTGGGGTACCAGTTATGGGCCAGGCACTATTATAGGCATTAGAGCTACAGCACTAAAGAAAACAGGTATAAATAGGTCATAAGCAAATAATAAATAGTTAAAATATCCATGCTCTCATGGTGACTACATTTGAGTTTGAGGAGACAGGCAATAAACAAATACATCTGTAAAATGTAGGCTATGTTCAATTGTGACAAATGCTATGGAGAAAAATGAAGGAAGAGCAACAGAGAGTACTGGGAAGGGGGGAGGGTTGTAATTTTAAACAAGGTGATAAGGAAGACCTTCATTGAGGACATAATTTTAAGGAGGTGAGGGAGAGCCCTAGATATCAGAGGGAATAACTATATCATTAATTGTAGTAATTTATGTAAAAATATCTTAGCACAGTTGCTGGCTCAAAGTACAGTAAGTGTTTAGTGAGTATTAGCAGGTATTATTGTTATAGATCAATTAATCTTTTTTTTATTAATGTTATGATAGATTACAACCTTGTGAGATTTCAGTTGTACATTATTGTTAGTCATGTTGTGGGTACACCTCTTCCCCCTTTGTGCCCTCCCCCCACGCCCCCTTTTCCCTGGTAACCACCGATCAGATGTCCTTGTCAATATGTTAACTTCCACCTATGAGTGGAGTCATATAGAGTTCGTCTTTCTCTGACTGGCTTATTTCGCTTAACATAATACCCTCGAGGTCCATCCACGTTGCTGCAAATGGGCCAATTTTGTCTTTTTTTATGGCTGAGTAGTATTCCATTGTGTATATATACCATATCTTCTTTATCCAATCATCAGTTTCTGGGCATGTAGGTTGATTCCATGTCTTGGCTATTGTAAATAATGCTGCGATGAACATAGGGGTGCAAGGGACTCTTGGGATTTCTGATTTCAGGTTCTTAGGATAGATACCCAGTAATGGGATGGCTGGGTCATAGGGTATTTCTATTTTTAACTTTTTGAGAAATCTCCATACTGTTTTCCATAGTGGCTGCACCAGTTTGCATTCCCACCAACAGTGTATGAGGGTTCCTTTTTCTCCACAACCTCTCCAATATTTGTCTCTCTTGGTTTTGGATGTTTTTGCCAATCTAACGGGTGTAAGGTGATATCTTAGTGTAGTTTTGATTTGCATTTCCCTGATGATTAGCGATGATGAACATCTTTTCATGTGTCTGTTGGCCATATGTATATCTTCTTTTGAGAAATGTCTGTTCATGTCCTCTGCCCATTTTTTGATCGGGTTGTTTGTTTTTTTGTTGTTAAGCCGTGTGAGTTCTTTGTATATTATGGAGATTAACCCTTTGTCAGATAAGTGGTTTGTAAATATTTTTTCCCAATTAGTGAGCTGTGTTTTTGTTTCAATCCTGTTTTCCCTTGCCTTGAAGAAGCTCTTTAGTCTGATGAAGTCCCATTTGTTTATTCTTTCTATTGTTTCCCTCAACTGAGGAGTTATAGTGTCCGAAAAGATTCTTTTGAAACTGATGTCAAAGAGTGTACTGCCTATATTCTCTTCTAGAAGACTTATTGTTTCAGGCCTAATCTTTAGGTCTTTGATCCATTTTGAGTTTATTTTGGTGTGTAGTGAAAAAGAATGGTCAATTTTCAATCTTTTGCATGTGGCTGTCCAGTTTTCCCAGCACCATTTGTTGAAGAGACTTTCTTTTCTCCATTGTAGGCCCTCTGCTCCTTTGTCGAAGATTAGCTGTCCATAGATCAATTAATCTTTTAAGAAAAGATTTTTGACGTGACATTTGTGTTTTGCTCTGTGATCATGGAAACAGCATGTAACGGAGTTGTTGGTACCAGTATTTGGTTGGTTGTCTTTTTGTTATGTGAAAAAATAATCCAAAGAATAAGTTATAGTCTAAAAATCTTGTTGTCAGAAAGACAACCTAATTGTTTCAGATACATTTATTTCCACCCAAAACTTTAAAAAAATTATGCCTTAAAATATTGGAATAGGAAACTGTTCTTTAAAAATTGATACAGAAACTGATGAAGCCAAGTGTTTTTGTTTTTTTTTTAACCAGAAGAGTCTTTTAAAACACTTAAAGCTTGTTTTTACCTTATTAAAGGAAGAAAGCTAAAAATAGATGAGCCTGAAACATTGACTTTTATCCATCTTGAATTTCATGGGGCATCCGGAATGATGCATCTTTCCCTTCAAATATTTATCCATCACTTCCAGACAAGTAGTGTATGAGGCAATAAATAACAGACAGCTAGAACAGGAGAAAACAGTTTTTTAATGCCTTGTGCTTAAACTGTCACTCTGGCAGGAAATAATAACTGAATGCTGCATTATTTAAGGCAAGGTAATAGACTACTTCCTTTTAGAGGCAAATTACTTTCGGATCAGCTGCTTTACCCTCAGAAGCTAGGGCTTCCTCAGTGAAAGACTAGAGTTGTGAGGTTTGATGTGAGGTGATGGGCTACTGAATTCTAATGCTTTACTCACCAGAAAAGAGTTTCCTTTGAGGTTTCTGGTCATCACTCATCATTAAACGAAGACTCTTGCCAAGTGCATGCTTTTCCATATGGTAGGCAGTGGGGTATGTTATAAAAGCATAGACTTAGAGCTAGGATGATCTGTGTTTGACTCTGTTGCTTACTAGTATGATTCTGGATAAATTACCCAATGTCCTGGGATCCCGTTTCCTTGCCTGTAAAATGTAAGTAGTAATACCAACGTAATTGCGTTGCTGAGAGAATTAAGTTAAATAATGTGTGTAAAGAAACTGGACTTTATTTTTTGATGTCAACAAAAAAATATTTACTACTTACAGATGATTTAAAGATCTCAAGTAATAGTATAGGTTAACGGGGTTTGGGTCTATTTGAGTTCCAGTATTTTAAAAATACAACTTCTAATCAATTGAATAATTATACTTTGATATATAAAAAGTCCACTATTGAATATGCCCTACTCTCAAATATACTTATTTATAATATTAATAATGATTTATTTGCTTTTGGATGGTAGTCATGACAGTATCCCCATCATAACTGCAAAATATAGGGCTTTCATCTTCTCTTTCTAGTGGCAGTTACTACCTTGGTTTGTAAGATAATAGGCCAGCGCAGGCCAATAAATAGAAAATGAAATTCGCTGTTGTGCTCTTCACTTTTTAATTTCTTTATTGTGGGTAGATAAACTTTTATAGGTGATTCAGTTTTATTAAAATAATTTTATTATTTGATGTGATGTGAACTTAAATTTGACAGTCTTTATAATAATGTTTCAAATTGTTGCAGTATCACACTGTTATTTTCCACATTTATTTAGGATTTTAATCACTTTTCAAGTTAATTATCAGTATTTTATAAAATTAAACTGTATTTGATTTCCTCTGTTAGTACTATTTTGATATTTCAAACAATATTGACAAAAATATGACCTTGATGCAAATTGTTTTATTATATACATTCCCAAACATCATTATGCTTTTGAACATGTAAAGATTTGCAAATTTCTATATTAATTTTTTTGTGTATAGCCGTCTTCTGATTCTAAGTCCAGTGCGTGTTTCACTTCATGACCATCCATTTTGAAGATCTGGTGTAAAATCATTTGCATCATGTGGAGATTTGGCTGCTCTGATCCTGTGTCATAAACCTAAACTGTTAACTTCAGAATAAATAATAGTTACTTGGATAGTAAGCTCTAAAAGGCAGGGAACATATTTGCTTCTTTTCTGTGGTTTTGAAAGTGCCTTGTTAGTAGTTTCTCAAACATTTTTTAGCACTATCTACTGTTTACTTTTGCAAGTTATTAGCCATTAAGTAGAGTTATTTTAAATGAGGTAGGCAATTTGAAATTGATCAGTTTATTTGAAACATTGTTACATTTTGATGTTCACATTGCTATTGTTTACCAAGGAATTTTATATTTTGCAATCTCTAGGAAGTCTTTACCTGTTGATGACAAATCCACATGAGATCTGAAGAACCGAATATTCATACGTAGAATGATTTAGTTAATATCCTTAGAATTCTATTGCCATAGGTTTCTGTGATTTAATGGCCAAAATTTCAAATAATTTCTTCTACTGTCCATAATATAAATACCATGACTAAAAATCTGCCAGCAAAATATTGAAATGCAAATGTATTTTTTTCATGTTGAAGCATTTTGTTTTTATATATTAAAAAACAACTAATATGAGAAAAATACCCAAGTGGTAAGAAAAACAATAAGACAGCAAGAAAACCAGTTTCTCTTAGCCTAAATAATCAGAGAAGTACACAAAATTTATATATAAGTTTCATTAAAAAATATGCTTGTGAAGAGTATCCAAATATAAGAGAACAGTTAAATAATTTACAGCATATCCATATATTGGACATCACACAATTTCTAAGAATATTTTATGAGGTTAGTTTGTGACAGAGGAAACGTTCACAATGTAATGCTGTGTTAGAAATACAAAACTATATATTCACTCTAATCTCAATTTTCATTTATAGAAATATACACACGCACATATGTACATATATATATATTTATTTCAGGATTTAATAAAGCTGAATATTACTTGATTTCCCCTGATAATGCCATTTTTATGTTTTCAAATCATGTTTATAAATAACATGGCCTTGTTGCAAATTGTCTTATGTACATTTCCAAATAACAGTAATCTTTTGAGCATGTGAATGTTTGATTTTGGTGATTCTGTTATGAGTAGTCTGTCAGAAACAATCATAATGGGTAGTCTATTCTTAAATTACTAAACATTCAAAGTACTCATATTTTTAATTTAAAATAAAGGAGTATGTATCAGCAAAATACATTAATAATCATGTTTTCAAATAAAGTCATAGTAACAGGGTGATGATTAAATTTCACACCTTCAAACAGGCTGCCTTTTCTTGCCATGTAGATGAAATCTAAATGAAAACATTGGCTGTGGTTTTGCTTATTAAAATGCACGACATGAGCTGATAGCTTTATTTTAATCACAATGGCAAGATTTTAGGGCTTTTCTGCATGGCCTTCATTCAGTAGGTTATTATGGAGCATCTAGTTTATATCAGGCTCTTTGGTAGGCCATGGAAATAATGCAAAAAATAAGAAATGCTTTTTCTGTTGTTAAGAAACATAATTTAGTGAGGAGCAATTTTGCAATATAGTGCAGCATTATTGATAGAATAGAATTATGTATAGGGAGCTGTGGGACAAAGGACTCTAACTCTGGCTGGACTTGTCAAGGAAGGCTAAACAGAGAGATGCATCTGGGTCAAGGCTGGAAATATGAGTTGAGGATAAAGGAAGAGGGTAAAGAACATTTTCTATGCAGAAAATGACATGAACTGAAATACAGCAGTGGCACTAGGAGGAGTTACAGAAGGAAGATCAAGCTTTTTTAAAAAACTGATAACATTTTGTTAACAGTATGAGCATAATCAATTAAGGAGACTGTATAAGAATGTCAGATTACAGACATAATAAAGGTAATTATAAAATATTCTTTTGCATATTTTACACAGTCTTCAGAAATATTGGTGAAGGGATTGTTTCACATGAATGAATTTTCCAATAAATGTTTAGGGAAGGACACTCTAATTTATTCATTTGCGATCAAAATATATTTCACTATTTTTTTGCTTCATTAAGCAAACGTGTTTTTCCCCTTCGTCTATTTTGCTCCTTTTGGAGTTTTTGGAGTTGATGTAATGATCAAATATCTGTTTTTGTCCTCTGCTCTGATATAGTCATGTCTTCCTGGACTATTTAGATAGATAGAACTATTTGCCCTTTTATTTAAGCGCCCCAGATTGCTCTAGTTTTTGTAGACTTATGATTGCACTTTTTACCTTTTCTTGTCTCTTGCCTGATAAAGAACACTGTATCTGTTTCTAATAGTCCTTCTCTCATCTAACACCTTTGGCTTAATCAACTTTGGAAATTTTTTTATTTAATTAATTTTTTATTGACATAATGTTGGTTTATAACATTATATAAATTTGAAGTGTACATCATTATGTTTTGACTTCGTGTAGACTACATCTTGTTCAGCCCCCAAGGTCTAGATACCGTCTGTCACCACATAAATGTGTCCTTCTATTTGCCTTCTCCCCTCCCTCTTCCTCTCTGGTACCTGCTAATCTATTCCCTGTGTCTACATGTTTGTTGTTGTTTTTGTTTTATCTTCCACATATGAGTAAAATCATATGGTATTTGGCTTTCTCTGTTTGACTTATTTTGTTTAGTGTAATACCCTATAGACCTATCCATGATGTCTACAAATGGCAAGATTTCCTTCTTTTTTATGGATGAGTAGTATTTCATTGTGTGTATATTTATATATATGTATACATATATCACATCTTCTTTATCCATTCCTCCATCAATGGACACTTAGGTTATTTCCATATCTTGGCTATTGTAAATAATGCTGCAATGAACATAGGGGTGCATATATCTTTTCAAATTTGCGTTTTCATATTCTTTGGATAAATATCCAGAAGTGGAATAGCTGGATTGTGTGTTATTTTTATTTTTATTTTTTTGAAGAACCTCCATACTGTTTTTCATAGTGGATGCACCAGTTTACATTCCCACAAATGGTGCATGAGGGTTTCCTTTTCTCCACATCCACTCCAACACTTGTTATTTCTTGTCCTTTCAATAATAGCTGTTCTAACATGTGTGAGGTGATATCTCGTTATGGTTTTGATTTGCATTTCCCTAATAATTAGTGATGTTGAACATCTTTTCATGTGCCTATTGGCCATCTGTATACCTTCCTTGGAAAAATGTCTGTTCAGATCCTTTACCTATTTTTTAGTCAGGTTGTTTTTTCGTTGTTGTTTACTTGTATGAGTTCTTTATATATAATTTTGGATATTAACCCCTTATTGTATATATGATTTGCAAATATCTTCTCCCAATTGTTAAGTTGTCTTTTCATTTTGTTAATGGTTTTCTTTGCTGTGCAGAAGCTTTTCAGTTTGGTATAGTCCCATTTGTTTATGTTTTCTTCTGTTTTCCTTGCCTGAGGAGACATGGTATTCAAAAAGATACTGCTAAGACCGATGTCAAAGAGCGCACTACCTATATTTTCTTCTAGTTTTATGGATTCAGATCTTACATTCAAGTCTTTAATCCATTTTGAGTTAATTTTTGTGTATGGTGTAAGATAATGGTCTACTTTCATTCTTTTGCACGTGGCTGTCCAGTTTTCTCAACACCATTTATTAAAGAGACTTTCCTTTCTCCATTGTATGTTCCTGGTTCCTTTGTCAAAAATTAGCTGTCCATAGATGCATAGGTTTATTTCTGGTCTCTTAATTCTGTTCGATTGATCTGTGTGTCTGTTTTTGGGCCAGTGCCATGCTGTTTTGATTGCTACAGTTTTGTAGTATACTTTGAAATCAGGGAGTATGATGCCTTCAGTTTTGTTCTTTTTTCTCAGGATTGCTTTGGCTATTTGGAGTCTTTTGCTGTTCTATCAACTTTGAAATTTTTGACAACTTCTGTGGCTAGTTAAAAATATTTGTCACTTGTTTTCTGGTAAGGTTAATTAAAGCTGTGTGTCATCATGGTATACCTAATTCCAGATAATCTTAATTGTTTTAACTTTGTTCATGTACATTATAAGTTTTCATACATTACTGAGTTCTTTCACAAAATGGAACCTTCCAAATCATGCAGTAAAAAGGGAAATCAAACTAGGACCCAGGGGTTCACATCGTTTCCTTAAAAGAATTTTGAAAAATTATGTACCTTCTTGCATATTTTAAACTTCACCTCTAAACTTTTCATCATGTTTTATTTTTGCAAAGGATGTAATTTCTTGTTAATATTGTCATTAATTGTATCCATTGGAATCTAAATATCATGATTTGATGACTACCATCATCTATGTAAAAATACTTGAAGAAGTTCTTTATTAACTGGGAAATTTGCGTCGTCCGTTTTTTATCTTGAACTCATATTAGGCACCTAACACGGTGTTTAGAAGTCCTGAAGTCTGTGTACTTAACTTCCCTCCATTATCCCTCAGATTGTCCTTTTGTAACCTCTTCTCAAGGTTAGCTTGTTACTTGTAACTCTTTAAAAATGTGTCGGAGGGAGGAGAGTTGGTATACAATCTGATTTAGTCTAGAAATGTCAAAAGCCCTGATGCTCCTCTCAATGGTAGGTGCCCAACAGAATCACCTAAGCAGCAGCTTGGTTCCCAAACCCTATTCTTAGTCCCTGCCCTTAACTGCTTCTCACGTAGACAAACTTCCCCTGCATAGTGCCCAGTCAGAAAAACGAGAATTGATTCCTCTTTAGCCCTGCTTCAGAGGAGGGCTTCAAGGGGTCTCCAACCCTTGAAGACTATGTGATCCCAGGGAGTCCTGGCAGAATGTGTCTGGGGAGATGGTCTGCTGCTGTCCTTGATATCTCTGAACATGCAAATTACCCAGATCGTTTTTGTAAAGGCCTGATCAGTATGTGGGAAGGGGGATAGGGTGGTCCACCTCCACCCAGAGGAGCCTTGTAGGGTGGGCTTCTGTTTTCCCCTCCCTGCTTACTCTTGACATTGGGGACCAGCTGGCCAAGCCAGGCCAGCAGGGGTGCTTGCCCCAGGGCTCCATTCAGGTCCAGCACCCCCAGTAGAGCCTGGCAAAAGTCAACCTAGCCAGGTGTCTGGCCTTCAGAGGCTCCTGTGCCTTTAGCTTTCCTGATGCCAGGGCCAAGCCTCTGGGTCTGTACATGCTACTTTGCTTATGGGCCCAAAGCATAGGAAAGACAATTATGGGGCCTGGCATCGCTTGCTGCTAGTGGGAGTCTAAAGGTCTGGGGTAATTCAGTGTATAGGGGGTGACATTGCACCGTTGAGAGCTTGGGCTGTGGATTTGAATTCTGAAAAAAATCACCTAAAGAGGAGCTTTTAAAAAATATGTGCTGACACATACCACATCCAGCCCACAATCTAGACTCCGTAAGTCAGGATCACCTGCAGTCTATACTGCAAGCTCCTTGTGTTTCCTCCTCCTCTTTGTTGGATTAAGAACCATTGTCAGAGTGCTTATTGTCTGGATTGCATGTTTCAATAAAAAACATTTATATTGTGTGACTTGAAAATATAATTTTTTGAAAGAAAAGTGTTAATTAATGATATTATGCACTCATTCAAGATTTATGCAGTGATTCTTGTAATACCAGATGTTGTTTTCAGCCCAGAGAGTAGATAGATCCCCTGCTCTCATAGAGATTATATTCTAGTGTCAATGTGATGGTTGAGTGGATATTGTTGAAGAAAGACAATACACAAGTAAGCAAATAAATAATTGAGATAATCATAGACACTGAAGTGGTTTGAAGAAGGGAAAACAGAGAATGACCACAAAATGTTGACTTTGGAATATTAGAAATTTGTTATACAATGATTTTGTTTCCTTCTTGTGCACTGCTTTTAGAGATGCTGTTATGGAGGATGCATAATCAAAAGAGGAAGCTAATTCCAAGTGCCTAGAATCTAAGGGTTACAATATTATGTTGCTGTTTAGATACAGGAGGGCTAATGATTGCAGACCATGAACCTAAAAGCGGTTAAAGCAAGCAGAATACATAGTAGAGAATACATGGAAAGAAAATATAAGAGGAGTTGACAGGATTCTATATTTCTTTCATTCTGTTACAGACAGCAGAGACTTCTCTTTACTCACTTTATGAAAATGTATTAAATTTGCATATTAGTTTATAATTCAGTTTTGTTCTGTTTTTAACCAAAGGCATCTACTTAAAATGATCTTAATAAGATTAGCTTCTTAGGGTAAATCACTTTCTAATATTCATTCATTTATTGGCTAAAATTATTGATGAGTTATTGGTATGGGTTCAACAAAGATAAATGATACAAGATTTCTGCTTTCAGTCAGTTTATAATCTGACAAAGGATATTCAATCTGCATTCAAACTTATTTGGTGCAAGGAAGAATATGTTTAAGTGGCTCAAAAGGGGCATAAATAAAATGCAATGAGATTTCAAAGGTGAGGAGTTCAATTGCAGTAGGAAGGGCTAAGGAAAGCACCATGAAGGGGGAGAGGCCGAGGAGGTCCTTCAAAGGAGGGGTGTATCACTAGGTAGAGACAGCAGTGAAGCATGTCCAGGTAGAAGATGTAGAGTGAGTGTAAGTATGCAGTTGGGAAAGGATAAGTCTAAGAAACATATACTAGTCCACAATGACTGGAGCTTAAGAGGAATAGTATGAAAAACTTTGGAGAAGGTTAGTTGATACTATGGGAGACCTCAGGAATATTCCCCAAATGGAGCCCGAGACTCCCGATATAATGATTTTTCTCTCTTATGGGATCCAAATAGGATTTACAAAACTGTAACGATTATCTGTTGTTTTTAAGCAAGATTTGCTAAGATATTTGTATCTATTCTTAAAGATAAACTGCATGTCTGCAAAAAGAGAGTAGACCAAATGCCATCTATAAATTCTCTATTGAAAGTACTTCTTGGTTTGAAGAATATGCTTGCTTTAAAAATTATGCTTACAAATTACATTTCTAAGAGACAACAGGAGGCCTGAGATAAGAATTGTGACTGGATGCCATGATGGAACTACTTTCTCTCTCATTAGGAAAGTAATGGAAGAATGGAATGCCTTCTCTCCCACACCACCAGGCTCACAGGGGCTTGATTACAAAGCAAGGGCAGCCCTTGGTCATTGTCTGATTGCAGAGAGAGCAGCTCCAGCTCTAAGACCAAGTTCACACAGGTAAAGAACTCCAACATCAGGCAGCAGGTAGGAAGAGTGCAGGGAAAGTCTGGGCATTACTGAGTACCACTTAAAGAAGGAATAAATGGAGAGTGGAGAGGAAAGGGTGGAGAGACACTTCAATCTCTTGTGTCTTGTAATTTCGACTTTGTTGTAATAAACAGTTAAAATACAATGTGGTCATGGCAGTCCCTAACATATTTGGGGTCTGATTTTAGTGAACTTAAATGCTAGACTAGGGAGTTTGGGCTTTGTTTTAACAGGTAAAGGTCCTGAATAATTGGTACTTTCTATTCATGTTTTAATTACAAGTATGACTTGGAGGAGAAGAAACTTCAGGGTCTATGCCCATGTAATTGGTAATATTTCCCCTTACAAAGAGGCAATATTTTCCCCTTGGAAAGACAGTTTTCTAATGTACTCTAGCACTTTTAAAGATAGTTTGTTTTTTATAAGATTTTTTTCACATATATATTAAAAGGTCTTGGGTCTATTTAAACATATTTTCTGGCAAGGCCATCACACGTTAAATAGGTGTATTTTCCAAATCAGCCTAAGAAAATTTCAACCTTATGTACTGTGACTGGAATATATAATTCATGCATTTATTAAAGGGAATTATAATTTAGGATGAATTCATAATGATATTGCCATCAAATTTTATGGATCAATGGAGATTATTAGACTTTCTGGAACCATGCTGTTCTTATAAAGGCCTTAGGTGTAGAATGAATATATTATTTCTTTTTGCTAACCACAAGAGTCTTGATAGTAGATAAAAGACGATATAAGCTTTCATGTTATGTAACTTAGAATCTTAGAAGCTTACCCTATTCCTAAGTGTGTATATTTCTTAATGAGAGAATTAGAATGTGGTATTTCAACAGCCCTGAAAAATCAGTTTATCTGTCAGCATTCAGCTGAGACCACACACTAAATAAAATAGTAAAGTGCTTCCCAATAAGGTTTGTAACCAGGATTACTGGGGAGTTTAAAAAATATTATTGAGCAGGATGCTTCAAAAATTCTGATTCTGTAGTTCTGGTGTGGCCTCGGACTCTGTGCTTTTTAAATAAGGTCAGATTTGAGAATCACTGCTATATTAGGTCATGAGTAGTATACAATAGAAATAGAAATATAATAGAAAATGGAAGATAGGTACTTCCCCTTTCATTTTGCTTTCAGGTTTGGCCAAAAGAACACATTAAAAACTAAGCGATAATGACTGAAAAGTAATATAAGCAAAAAGAGAATATACATTAGAAGAGTGAACCAAGATTATTTTTTATTTTGTTTTTTTAAAATTGTGCTAAAATATATTTGATATAAATTTGCCGTTTTAACCATTTTTAGGTGCGCAGTTCAGTGGCATTAAATACATTCACATTGTTGTGCAACTGTCACCACCATTCATCTCCAGAACTTTTTCATTTCCCAAAACTGAAATTCTGTACTCATTAAACAATAAACTGCCCACTCCTTCCACCCCCATCTCCTGGCAGCCACCATTCTATTTTCTGTCTTTATGAATTTGCTCTTTCCGGTTTTTGGCTATTACGAATAATGCTGCTGTGAAAATTGGTATACAAATATCTATTTGAGCTGCTGCTTTCACTTCCTTTGGTTGTATACCCAGAAGTGAAATTTTTGGATCATATTGTAATTCTATATTTAATTTTTTTCTAAAGCATTATATGTTTCAGGTGTACTACATTATAATTTGATATTTATATATGCTACCAAGTGATCATCACAATAAATCTACTTATCATCCATCACCATACAATTGACCCTCTTTACTCATTTTGCCTACTGCTTACTCCCTTCCCCTCTGGCAACCACCAATCTGTTCTTTGTATCTATGAGTTTGTTTTTGTTTTGTTTGTTCATTTGTTTTGTTTTTTAGATTCCACATATAAGTGAAATCATATGGTATTTGTCTTTCTCTCTCTAACTTATTTCAATTAGCATAATACCCTCTAGGTCTATTCCCACCAACAGCACACAAGGGTTTCCTTTCTCCACATCCTCACCAACACTTACTATTTCTTGTGTTTTTGGTAATAGCCATTCTAACAGGTGTGAGGTGATACCTCATTGTGGTTTTGATGTGCATATCCCTGATAATTAGTGATGTTGTGCATCTTTTCATGTGCCTGTTGGCCATCTGTATGTCTTCTTTGGAAAAATGTCTATTTAGATCCTCTGCCCATTTTTTAATTGGATTATTTGTTTTTTTGCTATTGAATTGTATGAGTTCTTTATGAATCTTGGATATTAACCCCTACCGGATATATGATTTACAAATAGCTTCTCCCAGTTGTTAGGTTGTCTTTTCATTTTGTTGTTGGTTTCCTACACTGTGCAGAAGCTTTTTAGTTTGATGTAGTCCCACTTGTTTATTTTTGCTTTTGTTGCCTTTGTATTTTTAATTTTTGGAGGAACTTCAATCCTGTTTTCCACATCAGCTGTACCATATTATATTCCTACTAGCAATGCGCAAGGTAAAGCAAGTATTCTTACCTCTCCAATAGCTTTTCAACTCTTTGGCAGAAACTACTTTCTGATTCTCTTGTATTTTGTCGCCTACAGCCCTGGTATGGTGTTTACTACACATTAAATACATCACCAAGTCTAACAACTAACAAGCATATATTATTTGCTTACTTTCACTCAGATGCAGAATATTTATGTGGTTGTAAATCCATAGTGTAATAATTTAGACTGCGGGCACTGACTGGACTGGAGTCAATATGATTCTGGAACAAATAGTAGTGAATTTAATCCATCACTGTTAAATTAGAACATTTCTATGACCAAAACATTTGTGCCAGCATTTTTGTATTAATGTTGACGGCTTCTCCTGATAACTTTTAAACGTTACCTATGTGTCATTAAATATTGCCTTTGTGTATGTTTTGTATGTAATCACCAATAACCTTGAAAAATGTTGTAACGTTTAAACAATTACAGAAATATGAAAAATATTTTCAATTACCATGGCAAGCTGAAGAGATATTAATGACTCCATAGGAGTAGGTATCATTTTTTCCTTTTTATGCTCACTACGAGGAGACTCAGAGACTGAATTTAATATTCAGTCTCATAACTACTTCTTAATTTTAGCAACCTGATTGAATGCAAGCCTATTAACAGGAGGAATTTGGAATCACAAATCATTTTTTGGTAGCAAATAGAGTATATCAAAAAATGAGTGTATCAATCAGTGAACCAATGAGTGAATATAAATAAACTGAATCATAGAGATATTATTTTTAAAATCTGTATTTTCTCTTGGTTGCCAACTTTGGATTAAGTTAAAACATATAGGACTAAAAGGAGAATGAAGGCTTCAGGGCTAAACTCATACATCAGGCTTTTGGGTTTGGATTAGAATTTGTGCTCTTACAAAATGTATACTACTGAGAAATATTACTAGTTTTCACTTTTGTGTGAGGCTTGTATAGCTCTTAGAAAAGATACTTATGACTAACTAAATGTTAGGTCCTCGAGTGAAGCATTATTCTTTCTTAATTCATGAATAAATAAAATAATATACAAAATGCATCTAAGACCAAATACAGTAAAATAAATATAATTTTTGT
This sequence comes from Equus przewalskii, assembly GCF_037783145.1. Taxonomy (NCBI): domain Eukaryota; kingdom Metazoa; phylum Chordata; class Mammalia; order Perissodactyla; family Equidae; genus Equus; species Equus przewalskii. The sequence continues at coordinate 16,256,790 of NC_091848.1, forward strand.
ATTTAGTTTACAAAATGAGACTCGAATTTTGACTATAATCATGTTCTAGGTGGGAAAAATTGAATAGGATATAAACAATGGTTCTCTTTATAATACAATTACTCCTTCCCATTTTTGATTAAATAAATGATTTGCAAGAAATTTATACATTAGGTTGTAGCATATCTTACTTTTAAATAATGATAATGAAGCACATATCAATCATTGAATCCAGTCATCTTTATGCATTTTATCTAAACTCACATAATTTATACTCTATTCAAAATGGGCTCATAAATCTTTAGAGATTTTTTTCAGGCCCTGCTATTTATATAAGGATCTCTGTCCATTATCAGTTTTAGGGACTTTATTCATCCCTGAGGACAGTGAAAATTGCTGGGAAAGCATTTAGGGCTTTCATGGCAGCACTGTTTGGAAAGAATTTGAGGCTTTGAGACCTGAAAGACTTGGGTTGTAATTCTGTTTCTACCATTGGCTTATGGGCTGTGAGGCAATAATCAAGTTATGTAAACTTTCTTTGGCTTCGTTTTTCTCATTTGTAAACTGATATTATAATATGTATCTCATAGGGTTATGGCAAGGATTTAGTGACTTAGTATGTAAGGCTCCTGCTCAAGATAAACACTCAAACGGTAATTATTGTGGCCAATAAAGATAAAAATAACAATAAACTGCTTGTATTCAAATATTTAATAGTTTTTAATGGTACTTCCAATAGGAATATATCCTGGTAAACTATGTGGAATGTGAAAAGCACTGTTTTTATATATAAAAATCACATCTTATTGAAGGTATGATCATACTTGCCAAAATTCGAGGATCCAAAGAAAAAAGTGCAAGAGATTTGTTGTTATATGAAACTAAAGTGTTCACTCTATCAGTGAATTTTGATTGAGTTAATAAAATCCATTATGTAAATGAGGTGCCCCAGTGACATTTATGTATCCATTAATGAAAAAATTGGCTAAAGGGAAATCTATTTTTTGCGTAGAAGTATATTAACACATGACAGCATAGTATTTTCTGTATATGTGAGGTAATACACCTAGAATATCAAACATATTTATCACCAGATATTAAGAATTCAAAATTGGGGAACCATCACCGTTACTGGTCAAGGGAAACAATATCAGTGAATAGGAGATGTAGCACTGTGAAGAAGGCAGGCACAAAATTGGAATTTTCACCTAGATTCTGTGAACAGAAATTATTTTTTGAAAATTTTTTCAAAGATAGAGGATCTAATTTTTAAAATTGCATACACACGTACACACACTCATGTTCAAGGGAGAATTTGTCTGAAACAAAAACGATAGAAATAAAGACTACAAAAATACATTTAAAATTAAGATTTTTTTTTTTACCACAAAATTTTAGGTATCAGTGATGTTTAGGTTTTGATTCTGTAATTCTTTATTATAGAATTACTTTAAGCATAGTTGCTTTTCTTTATGACACCTTAACATTAAATGTGTTCAAAATTTATTTTTACCACTTTATGCTAAAAGAAAATATTTATTTTATAGATAAGCTGGGAATAATTAATGAAAATATTTATATATCGTGGCTGCTCTGTATCTTTTATTTTAAGAAAGTAACTTGACATTATTTTTCCTTAAATAACATTACATTTGATTAAATTATTTTTATCACAAATGGATTAGACAAAAATAACCCCAAGTCAGATGACATAGTCTCTGCTTCCATTCTAACATTCATTAGTTTTTAATTGTCTACCTAGTCACTGTTAACATTTGCAGTTTTTTTTCCTACCTATTAATCTAAGGACTTTAAATTTTGTTTAGAAATATATCATAATCAAAGATGGTCCCTTTTTAACTTATTAAAGCTATAATAAAAAATAATGCTTTATGTGCATATGGCCTTTGCAGTTCAAAGCCTTTTCATGTATAATCTCATTTACTTCCCATAGCCACCCTGCGATGTTCACGGTTTTATAGGTGATGAAATTGAGACTCCATGAGGATAAGTTACTTGTTCAAGGTTGCATTCCTAGTAATTATCAAAATTGAGACTTGGACTCACTATTAAAACTGGTCAGTGCATAGAGGAATTTACAAAATCAGATGCCTGCAGTAGCCCAGGAGTAAAAGAAAATGAGTGAAGCTGACTGCACACAAGACATCGGGGAGTGATGTGGTTAACTGGAAAACCCATGCCCTGTCTGAAGGGAGCAACAGCATTTTGGATGTAACTTTATGTTGCCTTGAGCTACTCTGGGTACAGGGTTGTTAGACATTTGATTTCTTAAGAGAAGCTCAAAATGTAAATTTTATGTGTGCCATTGTTTTAAATGTTGGCAACTAATTTAAAAGTTGAAAAAAATGGACTAAGCAAGATAAATCTGAGGGCTTATACTGCTGCCAATTTATATCTTGTGATGTACCCTTTATTCTTAAGTGGGGTCAGTGTGTAGGGAACCTGATTATTCATAGAGCTAGTGTCAGGTGGTAGAGATGTTGCCCTATATCCCATTCTCTAGGATTGACCCAGCATTTATGACTAAGGAGGTATTTAGTGACAATCTTTGTCACTTGATTTCCTTGATAGAGTATTTATTCTTTCATTTCTTCAACCCAAATATACTGCATGCCAACCAGGTACCTGACACTATGATGCAAAGAAGAATATTATGTAGTATTTTCCCTCAAGTCTCAGCCTGATACATTCTAGTTGTCAATACAATTCTATAAACAGGAAGTGTTGGAAGCAAAATGGGAAGCTTCATAGTGAAGGTAGTGTTTGCAAATACTTGTTTCCTATGTAAAATTGCAGACCCTTTTGCACAAAGGTTAAAGGATGCTCTGTGAATGTTTATATTCACATGTATGGGTAAACAAAAATTTTCTCTAAACATGTATTTCGTGGTTCCATACAACTCTCCCTCCTATAGGGACCCTTAAAATAAAAATATTATCTTATTAAAAAAAATGGTTTCTAGTACAGTACTATCTTGTTCCTGGGCAGAGAGAATAACACTAGATTGAACATTTAATATTTAATAACAACCTGGATTATCAGAATATATGTATTTTCTAAACATACTATAAATAGTTTTAAATTTTTTGACACCACAGTAAGCTTTCGACCATATACTTTTATCCAAAGATATATTTACTCTTTGAAGATGTGAAAGTATGAAATATAGAATAGATTAAAAATTAAAATTGTGTATATTTTAACCTTTGCATGTTGATATCTGTAGAGATGTGTGTGTGTATCTGTGTGTCTGTGTGTGTAGATTGAAATTGAGAGAGAGAGGAGGGAAGAAGGGAAAGAGAGAGGTGTTTTATATCATTTGATGAATTGCACGAGTACAATAATGAAAACTTGTGATTGTATTTCTCTGTTGCCCTTCTGTCAGAGAGTTCAGAGCCTAATTTGTTATATGGTCTTAGTAACTACATTGGCCTACTTGTTCTTTGCTTCTCTTTAGTCGTGATTTCCTAATTTTATATATAGATATAAATAAATCTTTATATATAATAAATGTAAATTATATATGATTAAATATACATATGTTTCTATACGAAATTTGTTTTCCTTTTCAGTACAATTATAGCTTCAAATGGGTAGTTATAGTCATGATTGCCAGTTATTGCTGAGGAAACAATTCATGTTATAGAACATCTGGGTAGAGAGTCTTGGTTATTTATAGAGGAAATTAACAGTGCAAAATATGGGGAAATATAAGCAGAAATGCCGTAACATACCAAGCTTAAATGAAGTTGTGTCCATGATTGATTGTTTTATGATGCCATTAACAATAATTCCATACAAAAATAATTCATTGTTTTTTGCCTAATTCCTTTTTTTTCTGCATTTGTTCCTGTTCACTTATTTCCTTCTTACTAGGAGAATGACTGACCAGGTTCTTTAATAAAGTCTTTGATTGTTCCCTTATCTTCCTCAGGGAAAAAAAAAAAAAACCTCTCCTACCTCATGTAACTTTTGGTCCTGTGTCCTCTTTTTTAGCTTTTTATCATTTGGGAAGTGTCCTACCATTTCCAACATGATTTAAGAACTATTGTTCATGAAATTTGATATGTCCATTTGGTGTCATTGAACCAAAAATTTTCTGCTCAATTTTTATCAGTGCTTGTAATTAAGCTCCTTAGTAACCAACACAATTACTGCTTAATGTCTATTTTAAGTTAGTCTAAGCTGTTGGCCTTTAGAAAATTAATATTTGAGGGGACAACTCAGTGTATTATGTAATTTATCTGAGGGACAAAATAAACTCTTGGATAGATATATAAAACCCGTGGAAAAGTCAGTAATGCATATGGGCAAATGATGATAGGAAAAGCATTGAAAGAAAATTGAAAAACATTTTTGAGCATCTTATACTAAGAGTTCTTTGCATTTTATAGCGTTCTTTAAAATCTGGTTACATAGATGCTTTCTCTCTTTTTTCAAATTAAAGCCATGAATTAAGCCTTATTATTCACATTGTTGAAAGGAAAAAACTGGGATGCTGATAATATTAAGTGATTTACCAAGTATCATGTGGTTAATAAAGGGACAGAGCTCAGACTGAAACATTTTTTCTAACCTCCTATTTGTGCTTTTTCTAAAGGTAGGCTTTCATGTCCTTCAAATCATATGCAAAGAGTATATTCTGTTTTCTAATCTCTGCCTATTAAATGTTTGAGTTAGTGGCTTCTTCTGCCTCCTTTATTTTTAAATGAAATTTTAAACTAATCTTATTTATTGAAGTTTAACATATATATGGAAAAGCAAATAAATCATGTGTTTACTTCTCAATGAAATTTCACAAAATGTGTTTACTTCTTAATGAAATTTCACAAAATGAGCACAACCATGTAATCCACTACCCAAATCAAGGAACAGTTTATTACCAGCACCCCAGAATCTCCTCGCATACCCATCCCAGTCACTAGCCCTCTCTTCTTAAACGTAGCCACTGTCCTGACTTTCAACATCATAGATTTGTTTTACCTTTTTGGCAACTTTATATAAGTAAAATTATCTGTGAACTCTTTTATTTCTGGCTTATTTCATTCACATTGTTTCATCCAGTTTGATGGAGGTCGTGAGTCCAGAAATACCTCCAGATATAAGGACATTTGATTTATGGAAAAGACGACACAAAGAGCAGTAGACAATGGATAACTTTTTCAATAAATAGGGCCAGATTAATTGAATATCCGTCGGGGGAAAACAAATTTTGACTCCTCCCTTACGCCATACACAAAAATCAATTCCAGATGAATTATAGATCTAAATGTGAATTGTAAAACAGCAAGATTCTATAAAATAACTTTGTTAATCTGAGTCATCTGAGAAGCAGACATTAAAATGGGATTAGAATTGAAAGAGAATTATTAGGAGAAATGCTTTTGAGGAAAATGGAAAAGTAGGCAGGGGAGGCAGAAAGACCTGTCAGACTATAATACTGGTCTGACTTTTTCAAAGAAGGAGAGAAGGAAGGAGAGTTGGGTGGGAAAGTATTACACCACAGTGCAGTTGTAGGAAAGGTGAGCAGAGTTGATGGAGTCTTCCAGTCAAAGGCACCCATCAGAGGAGCCTCACACCTCCCAGGAGCAGGCCTGCTTTAGTATCCCTGCTGCACTCGATCATTAGCTGGGAGTGGACTATGGGAAGAGTGGCCTCTCTGAATATAGTGATACAGTTCAGAGTGCAACAGCTAGGGCTGTCAGTTAATTACACTCCCCAGAGTCGGAGATCTTTTGCCACTACAAGGCCATAGGAGGATATCTTCATGACTTCGTGATTGACAAAGATTTCTTAAAGAGGACACAGAAAATACCAATTATAAAGTGAACATAAAATCACACTGCATTCAGTTAAGAACTTTTGTAAATCAAAAGACATCCTGAAGTGAGTGAGAAAGAAAACCAGAGAATAAGAGAAGATATTTGCAGTACGCATAGTCCGCAAAGGATGCATATATAGCAAATATAAAGAATTTCTAAAAAGTTAAAAACAAAAATAACAACCCAATTGAAAAAAGGGCAAAAGACTTTAGCAGGCCATTTACAGAATAGAATATTCAAATAGCCAGTAACTGTAAGAAAAAATACTCATTTGCATTTATTATCAAGGAAATGCACATAAAACCACATTGAAATACCGCTACACACTCACCATATGATTACGTTTTAAATACTGATAATAAAGACATGTCATGGTTGTGGAGCAACCGGAACTCTCATACACTGCAGATGGAAGTGTAAATTAATAAAACCAATCTAGAAAACTGGAAATGTCTACTGTAGATGAACGTACACATACCTTAGGTTCCAACATGTGTTGCTTGCCCCAAAAGTCATATACAAGAGTGGTCACAGCAGCATTGTTGTCATAGCCCTAAACTGGCAACAACCCACATATTCATCCACAATAGAATAGATAAATAAATTATGGTACATTCACACAATAGAATGTTATAAGTAATAAAATTAAACAAGTGCTTCTTTCATTTTTTATTCTATCATTTTTGGGCTGTTATCCCCCATTCTCATGTTTTTGTCTGTTGGTTTTTTGTTGTTTTTAAGTCAGTAGAGCAGGCGTTGGGGTGGAATAAATGCAAGGATTTCTGTCCTTCGTGAATTTGTGATTTCATGGAAAAACATATAAAGGACAGAAATGCGTGTAAGGGAAATACTTTTATGTCAAGTATAATGTGTTGAGTGGTAAGAAAGGCTGACACTAGTGCTCTGTGATTGCAGTACAGGAAATGGTTTTCTTAGTGGTGGCAAAAGATTTCATTGGAGAGGTAGTATATGAGCTGATTCTTGAATTAATAATAGCGTTTATATGTATGGACATAGAAAAGTGGAACTTAAACTAGAGTTTAAGGAAGTGTTCAACAAAAGGTTTGACAAGTATTTGAAAACAGCTGTTGGAAGGCCTTTAATGTCATTAGCCAAACACTCAATACCTTGTAAATTGAGATAGAAATATTGAGAAAGTATTGACTTAAAATTTTAAGGTCTATGAATAAAAGCCATGTTTTATTCTTCCTTCCCACTGCTTCTACCTAATTTCACTGATCCTTTAGAATTCCTGAGCTTTTGTGAGTCTGAGAAATTCATTGAACACCTACAAACATTGTTTTCTCACTCATTTCCAGGAAAGCAACTGTATATTATCTCAAGATTTATTTTATCTAGCCTTCCTCTTCTGGTGTGTCATAATATTTAGTAATGCTTTGCTTTTTATGTGTTAGGTATGTGGGGCTATATCATTTATGTCCTTGGCTCGATTCCTTTTGGCATATAGAAGAGGAGAAAGTGGTCAAACCCTTTTGTTTGCATTATACTCTGTCATGCTTTTGATAAACTATAAAACTGTCTCAGTGTGTGCCACACACTCTCTTAAGTTAGTAAAGTAGACATGGGTGCCCAATAAATACTATCACAGTAAGAGTTAGAAAGTATCACTAGCAGAAATAAAAATATATAAAGAGTGTTTAACTTTCCAAAGCTGTTTGTTATTTCCTGGTTTTTAAAATGAAGATTAATCAGAGATTATGATAATGAAATCAATGACCATCCTAAAATTAATTAAGAATCTTATTGTCTGGTAGTGAATTCCAAAGGGCTAACTTGGCACCACGAGAGTTTTCTTTTTCTCAAGTGCTATAATTATTCGTAAGAAATAACTAGCAGAAACCTGTTAGATATATGAACTCTGGCAAAAGAAAAGAAGTAATCTTGATATTTTAGCAAGCATGTGAGAAATGTGCATCTAAACAAGAGTTTTCCTTCAAAAAACTCAAATTGAGAAGCTGTTCCTATGTTGCACTATTATTTCTATGACACGCATCTTTTCCATTGAGCCATACTCACTTTTGGATTTGGTCCAGGACCATTTTATGAGCCTTGTAGTAAAGTTACGTATTTTATTATTTATTCACTTAACTTTTGACCAAAATTAGTAGTACATTGATTGACTGTATGCATACTGTTGATTTGTTTTGTTTTGTTTTTGTAGGAAGATTGGCCCTGAGCTAACATCTGTTGCAAATCTTCCTCTTTTTGCTTGAGGAAGATTGTTGCTGTGCTAACATCTGTCCCAGTCTTCCTCCATTTTGTATGTGGGACACCACCACAGCATGGTTTGATGAACCGTGTGTAGGTCTGCACCCAGGATCCAAACCTGTGAACCTCCACCCACTGAAGTGGAGATCACAAACTTAACCACTATGCCACTGGCCTGGCCCCCATAGTGTTTTTTAAAATCCAAAATTTTTGGAATATAAAAGGAATTCACTGTATCTGTAAAGATGTTGTACAATAGTAGAACTAAGCAAAGGTGAGTTTTTAGACTCCTACATAGATATTTAGAACAGTAACAGCAACCATTTAAGTTGTTTTGTTGTTAGAGAATCAGTATAATATTTGCTTTAGAGTGCTACCTTAAAGTAGGTAAATCTCAATAGGTAGCCTCTCAAAGATGATTTTGAACTTTTCTCATACAATACTAAAGAAGATTCTGTAAATATTACATAGTGAAAAGTGAATGATGATGTACTTTGATAAATAGCAAATAATAAATGTGTTAGCTGTTGAATTATATGTCTTTGAATACAAAGACAATATCTTTCAAATTAAATTATTAAAATTTCAGTGACTTTTAATGAAAAAATTAACTCTGATATAGCATTGGTGTGAAAAATAAGATAATCCAGATAATTTAATGTAAGATTTACTTTTTATTGAAAATATACTTTATATATTAAGCTGCTTAACTTACACTTTATGTGTGTAGCAACTGAACTTACACCATTAACTAATAAAGAGGATTTAAACTACTGTATTTTGTCAGTTTTAAAATACAAATATTTTAAAACATAGCTTAACATCTCTGAAATCAGGACATGCCCTACTATCAAGGGTGTCTTAAAATCATTAGCATCCAGGCAGGGATGGCAATGTAGTTGTTACTGGCTGTGCATGTACAAACTTGTCATAGCTGTTCATAGTATCATCACTTCAGTTGAGTTACGTGTATTAATAGTACTTTATAAATGTTAAGTTTAATTGTTATTTAAAATATCTTCATAAATATTACACTATGATTTGACATTGAAATGAAATGTTATTGTGTACACAGAAAGGCATGGCAAAACATAGCTGAGCATACGTTTTATGTTAATGAAGCAAATATCCATCATTGGAGGAAGAACTACAACTTCACATTTTCTTGCAAAGCAACAATTAAATATTCTACATGGACCAAGAAATGAAAATACCCTGAAGTAGATAAGTTCTGTTACATTTTGTTACTAAGGTTTATGCAAAAGAATAGCCCTTCATGCAGAGAGAAATGGAACTGAAGGAAAGAGAAATTGCCATATCTCTCAGAATAGATAAAAGAAATTTGAAAGCAGACAGTCTATAATGACTGATTCGTGCATTGTGCAGGTTGTTGAATTTGTTTTAGCAAACTTCCTACTGACTTTGAACAGAAGCTGCTTAACTTCCAGCAGATATGATTCAGTGGAGAAAAAATGAAAATATTCAAGTGTCATCAAATAGGGAAACATCAGCACCAAAACGCACAGAATTGGTGTTAGCCACTTGAGAGAAAATACTGGAGACAAAAATGGAGCACTTTTTAAAGAAATGCTATATCTACCATTACTTTTGATGGCACAGAACACTGTGGAAAGTTTATAACTCTGAGGCAAAAAGAGGTTCAGAAGAGTTGGACTCCAAAAGTGAGAAGTTTTAGGAATACCTTAACAAATTTATTTAGCATATTTTACTTTTTGTATATAAACAGATCGATATGTTATAAAATTATCTCTAAATAACAGTTCTTTTAATAAATATAAATTAAAAATTCTAAGTGATAAGAAAGCATTGTATCATGATTTCATTGACAGTTATTTTTCATTCTTGTAACTGGTACATAAGAAATGGTGCATCTACAATAGATAGCATCTTGGAGTTGATGAAATATATTATGAAGAATAACAAAAAAATTAGAAATGCAGTTTTAGGTTAAACATCATCCTGTTATTACCTCTCAGTATACTATATTTCAATTTTCTGCCTTCCTCGTGTTGAAGTTACGATAATCAAAGATCTCCTTTTTCTTTTTCTATCAAACTTTACCATGTATACTTATTTGTATAGATTTCTTAAAAACTATAGTTAAAGGTAGTGATATTTTGTCTTTATGTCCTTAATCGGTCCACGTATGATCCCTGCCAAATTTTGTGTGTATGTGCATTCTTCTCGACAAGGTATCTATGGTTTTAATTATACTCTCAAAGGAAATTCTTATCTAAGAAATACTAAGGACCATTGTTAGAGTAATATATGCAAAGAAAGAATATGATCTTTAACTGAAATCCTTCTTTACATCTTTGATTTGTGTATTTAAATTTAAAATTTGAAATTGATCCACTCTTTGGGTCTTAGATATAAATAATATAAAGAGAAACAGAGCTAAAAGAGAAGGATTAGGGAGAAAATGATAATGGCTGGGAGGCTCTTTCTGCCTTTTTGTTTAGCTGATTTTACTTTAGTGAAGATATGATTTACAGTTTTTCATATTGATTTTTTTATTATGAGTTTTTTCAGGTGAAGTATTACTGTAAGGCTTTTGGTGCAATAATTTCCTACAAATGACATTTTCTGGATAGATATATAAAAGTAAAAAAGACCATTCCTTTATCCAAATAAATAACTTTATTTATTGGCAATAAATATAATTTATACTGGAACAAGTGCCATTACAACTTGAAATCAAAACTATATACTGTCATTAAGTTGGACTGCTATTAAGTTTATATCATTTTAACATAGAAGCAAAGAGGAACAGGAACTTGTTTTCTGAATTTTCCAATATGAATATATTGTATGTTCCTAAATTTTGTTTCAATTTAAGTTGAGATCTAGTTCATATTCTTTACTATATGTATTGAAAAATAGATAGGAAAAGAACTTACAAGACAGAATTCATAAAGGATGTGGGCAGTGGCAGAGTCATTTTTGTATTCTCAGATTCCAGCTTAGTGGTTATCACAGAGTAATTATGCTGTTATCCTCTGTTTGCCTCTTCAGATCTGTTCTCCTTCTCCCTGCCCTAAAAGGTTGACCTCTGGACTGCATTATCTAAACTCAATAGCCTTTTAACTCTACTTGGTTCAGCCAGTGGGAGGCACAGGCAAGAATTTGGTGGGTAAGAAGACAGAGAGCTCAGGATGGGTACCCCTTACACCCATGGGGCTATGTTTGACAGGTGAAAGCAAACTCATCTTCTTCCAGCCACATCTCTTTTCATGTAGCCTTTTTTCAACAGCTCCCACTCTTACTAGGTTCCAGTAACACTGCCCCTTCTTCTTGCCCCCGTTAAGACCCAGGGGCTTTCTGTTGTCATTAGCCTTTGTGTGCTTCGCTGTGGGTTCCCTGAACCCTGCCCTCACCTCTCTTTAACGTGTCCTCTGTTTATTTCTGGGAATTTGCTTGAAACAGTTGATATTTGTTTTATGTTCTTTGAGACAGAATTTTGAAATGAATGTAAGAATCTGAACATACAGAATACAATACGCATTTTCATTAAAAAAATGATAAAAGAATGGCTGCCATGCATTATAGGCCATTAGAAATGTAATATGTAGCCACTTTTCTAGAATATTTCCTAATTTTATATTCAAAAATATATAATAGAAAAGGTGATTTTATTATTTTCAAATATATTAATACAAGGAAAGTTTATTTAAATTATTACACTTTTGAATTTAAACTATTAGTCAGATGCCTCAAATTCCTCAGCATTTTTTGCTATCCTTTTTGACTGACAGAATGCAATTTTCACTGAATAAGGTTAACTTATTCAGTGTTAATATACGCATCTTTTTTTGTTTTTTACAGAATTTTAAGATGCTCTGTGATTGGTCATTTTTACCTTGGAAAGTTATTTATATTCATTAGATATAAAAAGTTAAGTCACCAAGATATGAAGTGATTTGTTCAAAATCATAATATGTGTTACAAATTTGTAGGTTACCTTTGAGTATCAGTTTATAAAGATCTTTGTTCCGCTTTTTTTGTAATAACCTATGCTATATCTCTGAGAATATGAAAGAATGATTTATAAAAAATGTCATATACCATTTTTAAAGTTGTTGGACATTTTTTATTCTTTCTGCCTTCATCATGAGAAATCCATCTCCAATGAATACTCATTTTCTTCTGCACAGTTCCATTAAAAGGAAAACACATTGTACTTTTTTAATAAACAAAAGGAAAATAATTTTTGCCTTATTATTAAAGCTGAGAAAGTATATTCATTTTTGGAGCAAGGACAATAATATTCTGTGTTAAATAAAAAGTCATTGACCAGAGACCTTTTTATAAATATAATTAGTTTATCTTAAAAGAAATATTATGTTTAAGCCTGTAATTTCTTTCAGGCTATTAATAGGAAAGCATTATTTAGAACTCTCAGGAAAATCAATATTGAATCACTTATGTACAGGGTAAAAATGGTGTATCATTATTGATGGTAATTTGATAGGGAAAAATGTAGTCTCTACATGTATAGAGGTCTCATTCTCAATTAAGTATGCTTAAATGAAAAGATTCAGCTTCAGTAAGGTCTTTGGCACCTAAGTTGTTCATTTGTTTCTGGTTAGAACATACCTCTAATTATTTTCTGAGGGAAATCTTGGCCTTGTGCATAGTTATTTTCTCAGGTGGCTTCCATTCAGAATAGGTTGAGATGAAAAATCTTTAATGTCAACCCCAGAGTACACCTACTTGATTTTTCATCAATAACATAGACTATTATATTCCATTCTTGAAAAATATTATAACTGAACTTATAACAGCCCAGCTTTTGTAAATAAATTTTTTATAATTAATACTAAAGGAGAATTATTTGGAGGATATGCAGTTTATTAATTCTTCTGGGTTTTTGGTGTTGATTTAAACTTTTCTTAACTGACACACCTGAGGGGTAGGACATTTTCCTATTCGTAGCTCTTTATAGGACCAGGAGGAGCCCCACCTAGGCAGGATGTGTCTAAATGTTTAGGGCATGTGCAGTTTCTGCAAGTATCTCTGATGCCTGTCGTTGATATTTGTACTTCTCCCCCAAACTGAGAAGAGGTGAAGACATAACAGCCAGTATGACACAAGCTATTGCTCAGTCTCAGAGAAAGCGTCAGTTTCCTCATCACTACTGTCGGGATAACAAAATTGCAAGTTTGATTTTGAAGATTCAAGAAGTTAATTTATCTAAAGCTTCTAGCGCAGTACCTTATGTATGGTAAACACTCAATATATGTTATCAATTGTGATTATTATTTTATAGTTAATATTTTATTTTAAACTTTAGCTCAGATAAAGCTATGTTCTTTTAGAAACAGTTTTACTGAACTCCGTGGTCTTATTATCTCAGCTTGAAATGAAGAGTATAAGCAGTATGAAATTTTCTTCTATGTTTGTTATAAAAAAGTTATTAAGGATATCATCAAAATTAGAGTTTCACCCTTATGAACACTCATAGGAGAAACTTTGAATAACTTTATCACAAACTTGCTTTCCTTATTAATCAGAAAGATTGAAACATAATTTAACCTTTTCTAGCTGACTCATGGTTATTAACAGTATCAATTATTTTCCAGAAATGTGGTTATATCCTGAGGCCTATTGAGTTGTAAAGGAATATTTCCCCAACAGAGAGATAAGTGAGTCAAGATAGCTTGACTGGAGTTAATAAAAGTATTCCTGTTGAGAGAAAAGTTGGGAATAGATAAATGAAAATTTTAATATAATGAGATGGTCTGCAGGAAAACTATAAAATCCTAACTGTATGATAAGTGTGCAGAAATTCTCTTTATGGAAAATTTAGCTTGGTTGTGTTATTCTTATTACATTTGAAATATTTGCTATGGTGCTTATTTAGGGCCACTGCTTATGCCCATGTTGGGTATGCTCTGTACTACTGCAGTGGGGTCATTCATAGAAGCCGGAAAGTAAGTGGCACCCCTGAAATTGTTTAGGGCACAATCTTCATGATCTTACAAGTGGCTCTGTCTTTATTATGTACCAAAATCCACGTGTTTTACATAGATTACACTCATATAACAAAGCAAGAGAGGATTTTGATGTAAAGCCATATTGCTCTTATGTAGCTACTTTTCTATAGCAGATTTTAGTATTAGAAAATATTATAACAGTTGCTTACAAAGTATTATTTTTATGTAAATTACTATTGTTTAAAAATACATTCCATTGCCCTTAAAAAAGTGCTAACATAAATTTACTTTGAAAAACTGAAAATTAAATGTCTATCTAAATACAGTAGTGCATCATCGGAAAAAAATATGTTTTCCCATTGAGATTAGCTCAACTCCTTTTGAACAGTGAGTGAAGTACGATTAAGATGAAATGGAATTAAATCTTTATGGCTATGTGTATATGAAAGACAATATTTATCCAGTTGTGAAAATAACACTGAAAAGTAATACGGACTTTCATTTGCCATATTTATTCCATATTTCTTGACCAACTGCTTTTTGGCCAATCCCTTTGAAATGTGACAAGCAAGAAATACACCATTATGAGAAAATATAATTAAGCCAAAAAAAGTAGTTGTAATTAAATGGAAAAATGCATGTAAAATCTAGGTTTAAAGTGATTTAAAAAACGACATTGCTTATTCACACCTGTAAAATATTTTATTAGGAAAAGAATTCATAGTCTTCCATTACACATTCCTATGTGTAATGGCACTTGACGTATTGCACATAAGATAGCCTGATTCTGTTTAAGGAAATAGTCTCACATTGACTCTAACATTTTCTCAATACGTCAATCATTAACTATGAGAATCTTTTTATGTGGTTTTCGGAAGCATGGAGTCTCATATTAATAAGCAATTAATGATTTTTTAATGACTAGCTTCAAATACTAGCATCAATTGATGTGATTATAAATGTTTCATTCTTCGACATTGTGTTAAAACAGAGTTCCTTTTTTGGTGGCATCATTTAATATCGTATATGTTTTTAAATGTATATATCTACATATATTTTACATGTTATCCATTCAGCATGTCACGGTGGGCAGTTTAATGGTCTGAACATTTAGTTCCTGATGTTTGGGTTGAATGATAATTCTGTTTAGTGCTCTTATCTCTGGCAGGTGCTATGCTCCTGTGCTTGCTGCTTTGTCTCATAATTTAAGGGGAATATTGATTTACTATCTCACTGGATTGAATGTATCTGGCATTATACATGCCAAATGATGCAAATTTTTGGGCTCTTGAAGTTGCTTGATAGATCACTGGAACCAACAAAGTCCCCCAGGTCTTCATTCTGTCTTTCAGAGCTTAAGGTGGAAGAATTTATAGCATACCAAGCAACTTGTGCCGTAGTGGAACATTCGGTTGCTGAGCCACAAGGCTAGTTCGCTATTTTTCATTTTCTAAATATCAGCACCATTTTTCATTTCAAGGTACACTCTAAACTCAGTCTTGTGGAAATTGTGTCCATGTCTTGAACATTTATGCAGCACTTTTCAGCAGACTTTGGAAGAAAGAGGAAATTGAAACTGGTTTATCCACAAATTAAGGGAAAGGTATTTTCCTTGGAATTATTATGGGAATTATGTAGAGATTTTCTGCCAACAATAAGAAAAAAATAGAAACAAATAGCTCTGTGGTTATGAAAGGAAAGTCCTGGATTTCCAAGGTAGAGGGGACTCGTTAGACATGGAGCCAGGTACCTAGGTTCTGGATCTTGCTCTGTATCTAGCTATCGATTGATTTTAGGAATAATAGCTCCTTTGGGCCTCAATTTCTTTCCTATATCTTTTCTCCTAGCCCCCACTCCTGGATTTGAAGCAGATGACTTCTATGACTCCTTCAGGCTCTAATATTCTATATTCCTAAAAGCAACAGTGTGTGAGGAATTGAAATGTTTTTGCTAAAGTATCTTGGCATTAGATGAGAAGGTACAGAAATCATTTTCTGGATTTGCAAATATATTCCTCTGATTTCACAGACAGAAAATTAACTTTTAAAAAAATTAAACATTTTGTTGAAGTGTAACATATATGTAGAAAGTATGCCAATTAAAAACGTTAAGCTGGATGTTTCTTTTTTTAGACTAAAAATTACACCATGAATTCTCCACTCATCAGAAAGTAGAATATTATCTTTACTCCAGAAAGCTCCCCAAAGGTAGCTATCATCCTGATTTTTAACATCATAGATCAGATTTGCCTTTTATTGAACTATATAAAAATAGAATCATAAAGTATGTGCTTTCTTGTGTCTGACTTTTTTCATTCAAAATTATGTTTCTGAGATTCATCCATATTTCTGCTGGATCAGTAGTGCATTTTTTTTCATTACTATATGTTTTTCCATTGAAAGAATGTATCATCTTATCTTGTTGACACTCATTTGATTGTTTCCATGAGTATTACTGCTCTGAATATTTGTATACATGTCTTTTAGTGAATATTTGTATGAACTTTATGGGGGATATATACCTAGAGTATAATTGTTGGGTCATATGACATGCATATTTTCAGCTTTAGTAGATACAAGCGAGTTTTTCAAAATGAGTGTTCCAATTTACATCCCCAGCAACAATATATGATAGTTCCAATCACAACGCTTATTTATAAACACTTGATATTGTCAGCATGTTTAATGTTAGCCGTTCTGATGGGTGAATAGAGGTTATTTTTGTTTTCTCAATGACTAATAAGGTTGATCAGCTTTGCATATGTTTATTCGACATCTTTTGAATTTTAACTTTTGAGTTAAGGAAGCCAAATTTTATCAATAGATTTGCAGTATAATGGTTGGTTCTGTGAAAGTTTATATTCCTTGAAGTTAGCTACAAAATGAGTTTAATTGCTCCTAAGAAGTCATGGAATCATGGGAATTAAGTTTCCCTAGCCCAACTGTACAATATACTTGGCAGATGATGATAAAAGTTTTCCAGAAATATCTGTACCATTTTGAGGCAGCCCATTCCATTTGGGGAAAGCTCAAATTGTTTTAAAGCTAATTCTTGTATTCATTCAAAATCTGCCTTCCTTTTGGTCTGATAACCCAAATGTTGTTTTCTGAGCAATACAGAACAAATTGACACTCTTATCTACCAAACCTTTACATATTAGAATAGAACTATCCCTCTTGTGCCCTTTAGGCTCTGTGTCTGAAGGCGAAACCTACTTCTCACAATCATTTCACATTTGTCTTCCTTGCTGGACCATACACTCTTCTACACATATTTCTGTGGTCATACTTGAATTTGCCATTGACTTTCCAAATCTGTGTTGTCTAACATTGCATATAGTTTTCTATGTATCATCCTAAAATGCTGAATTGGAACCACTATGTTCTATAAACTATTATTAATTTTCAAGGTTGAATAAGTGCTGTAATTAATGGGAAGCAGCTCTGCTACCACAGGAAAAATATTCTACAGAAATGTAAGTTATAATTTAATAAAGACTGGAGGATAGACTCCTTGTTTTTTTTTTTTTTTTTCTGAGGAAGATTTGCCATGAGCTAACATCTGTTGCCAATCTTCTTCTTTTTGCTGAAGAAAATTCACCCTCAGCTAACATCAGTTGCCAGTCTTCCTTTATTTTGTATGTGGGCCACTATCACAGCATGGCCACTGACAAGTGGTGTAGGTCTGCACCTGGGAACCAAACCAGGGCAACAAAAGAGAAGTGTGCCGAACTTAACCACTAGGCCACTGGGGCTGGCCCTAGAGTCCATTTTTATAATAAATGATATAACATGTAAGTGGATAGTAAATGAACATGGTCATTGAAAACACAAATATGTATTAGTGTTTGTAATCATATTTTACATTAAACAGTTTACAGTCTTAAAAATATGTAGGATATGGATTTTAGGTAAATGACTGTATTTTATATTTCATTTCCTTGAGAAACTAGTTTTAATATGTTTAACATGAAGCAAACATGAAGTTAAGTAAAAATATTGGTGCATGTGAGTGTAATGTATGCAACCTAGCTCTAATCCAGCATTATTACTTTTATTATTTGTTAAATTCATCATGTGGCTGATTCTGGTCATTATATATTATTTCAGTTAATCTTTGCAATGCAATTATTGCAGTTTTACAGGAGAAAATGGATGTAAGAGATGGTAAGTAACTTGCTCAGAATCACACTGCAAAGAATCAGTGGAGCTAAGTTCGAATCCAAGTTTGTGAAACTCCAATGCCCACGGTCCTTCAGGCAAATTTTGCTCCCTCGCACATGCACATGTTTGTGTATTGTGTTAATTTCTTAGACATGCCGTAACAGATACCACAACCAGGATGGCTTAAAACAACAGAAATTTATTCTCTCAGTCTAGAGGCTAGAACTCCCAAATCAAAGTGTTGGCAGGGTTGATTCCTACTGGAGACTCTGAAAGAGAATCTGTTGTGTGCTTCTCCTCCTTTCTGGTGGTTGTTGCAATCTTTGGCCTTCCTGGCTTGTAGATGCATCACTCTAATCTCTGTGTCTGTTTCACATGACATTCTCTCTGTGTCTAAATTTCTCATTTGTAAGGACCCTAGTCATTGGATTTAGGGCCCAGCCTCATCCAATATGACTTTGATTTAATCTGTAAAGACTTTTTCCAAATAAGGTCACATTTACAGGTATTGGGAGTTAGGACTTCAACATATCTTTTTGGGAAACACACTTCAACCCTCAACATGTCTATATACAGGAAAATGCATAATACACTCTCATTTGTATTTGGATATAATTAGCATGGAACAGCAAAATATCATATAGTTACCAGATGTTTTTATTAAATCAAAAATGGATTTTGATAGTTAATATTCTCATTAGACTGTTTGAATATTTACCTTTTCTTTCTCACTTGATATTATTGGATAATAGCAAAACTTTTCTTCTCTATCCTCCAGCCTTGGAATATAGGCATTTCTGTAAAAAGTTTAAAAGTGGAACAGGGCTGCAATGCCAACAAAAATCTGTTGATATTCAAAAGCACTTACTTTGTCCAAATATGCATAGAAGATTTTACTGATTCGATCAACGTTCAATACATGTTTATTGAGGGCCTACCATGGGTCACACTTTATTTGTCCTTTGAGAATAGAGCAGTGAGTAAATAAGAAAAAAAAAAGCCCTGCCATTCTGGAGCTTATGTTTCCATGAGATAAATAAGAATATGATGATGATGATGATGATGTGTATGTTTGTGTATTATGTATAAGGAAGAAATACTTGCTAATGAGAAAAGTAAAGAAAAAGAATAAGAAGTGTCATGGGGCATAATTTTATATAAGGTGGCTAAGAAACATCTAACTGCAGTGACTTTCGAGTAAAGATATAAAGGAGGTCAAGGAGTGAACTATGTGCTTATCTAAGAGAAGAGCATTCCAGGCAGTGAGAACAGCAAGTGCAAAGGCCCTGTGGTGAACAAAGCCTAGTAAGGAGGTCACTGTGACTCAAATGGAAGGATGGGAAGAGAGTGGAGGCAAATAAAGTCAGAAGGTGCCTGGTACTTGTAGATCATTATAAAGACTGTGGCTTGTACTCTGAGTGAAATGGGAAACCATTGTGGGCTTGTGAGCAGAGTAGTGACACACTCTGAGATATGCTTTCACAAAATCACTCTGGCTGCCGTATTGGTTAGAACCACCTTAAAGGATGGTCAGTCAGTCTGAGTTAATGATATGTAGATTATTATTTTTTTTAAGTGAAATAAAGAAAACATTTTGACATATCAGAATTAGATCAACAGAATAGTTTCTGCTGGAGGAATTTCAACATAGATCACCAAATACATTTTACAAGCCTACTTGATATAATGAGTCATTCCAGGTGTTGGGGCTAATAGGTAAATGATGTCATCTTCCTTCAAGAAACTCACAATTTAACTAATACAAATTGCATTTCATAATAGAAGTAAGAATAAATAGTATGGGAATTTGAAAGAAGAAACATTTAATTTAGACTGTCGGGATCTGGCATAGATTCATAAATGGGAATATATTTGACATGGACCTTGAAGGAATAATAGAAAACTGGCAGGTTAAAAAGGTGGAGAGACAGACATTCCAAACCAAGGCAGAGAAATGCCTTGTTATTGTAGGTACTGAAACTGTACAAATACTGTGATATTGAACTTCTTTGTTTCAAGGGAAAATGTCCCACTTTTACCCAACCGCCCTCCCACTTTTCCTCCCATATATTTATGTGGCCTTTGTACTTTTTAAAGGATTTCCAACATAATAATGAAAATATTTGTTGAATATTACCTTTTTTGTGGAAAAACTTGAAGAATTCCCTTTAAGTTGCCTATCTGCCTTTCTCTTGGGCCCACTGTAGGTGTAGGAAGGTGGGGTGATGAAAGAAAAGGGTTTACTTTTTATACCATCATTTTTCTCTCCCTCTCGTCCTCTCTCCCTGCGCTCTCTTTCTTTGTCTCTGCTGTTTTGTCTGATTCTTTCTCCTCTCACCCTAGAATTCACTCCATGCCCGAATATAATACATAAATGTATATTATTATTTATGTTTATAACTGATTATTCCTTTCTTAACAAGGCTAACATTTTATAAATTCCCTAATTTCTAAAAAATTTATATGTCCTCATTAATTTTTGTTTCCTGTGATTTAGTAATCCTGGACAGGAAAAAGTTTCTCAACTTAGTTATACTATAGGTTATATGCATTATCAATACTTGGCTGAATGCTGTTCGTTTTCAAGATGTGATTTAACTTTTAGGGTAGCCCTTTCTTGTTTTAATGATTTCTGCTATGACTTCACAAAAATGCGGTTAAGGTGCCTTACATTTAATAAATAGCAGTTCTTGAGTATGTAACATGGACTTCAAGAGATGGTTTGTTGATTTAGTGACTTTCGGAAATAAGTACTCTATTTTTAAATTGACCGTTTAGGGGGAAGAAAACCTAAGGAAGCTTTGAGATGATTTCTAGTTATGAAGAGCGACTGGTTAGTGACGACATTTGCTCTTGAGAGCTCCTGCAGAAAAGGGTTCATCTAGTTAACCTTCATCCGAGTGGCTGTTCTCTACTTTATCCTGCGAAACAACTGGTGAAGGAGAAAATGTTAATTAGGAAGCTTTTCAAGATTAATTTTTTTCATTTTCAGAAAGTGAAGTTGTTCGCCACTTTCCATGTTAAATAAGGTTCCTCGCTTGGCAACATAGGCTTTGCTGCAGTAATTGTGTGCTCGCAGCAAATACTTGATGGTGGAGAAGACAAGTGCAAAAAGCAATTTTTGCAACAGCCAACCAGAACAGCCTGTTCTGTTCCCAATAAATTAATGGATTTAACCTTGCAGCTGTAACGGTGTTATTATGCAAATATTCTCTGAGTATTATGAAAGCCAACTGATTCTCTATAGAGAAAGTTGTTTCTTTCTTCCTGAGAATTCTAAGTGATTAGATAATTGACACATTGTGTAACCATGTTAAGTGAAAGAAAAAAAAATATTATCAGTAATGAAAGAAAAAAAATATTATCAGTAAATCAACTGGATTTCATTTTATGTTCCAATGTTTTCAGAAATTTACCGAGGCTTTTACTTAGAACAATATTATTTAGCATAGTAAATTCAAGTGTCCACAGACAACCTCCTAGAGAAGGAAGGAATGAAAAATATTGTGTGGCTCTTTACTTTGTGTTATGTTGATTTTAATTCAGTCAGAAATTAATATTTCCTTTAATGTTATTCAATTGTAGTGGTCTGGACATGCTGAATGTCTTCGAAGCAAGATGTTTGCATTCTGACTGGTGATAGACTAGAGAATTGTGCACTGATTATTTGATCAAGTTGATAGCCACTTGAGTTTTTAAAGCTGTTCTTAGATTTATACCACATATGAAACACTTACCATTGAAAGTTCATTCTCAGTAATTGACCAATTGTGGAGATCACTCAAAGTGCTCTTTCCTGGATTGAAGTTCCGTGGCTAATGAGATCTTCGATGATTTAAAAATATTCAAAAGAGAAATTGTAAGAGTGAGAACATTGGTGGCTTCGTTGTAGTAAGTCTCTAGTCAGTAGATGGTGAAAATGATGACCTTGGGAATTAGTCCAACCATTTTTATATGAACAATTTGCATATATTATTTTTGGTTTTGTCATAGCCAATATTCACCTTATGTGAACTTTATATTACTAGATCATATAAAATCAATTTTTAAAAATATACTCCCAAAATGTTTTATAAACAGTTATATACATATACAGCTATTAGGAGTTATAATAACTGAAGCTATATGATTGAAAGATTGCTGGATTTGGAATTTGAAGTCCTAGATTTTTGTACTTTGATTTTTTTAACCTCTTAAAGGTCTTTTCTTCATGTATAAATAACAATGCCTGAGAATAGACTTAAATGAGTCAATGTGTATAGAAGAGCCCTATAAACTTTAAGTCACAAGATAAATATATTATTATTCTTTAATGATATTAGTCTATATTTATGGCCTTCATCTTTCAGTAAAGTATTTATAAACCAACATTTCACCTCAAGTTAATGATTCTTACATTTGTATTCCAAACAAAATGTTTTGAAATTTTTGTATCCCAGTTTTAAAATTTTGATCAAGTAGTAAGTCATTATGGAAAATTATTTATAAAAACTAACAAGTCAAATTTAATAAGTATAACATTACCATTACTCTTTAAAAACTCTGGTATATATAATTAGATTCATCAAATCTATATATAGTACAGGGGCTGGCCTGGTAGCATAGTGGTTAAGTTTGCGTGCTCTGCTTTGGTGGCCCTGGGTTCACGGGTTAAAATCCGGGCATGGACCTTCACACTACTCATCAAGCCATGCTGTGGCAGCATCCCACATACAAAATAGAGGAAGATTGGCACAGATGTTAGCCCAGTGATAATCTTCCTCAAGGCAAAAAGAGGAAGATTGGCAATGGATGGTAGCTCAGGGCCAATCTTCCTCACCCCCCAAAAAATAAAATAAAATAAATAAATAAATGCCATCTATTCATTCATTTATTCTTTGTTTCCTATATTTTTATAATATCCTGAATAGTTTTGGACCCACTATTTAACTTTTATGTGTGTAACTGCTTTTCCTCCATCATATCTCTCTGCCTTCCCCTAGTCCTGCAGTGACTCTATCTTGAATTTGCTGTTATTTCTTTGCTTTTAACCCTCATGGTTGGACACTTATGTTTGTGTCCTTAAACAATATATTGTTTAGTTTTATGTGCTTTTGGTCTTTATGATCATGTTGAATTTCCTCTTTTGGAACTTTTTTTTTTCATTCAACAAAATATTCCTTTGTTATCTGTATCATAATATCAGTTAATGTAGTTATACCTTACATACATACATCATGTCATACATATTCATTAACCTAATTAATTTTCACAGCTGTATTATATTTCCTTATGTGAATATACCATTATTGGTTTACTTTTTCTCCCCTCAATGGCATTTGGTTTCTTATATTTCATATTTTTTTGGTTTCTTTTCTTTTGTATATCTAATATAGGCAGTGCTTATATACAGTCAATTCTCATTATTCATGGTAGTTATATTTTATAAGGTTGACTAGAACATTGAATTAGCCAATACTAAATCATTGCCCCTCAGGGAATTACAGGGTTAGGTTCCTGGGAGCCTCTGGTCACCACATTTTCCTCAATCGATCAATACATAACCTTGTTTTATGTGTGTTTCTGTTTAAAGACACCTTATGTAATGCATGTTGTTGATTCATTAATATTGAACTCACGGCCAACAGCACTATAACTCATGACTGAATGAAGCTTATCTGACACATGTGTTTTCTCCATAAGGCACGTTACAGCTTCTTGCACTTTGGAACACTAGACAGCACTTCAGCACTACACTTGGGGGCCATGACAGACAGCAAAATCACACACACACAAAGCGGAAAAATGCAAAAAATGTGGCACTAAACAGACCACAGAAAGGACACTTGTTTACAATATGAGAGCTAAAACAAGAAACAGAAGATCTCTTTGTTCAACCTCGCCTGGGAATGTGCACACAGTGTGATGTAAATTTTTCACCACTCTGTGCACGCGTACATCCTCGAATGACAATGAAAGCACAGCAAGTTCCAAATAAATGTTACAGAGTAGGTGAATTCATAAACATGGAATCTACGAATAATGAAGATAGATTGTATGTCTTTTACTGAAGTGCTTCTCAAACACTAGCTTGGTAAAAGTCAGATTCCTGTGCCTACCCCCTGAGATTTCGATTGAATACATCTGGAGTGGGGCCTTTGAATTTGCTTTTCCAACTAGTTTTTGAATGATGCTGATAATGCCAGTTCAGGGAAGACACTTTGCAGAGCTCTTTCATAATAAATAACAGGTATAACAATTCTCTAAAACATATACCTTACTGGAATTGTGAGCTCAAAAGTGGTGATAAATTGTTAAATCATGTTTTATGCTTATCTTCAACTTTACATGTTGGATGCCAATCTTTTTCCAAACTGATTGAACAAATTGTTTCTTATTATCGCCAGTATTTGGTATAACCAGACTTTTTCATTTTTGCCAGTCATTTGATTTTTATTTGCATTTCTCTAATCACTGAAAAAGTTGAGCACCTTTCCATTATGTTTATTTGTCTTACACATTTCCTGTTGTGAGAAGTACCTGTGTAGATCTTTTGCTCATTTGCCATTGGGTTATTGTTGGTGGGCTAAGTTATATTAGTAAGTGTATACACGATTAGAATTGTTATATCTCCCTCCTTGGTGGATTGTACCTTTTTTATTATATATTGACCCTCTTTATCTTTAGTAAGTTTTGCCTGTCATATATGCTAAGTTGATGGCATATCACGGACAGTGATCAACTTTTGATGCTCTTGCAAAGTCAAATGTCACTTTCGTATTTATTTGATTATCTACTTTTCTCTTTGGCTGCTTTCAAGATAATTTCTTTCTCTTTGTTGTTCTGTATTTCTGTACTCTGTCTAGATATGAATTTCTGTTTGTTTATACAGCTCATACTTCATTGAGCTTCCTAATCTTTGGTTGGTATCTTTGATCAGTTCTGAAAAATTCTCAATCCTTACCTTTTTTAACATTGCCTGTGTTCTATTCTCTCTCTCTTCTCCCTCTGTCACCTAAATAGAACTTTTAACTTTCTCCATTCTTTATGTCTTCATTTCTCTTCCACATATCCCATCTCCATGTCTCTCTAGGCTGCATTGTGGATAATTTCTTCACATATATTTTCTAGTTCACTGGTTTCTCGTTCAACTTTTTATAAACTGCTTTTAAATTTAATTATTATATTTTTTAGTTCTAGATTTTCTGCTTTGTGCTTTTGCACATATACTGATTCGTAATAGATCTTAATCCCTTCTTATATTTCTATAAGTATATTAAACATACTTATTTTATATTCTGTGTATGATGATCCCAATTTTAAATTACATGTGAGGATCATATTTGTGGCTCATATTGTATTTCTGTTGGACAGTGCTACCCTAGTGATTGAGCAACCTTCCTGGACTGTGAGGTAAAGGAACAAGATGGAAGGGTCATGGGAACCTGTGACCAAGGACTTGATCTGAATTAACTCCCCAGGC
Organism: Equus przewalskii; assembly: GCF_037783145.1. Lineage (NCBI taxonomy): Eukaryota > Metazoa > Chordata > Mammalia > Perissodactyla > Equidae > Equus > Equus przewalskii. The sequence continues at coordinate 16,282,423 of NC_091848.1, forward strand.
TTCTTTTAATTGTGACAGAATCCTCTCTCATGTAGGGGAACAGGAGATGTAGGAGGGGACAAGACAACAAATTAATAAACACACATCCAAGTAGTATACTATCAGGTCATAGTAAATGCCATGAAAAAGAAAGCAAGGTAAGGTGATAGAGAATAATTGGAAGAGTGAATGGATAGTTAAAATAAATTGTTAAGGGAAGAGCTCCCTGGTGAGGAGAAATTTCAGCAGAAACTGAATAAAGAGAGAGTGAAGTAATGTGACTGTCTAGGGGAGAGTGTTCTTTGAAGATAGAAGCTAGAATAGTGTGTGCAGTCAAGAAGTGGGAAAAGTGTCCTCTCACACAGCAGTGCTGGCAGTGTGAATTGTAACAGCTCTTGAGGAAGCATTCTGGCAACAATTATTAAAGTTAAAAATGCATAAACTTTTGCCCCACAATCCCACCTCAGAGACTGTATCCCATAGTGAAAAAACATTAAATACATTAACAGGTATTAGGTATATGTACTGATGATTATTGCAGGAGTGTTTTTAATGGCAAAAGACTAGAAACCAAGTAAATGCCTATCAATAGAAGTGGATGGCAAAATAAATTAATACACTATATCATGTAATATTATACAGCCACAAAAACATGAAATATAATTGTTAATCTTGGATAGGCATTTTTCAGGAAAACAGTATATTACAATCCTATTTTTTAAACAATCAGAGACAGAATAAATCCTTACGGATGAGTGTGTATAAATTTTAAAATAAATATCTAATTTTGTCACCACAGAGAGAAATATGAGATTTCTGTATTGGCTTATTGACATGAATCACTGACTGTGAGGGGGACAAACTGACAACAGAAAAGAAATATAACGAATTATAGACTTTCATGGAATGTTCACATTTATTCAGTTTTGTAAAATTGTATATGCCACAGAAACATACACACACATATCAACATTCTTCTGTTATGTCTTGGATCTTTACAAAATATCGTCCTTGGTCAAAAAGAAAAAATTCTAAAAATGATATATTTGATGAGTCACATTTCCTTATTGAAATTTAATGAACTAAAATCAACACTATGAAAAAGCCAAAACCAAAAAAAACAAAACCAAAAACTCTCTAACACCATCAAAAAAAATCTTATACACTTTAGGAAAACAAAGTAACAAAACATTTTTCTAAATAGCCCTTGGATTAAAGAGGAATTTAGAATAATGAAAAGCAAAATATTTTATAATACAAAAACAAAAAATACTTTGCACTGAATACAACTAAAGCTGTGCTGAAAGAAAATACATAGCCTTAAATATTTATCTTTTAAAAAGACAACATAAGTAATCTAAGCATTCTAATTAATAATAAACCAATAAAAAAATTAAATTAAGAAGTACAAGATAATTGATAAAGATAGGAACTGGCCCCATGGCCTACTGCTTAAGTTTGGTGCACTCCACTTCGGCAACCTGGGTTCAGTTCTTGGGTGCAGACCTACACCACTCATGGCGGCCATGCTGTGGTGGCAGTCCACATACAAAGTAGTGGAAGATGGGCACAGATGTTATCTCAGCGAGAATCTTCCTCAAGCGAAAAGAGGAAGATTGGCAACAGATGTTAGCTCAGGGAGAATCTCCCTCAGCAAAGAAAAAGAAAAGAAAGAAAGAATTGATAAAGGTAAAACTAAAGTAAGTGTATAGAAAGGAAAAATAAGTCAAACTTGGTACTTTGAACATATTAATCAGAAAATGATAAGCCCAATTAAAAAAGTAAGACAAAATGAAAATATAAAGTCAGGATACGAAAGGAGCAAAAACCATAGTACAGAAGATTTTAAAATAATTATGAGACTATAAGATATTTCTATAACAATAAGCTTAAAATTCAGAGAAATTATGAATTTTAAATAAAATGTGAGCAAATCAAAAGATATTGAACTAATTACAGGTCTGGTAGGGCATGTTCCAGTAATGGAAGGATAGTTTTATGTTGGAAAATGAGAAAATTTTAGAAATGCAACAGTATAATTTATTATAACATCAAATTAACATACAGAATACATGAATTTATGTATAGAAGTTGGAAACCGGTTGATAAAATGTCTGAACACATTTTTGTTCATCTGCACACATTTTGGAAATTGAAAATCTAAGTAGAATATGAATCAAGAGAAACTGCCTAAACAAGATAAAGGCTTTTTCTAAAATTAGCATTAACTTCATTATTATAGCTAAATCTTAAAATATTTACCATTATAATGGAGAGCACCAAGACACGAAGATCACCCATCAACACTTTTATTCAACATTGTTTTTTAGGTCATTGCTAATGCAATCACGACATATACACACAAAATATATGCTGTTAATAATAGAAAAGAAGGGATCAAATTGCTATCTGCAGATGATTCAGTTGCATGCCTGGAAAACTAATAATCAGAACAAATAAACAAGTAAAGTTCCTAGATTCAGGGAAAAATATTAAAAAATCCATACCATCATGAACCTATAAAAATTGAAAGGAAAATATAAATCTCTTTTATAATAATGAAAAAAGTTGTAAAACATAAACAAACTTCACGCAAATGACCCAGAATCACCAAGTATACTTTATATTATTAAAGAATAGAAAATTACGTGAATAATTGTAGATACTTGATTGGTATGACGACAGACTCTGTTTTTAAATGGCGTGATTTAAAATCAGTTCCAAATTGTTATGGTGATGTATGCCTCCATTTTTGGAGCTTAAGAAAGGCATGGGAGGATACAGTAGACTGTTCACATTGGTTACTTAAAGGTGGTGGGATTGGAAGAGACAGAGGAATGCTGCTTATGCTGTACGCATCTCTGTCTTGAGTTGTTTTGATAAGCTTTTCGTTTTTGTCAATATATAGTAGGAATTTTTTTTGTTAAGTATGTGTGGGCTTTGGGTGCAGAGAGACTCTATAGTTGTCCATGTTTATTCTTTATTTACTGGCTTCATTTCTTCAGGAAAGTCACTCTCCTTATCGAAGCCTTAATTTCTGCGCCTTTAAAGTAGGGATAATAATAGTTATTACCTCCATATGGTTGATGTGAGGATTAAATAAGCTGTATGAAAATCTAAGAGCATAGTTTAGCAGAGTGAACACTCTTAGTAAGTGGAAGCCATTTTATCTTGGATAAAAGCAGCCTTATTCTGATGGTGCTTCTTGTCCAACCTGCTGTGTTAGTTTAACAGTTTCCCCCAGGCAGCTATGGTGTAGGGGAAAGGATGTTGGGTCTTAAATGCATGGAGCACTGAATTTAATAAGTTTGAGTATAGCATTGGCCCAATACTGTATAAATCATAATGTTGTAAGAAATAGTTGATGACCAAGCTGTTAATTTTCATAAATTTTTATTATAGGCAGCCTGACAAATTTACATCTGTGACCACTTATAAAATAATTGTTAAACCAATCAAACTGTCAGAGTTGAAATGTTGCTATTTCTTGATTACATGGGTGTTTTGTTAATTTATCTAAAATGCATTATATTCCTGGCATATGACTAGAAATTTATTTAGAAAAAAAGATACAATCTTTTAGTACTTCCCGGTTGTCCAAAATGATTTGATGAAATATGCACTTGGCATCATGATTCTCATCTTTGATATGCATGAAGATTGAGAGTATTCAATCTTCAGAACATGGACATTGGCATATCATTTGACTTCATAATATTAATAGTGTGCTTTCCTTCACTTCCAAAATGTCTCATTCTTGAAGCACTCTAAAAACTTAGGGAGATAACCAGATATTTCCTGCTGAGGAATAATGTCAAAAGTCTTAGTGATTAAAAACCTCTTCATAGCAATTTCTTTTACAGTTCTTCAAAACGTTATTGAAACCTCTTTTTGTTTCTTCTTAGTAAATTTAAATACACTTTGATTACGTCATCTGCAATATATATTTAGCCTTAATTTCCCATTTGAAAGCACCTCAACATTTGAAAGGAACTGTTTCCTTTTTTAATTCAGGCTCCCAAAGGCAAGGGAAACTCATGGATATCCAGTGCTCTGTGGTAGCTACCACCTGTGAGGGTCTTTGCCCAGAGCCTTCTGTTTTTCATTCCCCAGGCATTTTCCGGTGTCTCTTGTTACAATGACACTCTCATTCAGAAGCGCCCTACTGTAAGTATATTTGTTTTTGATTCTTACTGTTTTGTTGGTTTTGACAGTTGTCTGAAAACAAATATTCTCGAAAGGACTCTTGATTTTGTCCAAAATATTACAGTTTTGCAGTTTACTTGACCGCTGTCCTATGAAGAAATTTGTCATAATTATAGTTTATCCCATTTTCCTTATTTTATTCTAAATTTGGAAGTCTAAGCTCAACTGGCAATGTCTGCTTTTGGATATTTTGTGTTATGTTCAAAATTGCTACTCTAAAGACTTAGAATGCACACATTGACATGCTACTTGGAAAATAATATGACATTGCATGAATTTTAGTCATGAGATTAAAAAGAGGATGTGATAAACTGTGCAAATAGATATTTTTTCAATGAAGAAATGTTTTTGAAATGCCAAGACTAGGTGCTATCATTACATTAGGAAGAACAGAAAGAACCTACATATCCACCCTTGTACACCTTATGTTCTAATGCAGATACTAATATTGATCGGTTAAAATCACACACAAAATATAGGGGAGAGACAGGTTCCCTATAATCCAAAGGATAATTACGACTTAAATAACTGAGGAGAGGAGGAAAGTGTGTTCCAGGTAAAGGGAATAGAATAAATACGGGGCATTGAGGATCGAAGGGAATGCTGAAGGAACTGGCCCTGAGAGACAGAGGAGAAGCAAGGAGAGAGGTGAGAGAAGTAAGCAGGGGCCAGAGGATCTTACAGAAAATTAAAACTGTGACTCAAGGAGAACCAGTATCTGGGACCAAGTACTCAATGACTGTTGGATTACTTTTCATTTTCCATAGCTATTCATAATCAGTTACTCATTATCTGAGGTTTCCATGTGTCACATACACACACACACACAGACACACACACCTCTCGCTATATTTAAAAAATTTAAAACAAACTTTTAAAATTATACTGATGATTGGGACCAGCCCTGTGGCCGAGTGGTTAAGTTCGCACGCTCTGCTTTGGTTGCCCAGGGTTCTGCTGGTTCGAATCCTGGGCATGTACATGGCATTGCTCATCAGGCCATGCTGAGGCAGCATCCCACATGCCACAACTAGAAGGACCGACAGCTAAAAATACATAACTATGTACTGGAGGGCTTTGGGGAGAAAAAGGAAAAAAATAATAAAAATTTTATAAAAAAGTAATAAAAAATAAAATTATACTGATGATGAAGAAAGACATAATTTCTTCATGAGGTACAAATTTACATGTCCTTTAATTCATTCTTTTTTCTCCCTTAGAAACTTAACATGAATTTTAGCTAACCAATCCAAGATGAACCAAAACCTTTTTTTTTTTTTGCTGAGGAAGATTAGCCGTGAGCTAAGATCTGTGCCAGTTTTCCTCTATTTTTATATGTGGGTTGCTGCCACAGCATGGCTCATCAGTGGTGTATGTCAACACCCTGGATCTGAACCTGAGAACCTGGGCTGCCAAAGTAGAGCGTGCCACACTCAACCAGTAGGCCATGGGGCCAGGCTAAACCTTATTTTTTATATTAAAATTTAACTCTCTCTATGATATCAACAGTATGATTATACTTCAGATATCATAGTAGAATATTAATTTTTCTCATTTTAAAATAAATGACTAAATTTTAAATATTGCCTATAATTAATTTTCTTAGTTCACAAAGAAATACTGGGCATCTAACCAACTTGTATGTGAATAAGCTCTCCTGTTACTGAACACAAGAATTTGAAGCATATTAGCAGCAGGACTTATCATGCTTCAAGGCTTCAGAATGCTTTCCATCTATCATGTAATGGCTCCTTAGCTCTTTCCAAAAATAGCTCCTCCCTGTTGTTCTTCTCTTTATTATTAGATGTAGCCTATATGTGGGATGTTTCAGTTCTAAAACTGAAGACAATTACTATTTTGATAATTGGGTACACTCCTGTGTGAGGGTGTATACCATTTAATCTCACAGCATCAGTTTATTGATTTTGTTCAGGGTCAAAATTAGAATCAATAATTTCAATACAACATGATGCTGTGCCTGGTGCAAAGTTTAAATATTCATTCACTGAGTTGAGTCTTACAATGTCAAGGGGAAAGCATAGTTAATAGGATCATAAGTACCTACAGTGATACTAGAGCAGATTTAACAAGTAGACTCATGATATTTATGTCTTAATAATATTATTTTTTTTATAATGTGTGGGCAATGAGAAATAACTTTCTATTTTGAATTTTATCATAGTAAAAACAAATATTAAAAAACAAATATCACCATTCAATTATTTTATGTGTTCTACTTATTCTGGCATGCCTACTTGGTGTTACACTTAGAAAGAAGCCCAAATATCCATTTAAATAAAAAATTCAAGATAAATAGAAATTTAGCCAGAGACAAGAGTGCCAAAATTGAACCTATATAACTATATTATTTTCTGTAGTTTTAGTATGCTTTATTTCAAAATTGTATATAATAAAAGTATCAAGATAAATTAAGAAAAAAGCTAAAAAATTGCAAAGAAGTGCCAAATATTATACAAACTTTAGTTCTCTAATACAGTTAGGATTTATAGATATTGATAAATAGATGGCTAGACCTTCTTGTGTAGATAGATATAGATATAGGTATGTGTGTGTTTGCATGTAATTAAATATATTTCTTTTTAATATTTTTCAGCCATTTGGTATTTCCTAAACTTTGCCCTGGTAATAAAAAGAGAAGACTGAGAAGACTATAGTAACTTTTACAACAGAAAATGTTAGTTCAAGTTGACAATTTTTAATCTTGCTTTAACACTAGACACTAATATTCATCACACTGTGCATGCAATTCAAAGTGAAAATGAGAATCGTTTCTTTTCAGAGCTATAGAGTGTTCAAAGCTCGAGTTGTATAAAGTAGCTTAGGCTTTTGAGAATAGGGAGAGTATTAGGGAGAGTTTTTAAAGAAACATTTATATTCATTTCAATTTTTAATTTAATTTTTATTAGATTTTAATGCATTACATTTTGTGAATATGTAGCCTTCAACTTTTTCCTTTTTCTCTCATATGCAGTTACTTATTAAAAGAGATTTACCATTTCAGCCAATAATTTTACATGTCAAAATCACACACTCTCCTTATACACAAACTTCTTTGTATATACTAGATTCACATTTTTCTCTGTAATAATAAGAACTTGAAATTAAAAACGGTATTACTTGTACAGTTATAAAACCCATATACTTCATGCTTTTAGAATTTGTGGAGATTCAGTTAGAGTAACTAATAAATATTACCTTTACTTAATCAACAGAAATTACAGATGCACCGTTTAAACACAGTGAGTGGTTATTAAAGCTTTGTAAAAGAATAAGCGGCCATAAGCCCTTGCAAAATAGCTGTTTACAAAAATTTAAGTGCCATTTATAAGTTAAGGTCATCTAATCATTGAGGTTGTTCCTAAGGGGTCCATTAACCTTCTTATAAAATTAAAGTTTTGTAAGCTACTTTGAGTAACTGCATATAGTCATAATGAATACAATTGAATTTCTTTAAAATATTCACACTTTGCAGCTATTCCAAACATCCTCACCTAGATTAGTGAGTTTTTTTCTGTATTTTTTAAGTAAACTACAATCAAATTAGTCAGTGTTTCAGTTTTCTATACTAAGACTAATATGGCAGCTTATTGATGAGAGGCTATCTTTCATGACTGTGTTATATAATTGTAGATGGTACCTGGGCATATGACAGACATGTGTTGATTAAATGTGTGGTTCTTTTAAAATTCAATACACAGTCTTGATCAAAATTCTTGGAAAACTATTAATGAAAGTTTATTCCTTATCCTTGTAAGGAACCTGACTCAAACCAGCAAGCTACATCTTATTTAATAGTGAGACATTAGGTGAACTCCCATTAAAGTCAGGAAAAAAAGACTACAGTTATTTTGTCACCTGACCATTGTGATAAAGTAGATCTTAGTAAAAAAAGAGTACTCTCCTTCCAAATTGTTACTTTTAGTTAAAATATGTTGTTTTCTTCTTACTCTATGAATAGTTATTGGAGACAGTATTTTGTGGGACAAAAAAATTAATTTTAGAGTTTGGGTCCAGCACTGTGTCAACACAAATAATCCATAACCAACCTATAAATCAAAATTCAGGTGAGTTTATTATGATCCAGAGTGAGGATTATAACCCAGGAAGGCCTAACGACTTTCTGGAGAGGCATGGGTTTCAGTACAGTCTTATATCTTTTTAGAACAAAGAACATACATTAAACACACCCAGGATACATTTTCATCAAAATTTCAAAGAGGTATTCAGTTGGAAATTAGCAGATCAACATGATTCTGATGTCAGGAAAGGACTAATCCAAGCATTCTTTTTTTTTTTTTTTTTTTAATATATTAGCAATTTTTTTTTTTTAAAGATTTTTTATTTTTTCCTTTTTCTCCCCAAAGCCCCCCGGTACATAGTTGTGCATTCTTCGTTGTGGGTTCCTCTAGTTGTGGCATGTGGGACGCTGCCTCAGCCTGGTCTGACGAGCAGTGCCATGTCCGCGCCCAGGATTCGAACCGACGAAACACTGGGCCGCCTGCAGTGGAGCGCGCGAACTTAACCACTCGGCCACTGGGCCAGCCCCAATCCAAGCATTCTTATCTTAAGAGAGTGCATTCTTTACTTTCAAGGTTAAGCAGATGTACAATGTATGTGTGATAGGCCATAAGTGAGGCTTTTTAATTTAAGCAGAATCAGTTTTGAACTTGAATAGTTACTTGAATTTTCAATATGTGAAAATTTCTTGTCAGCTGCTTGGCCAGTTAACCTTGTTCAAGACAATTCACGTGTTACCTTCAGAATCTTAGTCTGTAAACAGGTTACAACATCAACAAGAACAACAATCTGTCATGCAGTTGTTACAATAACACCCTGAGGATAACATATCAAAACACTTTATAAGTGGCAAGGCAATAATAGATTTGGTATGCTTATTAACATAAATACTGAAAACCGTAAGCGTAATATTTAATTTATTTTTTGTTAATTATGAAACTTTCTATTTTCTCTCATGAACTGTATGTCCTGCCTGTCTATATTATATAGTATTCTCTTCAAACATGCTGCGTTTTCTGCCCACTCTGCCTTGACATTTTTGTTAGCTTTTCCCCTGTGCCTGGATTGCTCTTTTTCTATTATCTGTGTTCATTAAAATAGTCTTCAGCCTTCAAGATCCACAAGAATACCAATTGTTCCATGAACTACTCCACTCCCACCTTCTTTTTCTAGTTGGTGAAATCTCTTCCTCTTTTGCCAGTCATGGAGCTTGTCCCTTTCTCCTCATCAGTTGTTCCTTTTGGCCTCTGAATCCCTGCCTCTCTAGAGTAGTCTGTGAATCAGCAGTGTGGACATCAGCAGGGAGCTTGTTAGAAAGGTAGAATTGCAGGCTACGCCCCAGACCAAGATCCCTGGATGATTCCTATGCATATTACAGTTTGAGAAGTACTGCCCTAATTAATTATAAACTCCTTGGAGGTGGGGACATGGTGAAGGGAGAACTTTCCTGTCTTGCCTTGGTACCCTCCCGAAGGCCCCTTAGCACGTAACAGGTGTTCAGTAAAGGGATGTCGAGTTGAATTGAATCTTATTTTTAGTATTTTGAAGTCAGGAAAATCCAATTTAGGAAAACTCAAATGTTAAGGAAGGATATTCTAAAGTCAGAGCAAGAAGAAAGCTATTCATTATTTATGCTACTCACATCAACTAATCAATATTTCTTGGTCATCAACTACTACTGTACTTTTTCATGCATAAAATATTAGTATAGATCCTTGATCTTATAAAAAAAAGATCTTCAGTCTAACCTTCACCTTCAAAGAATTTATTTAGATAACTGAATCAAAATGTTGTTACTTTGTCATCCTTGTAAATATTTAATATATGCTATTAGAAGTCATGACAGAACTTTAGGGCATTGTTCATCCAAAAATGACTGGCAAATATGAAGATGTGATTTCATTAAATTATTTAAACAGATCTATTCATCATTTGTCTTGATTTTCTATAAAATGGTCAATAAAATCATAAGCAAAATTTCTCATTTATACAAGTAAA